>NC_084845.1:67363603-67685003 GCF_033115175.1 Lepus europaeus | reverse complement strand
CCCATGACCACAGACTGGTTGGTGTCAGACCTGAGACAGATCACAACTGATTCATCAGGCCATGGAACAGATTAAGCTGCTGCTGGTTACGCCCACATCCCACTTGGGAGTGCTGGTGTCAGTCCTCCTACTCCACTTGCAATGCAATTCCCTGCTACTGTACCTGGGAAGGCAGGGGAGATGATGGCCCAGGTACTTGTGCTCCTGTCACTCCTTTGAGAGATCCGTATGGAGTTTCAGTCTCCTGGCTTCAACCTGGCCCAACCCTGGCTGTTGCAGGAGTGAACCAGTTAATCAAAGATATGTCTCTCCACCTTCCAAATGAATAAATAAATAAGCCAGCTTGACAGCAACATGTGTGGGGGAGGAGCATTTGAACTAACACTAAGAGCATGTGTTCCACTGCCTCTAATCCCAAGTCATAAGAAGTTCCATTTATCGAGAAATTACTATGTGCCAGGCTTTACACAAAGTGCGTTATCTCAGTCCTAACAACATCATCTCATCTAACCCTCGAAGCCAAAGCTTAGGTATGAACCCCAAGATTCCAGCTTTACAGATGAATAAGCAGCACAGAGAGATGGAGCTCCTGTCCAAAGCCATCCAGCTTTAAAAGGTGGAAGATCTAATAGTGTAACCTAGAATTTCTACATACTTTGTGCCTCCCTGACCACCTAATTTGTGAGTTGGGGAAGCGCTGTTTCTTTTTATCTTGGGTGCCTTCAGCCTTACAGGGTTATGAGGTTTTTCTTCACTACTTTTTCACCACCTTTCCAATTCCCTGACCTGTTGATATCACAGTCTCCTGCACCCACACCATCACAAATGCACACACATTCACCTGGGCATGTACAAAGCAAACTCCAAGGGAGCGACTGTGTGTGAGCCCTTCTTCAGGCTGAGAACATCCAGGTCCACGTGGAGCAGCACAGGGACAGAATCCAGGCCCTGACGAGGACACATGTGGGTCCACCCCTGCCTCCCATTCACCAACAATAGAGCTGTAGGCATATTTTATCTCAAAGTATTGGTCATAATAATGGCATTTACTCTGCGGAATCTGGGCAACAAGGACAATTCATGTCAGTACCTTAGCATTGCACCCATTAAACTATGTAGAAAGAATGAATACATGGATGGATGGATGGATGAGCTGCTTGATGGATAGAAAATTGAATAAATGAAATTCTAGTTCTTTAAAAGGACTGATTTTGCAGGCAAAGGTGAGAGTGAAGAAAAAGGTTTTGTATAATAACAAATTTCTCAAGCTTTTAAGACCATAAAGAATCAGGCCATGACCCATAAACCAGCCCTACGCTAAGGAAAGCCTGCAGTGTCCACAAAAACATACATTTCCAACATCCAGCCCAGCGGGTGACTCAGTACAGCGCTCACCAGTTATTTTAGATTCTTGTTCCCAACATCATCTGTTAATGCCCACAGGAAGGCAGGGAGTTGGGTAGGAACACATTTAAAAAAAAAAAAAATCACAGGACAGACTGAAAACTACAACAATGCAAGAGCTACATCAACTTTGCTAACACTAAGTCCTAGAATACAGCACAATTCTTCTATTTCTTAACTCTGATTCACCAGGGTAGGCTGAAGCCTGCACACTGAGGCAAAAGCAAACAAAAAGAACCCACAATTTCAAAAAGTCAACACTGTGAAGATTCGTCTGTTATTTCTGTGCGTCTTCTTTGGATGGGGGAGGGAGAATAGTTGGGTGACTCTCTGCTGTCAATTAAGGGTCCAGCCTCTTCCCATCTTGTGGCTCAACTCTCCCACTGGGTCTTCTACCTCCAGGTGGCAAATGTACACAGAGAACAGCATGGAAGCTTTACAGAAGTAAGGTCTTACCTTATGTCCACCCACACTCCACTGACCAGAGACTCACACAGAGCCCAGTCACACAGAACTTCAGGGATCTGAGAAATGCTGGCCTAGCTGTGTGCACAGGAGAGAGCAGCAAATCTTTCAGTGACTAGCAAGTCTCTACCACAGGGTTTAATAAATATATTGTGACTGGGAAAGCCAAAGACAGTAAGCAGCAAAGAAACGTCGCCCTATGGGCAGACAACTCGTGGTGGTGGGGAGATCATCATCTTGGCTGGAACTCGGGCCACCTAACCACTCCTTGTGGTCTTCTCACTTCATGAAGCCATTTTTCCTCTGGACTGTTTCCAGGCCCTGTTCTGCCTTTAAACCTGTGCTTTTGCCACGACTCCCAGATGTTGGGCAACACTAACGCACTGCTACTGCTAGGGGTCAATTCCAGACATCTGAACCCCATCATCAGAGGACAAGAGAAACACCCAGATCTTTTAATTCTCAATTAAATAGAAAGGTGAGAAGATGTGTGCCAAGCCCCCAGGTGCCAGTTCAATAGGCAGTCAGCCATAATATGATGGAGATGCCATCAAATCGGGACACTTATCACAGGTCGGTTCCTAGGCAGGCACCTTCTATGTATACGTCTGCGTCCCTGGTACCTTGCGAGTCTCTGGAAGGCAGAAAATGAGTGATTCTTCTCTGACCTCCCCACACAAGAGTGAAGCAGAGCTCACATAGGATCACAGGTGCTGCTAGTAGGCACCAGACCTTCCAGGCTACCTACCGTCCCTCAGTTTCTCCAGGCACCAGTATCCCAGCTTGTCTTCAGGCAACCGCCTCATTTTCCACACGTGGTCCATGAAATGAAGGAGGAATCCACCCCCAGCTTCAGACGTCATCATGTGATCCTGGCCTGGCCAATCCCAGGAGTCCACCTGGCACAGTGCCCATGTTGGAGATGTTCACGGGACCCAAGCTGAGTAAATCAGCATCCGTCCTGTTCAAGGATTGTTGGAGAGGAGCAGCTCTTTCTGCTGGGGCTGTGAAATTTGGAGGCTACAATCTGTCTGCCTGCAGATGGCACGCCATGGGGAGGACCTGCCTGACAGTAACATCACCGAAGAAGCCACCAGGGCCAAGGGATGGGAGGTGAGTGTTCCATCAGACAGCACTCAATCCCCTGTATTCCCTTATTCCGGAGTCTGGGCTCTCTGGACCTGTTCAGTTACACGAACTTAGCTCTAAACTGTGACCTGCATCTACATTAACACTCGGAATACCGTCAGCCAATGGAAACTTTGTTGTGCTTCAACCCAAACCAAGCAGTCTCCCTTGACTGCACATCCCTGCCGACGGGCCCAGCTTCGAGTTCTTCCTATCTGGGGATGGGGCAGAAGCGGCAGAAGGAGGCACACACAGCACACCCCAACTCCATCTTATGAAAGCTCATCACACACGCGTGCACCTCCTTCCCTCTCACTGCCAGCAGCTTTGTCTTGCTTAATCGACATCTCCCATTCACAGCTCCCCGACAACGCTCCTCCTGCTCACTTGTCCTACCTGCTTCACCCTACAGCCAGACCCTAAAGCTCAATTCACTGCTTGTCTCCTGCTTACAGTTCCTAATGGCTTTTGTTTCATTTAGAGTCAAATCCAAACTCTTGTCTGCGGCCCACAAGGACCAAAGGACCTGGCCCCTACCTGTCTAACTGCATTCATCCCATTTATCCTTCAATTCTGCCAACATACCTGTGTCAACTCCTGCCCGGCATTTGACTGTACCGTTATTTCCACCCAGAGCTCACCTCTCCCAGCCTACAGGAGTTGTCTTCGAACCTTTGGTCTCAAGGACAACTCCCCAGTTCCTTGACCACAATGTGCCCTGGTGCCTTCTATTCTTTGTGTGCCTTAGCTGCCTGAGGCCCTCATCTCCTCCCTGTCCTGTGTCATCCTAAAGATGATTTCCCCACTCACCTCCACTGGCCCCAAGGCCACGTCAATGCTTCATCTGTGTGCTTGCAGCATGTCACATGTGTAAATATTGGATCACGGCACATGCGAGGTCGTCATTTAGCTAACGTATCTGAGCACTCCCCCACAGCATGACTTCATCAAGGACTGGTACAATACGCTATCATGTTTGGTAGAGTCTCAGGTTTTAACACCACTGGAAACATTTTAAGTGCATAATGAATGTTAGAGAGGACTGACTATTTGCTGAGGAAATTAACCACACACTCTCGAGACCGATCAGTGTTCCTGGCTGCACTTTCATCATCTATAAAACTAATGTTTTGTGTTGGTTCTCAATCACAGTTTCATCCCGTAAACGTGCAGAAAGAACGAAGAACCACAGGTTCATAATGCACCTTCCAGGAAACTTCACTCATCTGTTGAGTACTCACTGACACCTGTTTGCCAGGCCTTGCGTGGGGTGCAGCAGACTCAGTGGTAAATGAGCAAGGCCAGAGCCTGCCCTCTTTTATGGTTTATTCCTTAGATCATAGGAGCTTGTAGTTTCTGAGCCACGCAACAACCCAGCACTGAGATTCCGACTTTGCCCTGTTTAGCTCATTCAATTCTCAGTTCAGCCCTACAACATGTGATACTGATTTATCCCTAAGGATCCAAGAACTTTAGTAGGCCAAGTCAGCCTGCCTTTATCACACCTGTTACAGATGAAGGGCACAGCCCAGGACCCCAGTTGGGACTCCTGGCCAGGCCTCTTACACCAGGTTGCTGGACAACAAACACGTTGAGAAGAACCAAGGAGGGGTCAGGTGTCAGATCTGGGAATTAGCATTCATGGCAGGTGAGCAACATGGAGTGTTGACCCCCTGGATGGCCATGTGCCTCTCGCTGTGACCAGTGCAAACAACAGCTCAGAGACACCTGGGTGGCATGAACAAACAGCCAGCCTTGTATTTAACCAACTGTGTACAGCAGAGGCGCACCTGGCCCTCGCTCACTCACGTACTCCTTGGGAAACCTGCAAGGCACATGTGACTACTCCATTTTACAGACAAAAAAATAGGCAGAGAACTGCCCAAGGCCACTCCACAATAAGACTAGAGCCCAGGACTGCCCGACTCCACAGAAAACATCAACTTTCAGTGTTCTAGCTTCGGGTCTTCAGTAACACTTCCATCCCAGGAAATGCAAATCCAGATTACAGTCCAGGCTTAGGTCAGCGACTTCCTGGCTTCTTGCTGAAAGTGGCTGCCACGGCCAGGCTTTCTCCACCTTATCGGACCTCGCTGAGAGCCAGCCCTCACAGCAAAATGGCAGAACCCTTCTCATCGGGCTTCACAGACTGCCAATAGCTTTCAAGTGGGATGTATGATTCAACCCCAAGCCGCCCAGTGAGAGAGACCTCAGCGAGGAGGGTACGTGAAATATTTAACAACTGCCAAGCACTGGCACCAAGGGACCTGGACGGCCCTGCTGCCTTTCAGAGCTGAGTGAGACCCAGTCCCACCTGGACTCTTGGCTCACCTACCTGTGCACCTTTCTCCTTCTTCTGCCCCCATTGCTGGTTACCTCCTGCTGGTCCATCAGGCTGCAGTCCAGCTGTCTTGAGCCCAGGGAAATGGAGAGCTGATCTGCCAGGGGGGACGCCTTTTGGCTCTCACCTCTAGCCCGACAAACGCTGCTGGCCCGGCACACCGTGCCTCCTGAGAAGCATCTGCAGGAGCCGGGACTCACTGGATAAATACCCCCACTCTCCTGTCCCTCCCTCGTGGGTGGGGAGAGCTGGCTGCGAGCTCCGTGCTGTCTCCCAGAGGTCCCTAATGGGATTCAGCTGTAGCTGCCCTCAGGGCTGAACAGCGGCGTACTCTTCCCTGCTCACTGCCCTATCAGTGTCCCAAGTAAGGAACTCGCACACAGATCTCAGTCCTGCAGTCTGCAATGTGGAAATCCAGCTAACACAGCTTCCCTGAGCATACACACAGGCCAGGTCTCGGAGGACGGCATTCACACAAACACCCTATTTTCTTTTCGTGGGCTCGTCCTGGTCTGTGATTAGATGTGTATTTGGTGGGGGAGGGTTTTGACACCTGGCTCTGTCTCCCAGTAACTGGTGAGTCCCTGTGACAGCTGAAAAATGGCCCCCAAAGACAGCAAGTCCTATGGAACATGTCAACGCTGCCGTATGTGGCAAAGACCTCGCAGATCGGGTCAGGCTCACGATTCCGAGCAGAGATGACGCTGGGTGGCCTGAGTAGCCACAAAATGCGATCACAAATATCTTCACGGGAGGGAGGCTGAGGAAGGCTTGACACACAAGGCAGAGAAACCCAAGTGACATGGAGGAAGAGACTGGACCCAGGTGGCCGGAGCTCAGAAGCCGAGGAGCCACCAGCATGTGGAAGAGTCAAGAGAAGCTGCCTGTGCACACCCTGACTTTCCACAGTGGGAAGTGAGCAAACGTGTGTTGATGGAAGTCACTCAGCCTGTGGTCGGTGGTTAACGGCTGCCCCGGGAAACTCAGGCACCCACAAAAGCAGCCTCCCCATTTGTTTAAGCCTTTGGCTCCTCTCAAGCTCTACTGCCTAAGGCTGAACCAGCGATGTCTGCTTCCAGGTCCCCTACAGGTTGGATTGTGTCCCTGCCACAAGATACCATGTGGGAGGCAGAGACTGGAGAGAGGGCCCCCAAGCCAGGGACCACCAAGGACCACCAGTGACTCCCAGAGCTCAGAGAAAGGCCTAGGAGAGAGCCTCCCCTAGAGACTTCAGACAGAGCCAAGCATTCATTACACTTGGATTTCAGACTTTTGCCACCAGACCTGTGAGTGAAGGAATTTCTGTTGCTGTGAGGCACCCAGTCGGTGACACTTGGTTCTGGTGGGCCCAGGACACTGTGACAAAGTCCCAAACTCGACTACTTCTGGATCTGAAGTCACCAAGACGTGTGACCTCAGGCATCAGCTGAAACACAGAGCCCTAGCTCCATCCATTCCTGCGTGTGGTATCCCAGCCACACTGTCTCTCTGCTATTCATTGTTAGTGCCCAGTTAGGGGACACCTGGAGCCAGGTCGTGGCTTTCCCGAGCTGCCTTGCCATGTCGCAGAAGGCCCTGTCACATGGAGACGTGCAAGCTGAAAGTCAGCCGTGGCCCTCCACGGGGAGCTTAGCCATCAGCAGCCCCGACCCCGCGCTGCTTACAACAGAGTCAGGCCGTCTTTCTGTCGAGAGGCAAACACGGCCCCGCTCCCTGCTCTGGCTTCTGCTCGCACATCATTAACGTGTAATGAGGAGTAGGTTCTGCTTTATTGATCTTCCAACCAGGCCTACGTGCGATGCTGCCTGAGAAAAGTCCCAAAGGATTTTATTTGATTTTTTGCAGAACAATAATCTCCCTCACCACGTTAGCTGCCCAACTGATGGGGGTTTCACCTTGAGATTGTCGACAGGGGAGGCAGACAGGAATGTCTGTATTTGCTAATCCTTGCTCAAATACACATCCCTGCTGCTTGCACCCGCTCAGGTGAGGCCCTGGGAAACCGCAGGCCGTGCTAAGAAAGGGGGAAAGTCAGAGCAGGACAAATCAGAGCCGCAGAGAGGACCACGTGTGTCACACACAGCAGCGAGGAGTTCTGTCTCCGCAAAGGTGACAGGCCCCACGCTCAGCTCAGCTCCAACTCGATTTTTTTTTCTGCTGCTTTCAAAACATTCCGGACTAAAAGCTACAATGAAAGAACTGCAGAAATGCCCTCTCTCCGTTCGCTGTCATAATTCTACACTACACTTCTTATCTGCTCATGGGTGGGAGCGAAGTCACGTGCTGGTCGCTACCAGGTGTTGAAACCTCAAGTGCTGGCTCCTCTGCAGTGTGCTGGGACTCAGGGCTTTGGCTCTGCCTGACCTCAGACCAGGAAATGGTCTTCCAGGGACAGAGAGATAAGACCCCAGGCTGCAGAACAGCAGGCGTACAGGGCTCAGGAGACTGAGAAAGCTGTCAGGGTGCCATTGGCTCACCTCAATTCCCCCCACGAAGCTGGGGTTCACAGGGTGCCTTCCATTCAACAGGACACTAATTGAGCACAGCCTGGTCCTTCTGAGCCCTGGGCCCTGAGCCTCAGCACAGAGATGGGTAGAAAGGATGCCAGTCACACACAAAAATGAGGGCATGGTGCGAATACTAATGATACTGGTGATAATTATCACAGGGGACGTTTGGCGAGTGCTTGTTCTGCCCAGACCTCAAGGTCACAGACGAGGGTTGCCAGCCACCTCCTGCTCCAGCAAACAGGCCCCACAGCTCCATGCAATGAAACCACACGCAAGAACCCAATAGGGAGAGAGAGCCCATGTGGGTTCAGCCATGCCCTTTGGCTCCTGCTATAAAGGAAACTAGTTCTTGGGGAGCTTGGGAGATGTCCTATGGGGAAGCCAAACCTGAAATCCATCCTGAATCCATTTGTCGGGGGCAGAGGGAGGATGGTGAGACTCCTCGGATCCAAACTAGGGACAGTCTCAGGTTCTAATGGATTCATCTCTCCTAATTGTCTTTGTCGAGTGTCTGTTCAATTCAGATAAGGCTTACATGGGGATGAAAGGAAAACCAGAAGGGAGTCACAAAAATGATTAAAAGGTTGTGAAATCAGGGCCTAGAGATGGAGGCATTGGGGGTTATTTATCCTAGAAAAGAGGAGGCTGAGGAGGGACATATAAAGACGTCATCCTGGATTTGTTCTGGAAATAAGCAGATGCTCAGCTGGCTGGGCATCCCCACCACTGGGCAGGGAGAGTGGGTACTGATGGTGGCTGCTAGCAGGTCTACAATCATTAGTTGCCTACAGAGAATTCAGGAGGGGCTCATTGCTGGGTAATGCAAATGATGGATACATAAAGTCCATTTAAATGAGCCTCAACTCAGCCCACCAATACCCCTTTTCCAGTTACCAGGGACAAGCAGATGGTTTGCCTGTGTCCACAGCCACAGGTGGAGGCTTTGCACAGATCCCACTCCCCGTGCATTCTGGGATTCATCCCTTCTCCGAGTCCCCTTTAGGACCAGGTGTTAGGAGGAACCATCGGGGCTCTGTCAGCCAAGGAAGATGCTGGAAGCTATGCTCCCCAGGTGATGAGCTGAGCTTGGCCAGACCCCAGAGAGGTGACCCTTTGTTTAGATCATCACCCCTTGGCTGCTGGAGAAGTCGGGTCTCTACCAGGTCTGCTTCCTGTCCACACCACAGTCAGTCTGCTTTCGATTCAACAGGACATTCATAGAGCACAACCTAACCCTTCTTAGGCCTGGACTCTGGGCCTGGGACGTTGTTGTGCCCAGATTCTAATCACACAACAGATAAGGACATTTGATGCTAATGATACTGACAACGACTATCAGAGGGAACACGCAGGGGTCACTGATTCTGCGCATAACATTAACCGAGCACTTCCGCACGTGATCCCATCTGAGTCCCACATAGCCCAGTGAAACGAACTGCTGCTTCCCTCCACTCACAGGTACCAAGGCCCTGAAGAGGCTACCTAATTTGCCCAAGGTTACAGAACTGGTCAGGAACTTGGGTGAAATTTGACTCAGGCTTTCTAATATTTACAGTTCACAGAACTTTCGGGGGGACACATTTGCTGTTGGCTTTTTAATGGAGATTTGAAGAGCAGATTGGATGATTTTCTAAGTAGAAGACATTGTAACAATCACTAGTCCAGGTGGCCTTTTTGTGTTTTTGCTGCCTTGGAGACCATAGTCTTGTTCACGCCACCATCCTGATGCTGCAGGCATTCCACAGGACGCTGGCAGAGGAAGTCCAGGGGACACCTCCTACCCCTGCCTGGCAGAGGCACATCCAGCCTCACGAGCGCACAGAAGCACTTCCGTGCTCATGGATTCTTTAGACAGGCTTGATGTGTATCCGAGTTCTGAGACAACAGCTTGTGTAGAGTCACCTGGAGAGCGTGGTCCAAAGGCAGATCTGCAGACCTCCTTCCCAGGACTCCCGCTTGGAGAGTGTCAGCCAGACAGGAGCATCTGTGGGTTTATTCAGCACCTCAACGATTCTTATGTGGGAGAAGCAGCGACCTCCAAACTGAGGGGAAATGCCTTGGTCTTGCTATTTCCACTAGCGACCTGGTTTTCTTGCCAAAAATCCTTTGCCACACACAGACACAGACCAGGGTCCCACTCCCTCAACAAGCATTGACTAAGATCCCACACTTGAGAGGGTGCAAAGATGGCTACCAGGCAGCTCAGGTCCAGCAGAGGAGGGAAGGCAGGAAAGGGCTTGACCCCAAGGTAAGGGTGGTGGCCAGAGACCCGCAAAGCCGTAGGGATGTTCACGAGAGAAACTCATGGTGGATGAGAGTCTGAGCCAGGAAGGCTTCCTGCAGGGGAGAGCAGACATGGAAAAGAGGGAGCTCATGGGAGGTAACCCCAGGTAAGGCTGCTGGAAACAGATAAGAACGAGAGAGGCCAGGGAGTTGGCTGGGGCTCTAGGGACGCGACAGGGAAGGGGCAGGGGAATCAAACATTGTACTGGTTGCAGGGTGCATCACTGGGCACTTTAATTGCTGAACTGTGTTGGCAGCCTTGAGCAAGCTGCAGGGGAAAACTGAGATTGCTGGGCACATGGCAGAGGGTTTGGAGGCCATGGTGAAAGCCTAGGAAGAGATAATGAAGCCATTTACATAGGTAATTGGGCAGGACTCATTAGCACCGAGAGAAACAAGCAAGGTGTTCGTACTAAGCTTTCCCTTCATTTCCACATAAGCAATATGAATGCTAATAACAGACCATTCACGTTTGTCCCAGGAGAGAGCATCCTTACATAATTTTTGTGAAGGTATGTACTTAAAAGTAATAAAATAGAACGTGTTTTATTTGGGCTTTCTCAAAATTACATCAGCCTTTCACTAATTAGTAAGAAATCAATGAACACTGGCCATTTTGATACAGGAAGGATTATTATCTTCATCAAGGTCAATGCTAGATTCTCACATGATGCAATACAAGTGGGATGTTCAATAGAGGAAAGGTTGCTGGGTATTTTTTTATGCTGCTAAATCTTTTTGAAAACACGATAAGGGTATATGAAATAATCTGACACTATTACTCCTGCAGGAGAATTCTGGCATGTAAGACACAGGGAGGCACAGCGGCCGAGTGGCCACGAGCAAGGTCCCTGGGTGAAAACCACCTGGCTGTAAACCCAAAAGCCAGTGCCTAATGGCCTTGTGGTGTTGAGCTGGTGATTTCACTTTTCTTTTTGAACCCGCCTCATTTTCCTCAACCAGTAAGGGGATTCAGGAGAGCACCGCCTGCCCTCCTTGCCGCCAAGGGGTGTTTCCCAGACGCCTGGGCTTCCCAAACAGCCACGAGTTTCACCAGCAGGAGGAAGGGTGGGGAGAGCCGTGGTAAGAGGAGGCCATTGGTGTCTTAGCCCCAACCTCCTCATGCTCATGGACAGGGCCCTTCAACGCCTCTGAGCCTCAGTTACTTTTTTGTGCAACAAGAAGGTAGGTCTGTGTTGGAATCCTAAACCCTCTATAGGATCATTCGCCTGTTATTAAACACAATTTCCTCCTGAACCTTACTGTCTAAACCAGATAAAGGCAGTTTTCTCCCATGGTTGCAGTCCTGGCTACTTACCCTGTTCTTATACCCTGTATCCCAGAGGGTCCCAGGTCCCCACTCAGTACGAGACCTCAGTGGAACACAGTTTAAAAACGATGGGTTCGGGTCCCCTGTGATCTCTTGCTAAGACTGTATCCTTCCTGGAAGAGGCGATGGTCCAGGGCTCTCCAGTGGTGAGAGGAAAGAGGCTTTTACAAACCCTGCAAAATTTTGTCAACTCAGCCTTCCATAGTGGTCACTAGAACCTCCATGCTGTGGTCACTTCCACGCTGCCCTTTCCCCCGGATTCCTATGTAGAAGTTCCGGGAAGGGAAGCGGAAGTGCCAGGGTATATTTAAACCCGATGCAGTGGGTGTGGATGACCTGCCCAGACCTTCACCTGAAGGGACCATTACAATGGGAATACCAGACAATGGGAATACCAGACAAAAGGTTAGATGACTAGCTCCTGCCTTAACCTTGTGGAAGTAAAATAAACAGAAAGTGACGATTTATAAGATAAGCCCAAACTGTTATTCCATGCATGCTTGGAATGGGACTGTTTGATTATGAATATATAAATATTATATATGTAAAGATAAAAGTGTCTTGTTTGGAAAATATATCAACATCTGAAGAAGTAGATATTTGCCATTTAATGTTTCAAGGCAGTCTTTCCCAGCCTAACCTCGTCTGTACATCACCAAGCCTGGAAGGCAGAGCTGATTCACAAGTGACATGACCTCAGCCTCATCTGGAGCCCTTCTGGAGAAAGAAAATTGCTAATTTCTGTTGAACCCATTCCTTCTGTGGATGGCTCTACCCTTCACGTCTCTCTCTGTTGGCCTGAAATCTCTCTGCTTGTGATCTCCCCCCATTAGTTGCACCTCTCCTTTCTTAGTCATATGTAACAGGATGACCACCCCTTTGATTCTTCACAGAAGTTCCAACACCCTCTCCACTCTGGCTTCTGTATTTTGGGTTAAACGAGCTAATTTGCTCCAATAGCTTTCATAAGATGTCTAAGAGACATCATACTAATCAAACAGTTGGCAGGTGCCAGTCACTGGGCCAACATGTGACAGGGATTGTCTTACTCAACTCTTCTCCACCACCTCACAGAGTAAGTATTAGTGTTATCCACACCTTCAGATGAGGTAACAGGAGTATGAGAGCTGAGTTAATGTGCCTGGAGGCACACACCTAGCAAGCCTGGTCACTGGAATTCAAATTCAGGCCATCTGACACAAGGCCCCTGACTTGAACCACGACACTTGTTACATACACAGAATGCTTCTTACCCGTTGCCTTAAATAAGACATAAAATTGGGTTTGTCTTAAACAATTTTTAAAAACTGTTCCCACGGCATAAAACACAAGCCAGAAAAAATTGCACGTTCAGCTCAGGATTTTCATCTCTTTCTCGGTTCGTCAGATTGAAATTGCGCTTGATGATAATATCCGTGGCAAAGCAGGGGATGGCTGTGCTTGTTCTGCTTACTGGTTTCTGAGCACTGCCAAGGACACATTCCAAAGACTAATCCTCACCTGCCACAGGCCGGGCAGAACTGACGCTTAGATCCATTGTCACATCTGTGATGTCCACGGCAGTGAAAGAGGCAGTCAGGGACGTGTTTGGCAGCTCTGCCCGAGCCTCACCCTTGGGATGGCCCCCGTGTCTCAGCGCTGAGGTGTCAGAATCTCTGATCTATGAACTCATCATTCAGTACCCTTTGGGTTCTAAAGAAGAGCTTTATAGCCCACTTATAAAAGACTGAGAAACAAGCCATCAGTTCATAAAACATAGGCCAGGCAGCGTGGCCAATGCTGGTCAGCGGCACAGAGGACTTTCTCCATGCCACTCTAAAATTCTACTGTTGAAGCTGTGTTTCAGTCAGTTTAGGGAGGATTGGCTCAGGAGACCCACCCCTTCTCCATCTGCCCAGTCTTACCCCACTGGATAGACAGATTTCTGACGTAAAGTGGTCATGGTCAGAGGTCCAGACTTGGACTAGCTGGAGCTGAGCCAATCAGCTATTCCCTTAAGATAACTCACACTGAGATAACACTGGCCAGCTTCGGGAAGCCCAAGTCCAAGAGAATTTGGGATGCCATTTGGGACCAGGTCAGAGACAGGAGACCGAGGAAACGGGTTGAGAGAGAACGGAGTCTTCGGGCAGAAAGAAGAGAGAGCATGAGAGAGAGATCAGAGCTCCCTCAGCTCCTACACTCAGAGGCCAGGTCATTCTGCTGATCTCGCCCTCCCTTAAGCCCTATTTACGCTATGAGAACTCTCTGTGAGCCCGTCAAAATCCATTCCACCTATCTTCCATAGAAGAATGCAAGCTGCCCCCCAAAACCAGCCGGCTGGACCCCAGCTTCCCTCACGGCTGTGACTAGATGACCCAGGATGCGCAAACAGGAAGACAGCAGCCTGACGCACACAACACTCAGGACACCTGTGACTTAAAGACCACCCACCTGGCCCTCTTCCTGCGCTGGGAAGTAGACACACAAGCAAGCCACCCTCAGCCATGCAGACATGGACGGCCCCCAGGGCTCTCTCAGCAACGTCTGGCAGGAACAAGATAGAAAGAGTACACAGAACAAAGCCAGCCAGCCAGCCAATTGGTGCACTTACCCAGGGACAACACACAGGAGAGAGACAAGTCTGATTAGATTTGGGAGTCTGTTACAGAAACTTACTTTTTTTTTTAAGCAGAGCACACTCCTATGCTGCTTTTCTTGGAGTGAATCTCAGTGAGTTTCTACTCTCTGAAACCAAAAGAATTTTGAATCCCACACGACGGCAGCCCACACGATGACTGCATGAGGAGCTACGGTTCTCCCTCTACCAATATTTCGTCAGTGCCTTCTTCATTCACATCACACAGGGAAGAGAGACAAAGAGCTGAGTGGGGTAGGTTGTGTTGTGTTTTCAGAGCCACCTTGGAGCTACTTCTGCCTGGGCTGTGCCAGCAATCCCTAGAATCCCTACACCTCTACACCCCCAGTGCCATGGCCACACTGTTACCCAACAGACACCCTGGTTTCTAAAACACTTCTCTTCCTTTAAAATAAGGGGCACAAATGAACCCTGCAGAAAGCCTGCATGCCCCTGTCATTGCCCGGCATCGGGAGGAAGTCTTATTCCTTGCCCTCCAGCTAGCCTGGTGGCACCGTCATACCTCGGCCCACTCTGATTGGTCAGCACCTATAGGAAACCTGTTGTGATAGGCATTGAGCATCACATCTCTCCCATCTATCTGTTACAAAATTGTGTAGCTCTCTGCTCATTTGAAACCTCTGCAGCAAAGTGAATCAGCTGCCTTTGTATCCACAGCCTCATCAGTGATGGCTTTTGTTCAGTTAATGGGGAAAAAAAATCAAGCATGGAATTGGTGTTAATTAGTTAAGCTGGATACAACTAAATCAACTACTTGACTAAATGATTGTGCCTCTGAGTTTATGCTTTAGGAAGCAAAGCAACTGCCTGTGACAAAAGCCGTTTTCCCACTGCACAGGGAACAGTGCCTACCTCCACCCCCCAGTCTGTGGTTTCTGCGAGTCTCTGACTGCAGCATCTCTCCCCTTCTGATAAAGGAGGGCTTGGTGGCTGAAGAGCCCAATGCAAACTGATCTTCCCTTTGCAAAAGAGCTCTGACCTACGGCACTCAAAAACGAAAATCTGGTTTGGAAAACATGCTCGGCACGCACACCTAATTTGCTGAGAACATTCTTACATAAAAGTGTCCTACATCTGGCCCAACATCATGGAGCATCAATTCCTCAGGCCTCCTGGACACACACACCGCAGTTTGCTCTCCTCCCAGCCACTACTTGCAGTCAGAGGCTACTTGGCTCTGCCCAGTGGTACGGGCTGGCTCTCTGTTCTCCCTCCAGAATCACATGGTTCTCCCCAGAGTTCCTCCCTCTCACTTCTTTGGAGCACTTACGGAATTGCTCTTAACTCTCTCTTTATAGTCTGTCTTCCCCACTGCCCATGATAACGGGAGCCACACCTTTCCACATCTGTATATCCCCGTCACCCTGTATATGGCAGGGGCTGAAAAGAGTTTATGAAAGGAAAGAGGGGAATAAAATATGAAGAGAGGGAAAGGAAGAGAGGGAAGGAAAAAGAAAGAGGGGATGGAGGGGGAGAATAGCCTGAGTATAAACTTGACCATTGGCCTGCATTTTTAAAAAGACTTATTTATTTGAAAGACAGAGGAACAGAGAGAAAGGGGAGACAAAAAGAGATCTTCCATTCACTCCCCAAATAGTTTCAACAGCCAGGCCTGGGCCAGAATGAAACTAGGAGCCTGGAGCTCTGTCCAGGTCTCCCCATGGGTGATAGTGGCGCAAGCACTTGGGCCATTTTTGCTGCCCTCCCGGATACATTAGCAGGGAGCTGGACCAGAAGTGGAGCAGCTGGGACTTGAACCAGCACCCAAATAGGATGCCAGCATCGCAGGTGTTGGCTTAACGTGCTGCACCACCATACCGGCTCCCCTTAGCCTCCATTTCAGGCTGCAGCCCACCAGGAAACACCGCTGAAGCCACGGAACAACACCCCAGATGAACAAGCACCTGCACTTTCCTCCTCCGGTCAGAATCCACAGCAGGGAACGCACGATGTTCTTCAGGATCATCCCCAGAATGAAAACCACAATCACGTCTATCTTCTGTCTGGAATTATGTGAGCCTGGTATAGCACAGCCTCTTAATCCTCTTAGACCAACTGATTTGTTTTTTAAGTCTTAAAATTTGAAAACCTGAGGACTAAGTTTAAACAAAATATTTTCAAGAAAGAAGCAGGCATATGTCATGAAATATGTCCCCAGCAACACCAAAAAATAATTAAAGGAAGGGAAAATTTTAGTAATTTATTCCATTGAGTTCTGGGATCAGCAGCCCAGGGACATTCCCTATGTGGTAATGAGCATGGCCCTTCGCAACCAAAATGCAGTTGAGGCAAGGTTCAGATGGGGATGGCGGGAAGCCAAGCTAATTTCTGGAAACCTGCGTGGCTTTGCACACGCACCACTGGAGGCGACTGTGGGGTTCACTAAGGAGATGCTGTGACAGCATATCGGATGCTAATTGTCCCCTCACTGGAAAAAAAAAAAAAAGGAGGAAGAAATCAAGTCTTAAATGAAAAGACCCCCGATGTCTTGCCGCTCATTGTGGCCTCCGGAACCATGAGTGCGCCCTGTCTTCCCTCCTTTGTGATCCACACCTGGCTGCCCATCAGGAAATTAGGGCCCAGAAGCAACCTATTTACCTGGATGCTGCCGTTTTTGCAGCCAGCAAGATTGCTGCTATCTCTGGCTTCATTTTTGATAAATTGTAGGTTTCGACATCAGTGTACGGTGGGTCTCACTGACGCCCAGAGGAACAGAACAACAGAACCATTCATTTGCAGCACCAAGACATCACTTCCTCCAGCATCCGCCTTCCCAGGCTGCGCTAGGTGTCTCTGGATCTGAGCGTGAATTTATGTTTGTTTTTATTGTATTTATTGTTTGAGAGGCAGAGAGAGAGAGAGTGACTCAGGGAAGACAGAGCGCTTCGATATGCAGGTTGAATACCCACAACCCCACAATGGGCAGACTGAAACCAGGAGCCAGAAACTCAATCCAGGTCTCCCCGGTGGGGGCAAGGACCTACTACTGAGCCATCACCTGCTGCCTCCCAGTGAGCGCATTAGCGGGAAGGTGGAATTAGGAGCAGAGTCAGGACTCAAACTCAGGCAGTCGGATATGGCATGTGGTATCCCAATTGTCTTCTTCACTACTAGGCCAAATGCTGGCTCCTTTGCACCTCATTTAACTGTTCAGACTAAGACACACTTACTGCATTGCTGTTAAATGCTGGGACCTCTGCTAAATGTGTGCGATACCCGTTTACCTCACAGAATCATGATGTAGCTGTT
This sequence comes from Lepus europaeus, assembly GCF_033115175.1. Lineage (NCBI taxonomy): Eukaryota > Metazoa > Chordata > Mammalia > Lagomorpha > Leporidae > Lepus > Lepus europaeus. The sequence goes on along the minus strand of NC_084845.1, from coordinate 67,667,655 downwards.
ATTATTCTAGCCACCTAGCAGATCCGGAAACCGGGACTCAGGGGGCTTACACACTCATCAGATTAGCACAAAGCAGACTCAGACAAGCCAGGGCTATCTCATTCCGTCTCCTTAGCGCCTGATGCCGGAGCTCTGCTTCCTCCTCTAGGCCATCTTCTGGGATCCACCAGCCCAGGACAAGGAATTCAGAAGCAGCTGATCCTGCAGAACGTGCTCTCAGCAACGCTCCCAGCCCCCACCCTGGGACAGCACCAACTGCAAGGTGCTGCAGCTAATGACAGATTTCTGTTTCACCCCTAGATTTCGAGATCCCTGGGAGCGAGAAGTGGGCTGTAGACACCTTCGTAGTCCCAGGACATAGCGTTACAGTTCATGTGTGCTGATGAATGAATGAATGAGAAGCACCTGCCCAGAATACTGAAGTAATGCTTAGATAAACTGAACAATGCCACGAGGAAGATAACTGGCAAGACGGCCAGAGTAACCCCAGTGGAAACAGCCTTAATGTTTCATTCAGAAACATCTATAATTCAGACTCAAATCCAGCAAGACACCTGCCCACACCAGCGCCTCCAAGCCATTCTGGGGCACCGTGTCCCTAGGTGCATGCTGTGTGGCCCGAGGACTGCCTCCATGGGGCTGTGGGCCCAGCCCACCTCTTCGTTGGGATGTGACTTGCAGTTTTAGAGTTCAGAAACAGTCAAGCCAGGCCGCCCGCCTGTTTTAGAGGCTTTCTCAGCTGCGGCGGCGTGATAGGTTTTTTATTTGGTGCTGTTGCAAAGGAGCAGCTGGCGATGAAGGAGAGGGGAGAAAAATGAATGCCTTGAAGACAGACTTTGGAACCAGAAGCAAGGCAGGACGCAAAGGCCCCTCTGGAATTTCTGAAGCTCGCCATGCTGTACCCAATTATACTGTGAGCCTGGGCATTGCTGACGGGGCTCCGTCTGGCTGCCCCCTAAAGATGACAGCGTACACACCCTGATGCCAGTGGGCAGGGAGGTGGGGACAGCCAGGAGCCACAGTCAGTGGGCTGGGATTGGGCAGGAGCAAAAGGACATTTTCTTAGGAGTGAAAGAACCATCTTTATGGTTTTTCCTTGCCTTGGGGGATGCACAGCCTTAGATTAATTTTCAAGGGCAAGTGGCTTACAGAGGAGGTGACCCCAGGAGGCATTGATGGACAAGGGAAGCCAGAACGCATCCTCAGTGGAGCTCCCCCTGTGGACACCTGGAGCTGCCCACCCCAGGGCTCTGAGAATTGTGTTGAGGGTGCTACAGAGACATCCTGCCAGAGGCACGGGGTGCTGGGAAGTTTGTCCTCCACCGGCACTTCTCCCGGTGGAGGGCTGATCTGTGCTGCAAGTTCCCCCGTTCTGCCCCGCCCTGTGTTTCCACTGTTTGCAGGGAAGAGCTGCTAAGAAGAGTGGTGAAGTGGCAGGAAGCATGAGCAGGACCCTGAGAGGATATGGAGCCACCTTGAGTTAGGTAACAAACACCTTATGACACCGCGTGCATGCATGTGCGTGTTTGTGGCATACATACAGCATGTGTGGTCTATACAGACACATATATGCACAAGCACACACACGTATCTGAGTGCATAAGTTTTTATGAGTGGAAGAAATGTATACATCAGTTCCCCTGGCATGCATGATGATTCTATAAGTGGTTGTGGGGCACATAGAATGGCTCCAGGAGTGGAGGAGGTTACCTCCTGAGCAAGGTACACAAGGCCCCTGACCACACAGAGCCTACATCACAGTCAGGAGAGACAGCACAGGGGTCACGCCACCTTAGGAGGATGAGTGCTACGAGGGGAGCTGTAGGCACAGGACAGTCTGCAGGTAAAGGTGAAGTTCATGCTTCGAGGAACCTCAGGAGGAAGCAGGTGGCTGCCTGGAGGCCAGAGGGTTCCAGACAGAGGAAATGGCCATACAGCGGCCCTGAGCCAGGCAGAAGCTTCTTATCCTCTTTGTACCTGTGTATTCTGAAATCTATGCTTTTATCAAATAAGCTTATATGCTTTGAAATATCCTAACATACTAGAAACATACTTGTATGTAAATATATATGTGTATACATTGTGAAAATCAGAGGAGAAAAATACAATATGATTTTTAAAACATAATTTGATCGAGAGAAGGAAAAACCAAAATGAAGACATTATTGATTCTTTTAATTTCACTGATACAACATCGCAGAACTGGTCATCTGATGGAAATCAGAAAACTTCCATTAAATTCTCTTAATGGATGGAGAGTCCCAGGCCGATCAATAAGTATTTCAGTGTTGTGCTGTATAAAAGCCACTGCCTGCAGGCCCTGGGGAGCTCTGAGATGCACGAGACAGTGACCCCACTATCCTGCTGTCAGTGTTCAGTAGGGGAGGTGGGATCATGGAAACCAATCCTGTGATTAGACATTTTGTGGTAAGAGCTGTGACAGAACTACAGCTGGCATGCTGGGATCCCGGTTCAGGCCGGAGAGCTCGGGCGGGCTAAGCACCCCTGGGGTGGATGGCGCTAGAGCTGGGCCTGCGGAGCAAGCAAGCCTGTGAGAGCCCCGCACGGCACGGCAGGCCTGACCTTGGCAGGCAGCAGAGAGTTGCAGCTGAAACACAGCGCTGGGAGGAGGAGGCGTTTGGAGTGGGCACAGAGTCTGGTTGTCAGCATTCAGGAACCCAAGACCAGGTGGGAAGGTGGGAGGGATGGGCAACAGAACACCGTGGGCGCCGTAAGTAGAGGCCATTTGCTTCACTGCCAGCTGCTTAATTGTCCCCTGCTTCTGACAACTCCACTCCGATTTCCTCGGGGAAAGCCACCTTACCATCTCAGTCCCTGTGGCTGGGTGGAGCCGAGGACCCAAACTGTCTGACTTCAAAGACCCGGCCAGTCGCAGCATCCCATTCATTCCCTTGGTCATAGCAAGTGGATGGGCGCTCGACATAGTAAGAGCACTGACAATTAGTTCTAAGAATGTGCTGGGAAGAGGCTCACTCCCCTCGCTGCTGAGACGACGGACTGGGACTGCCAGGGGAGGCTGCACTGTCACCACAGTCTCAGATACCACCAGCGGGAGCCGATGAAGAGCGAGGGATTGCTGGGAGAGGAAGCCAATGAGATATTGTCCCGCGGCAACGTTCAGCCATGACAGAAGCTCAACTCTTGGCCGTCCACTGTGGAGCCAGTGAAACTCCTTTCTTTTCTCCTTTATCTGGTTTGCAGTAGGTTCTGCCACTTATACCCAAAAGACTTATACCCAAAATGATGCAGGTAAAACACTCAAAAGAAAACACAGGGGAGAAAGGCACTCAGCACTCAGAAATGCCAACTGACAGTGGTGGAAGTCAGTGTTGTAGTGGAAGTACTTGTCAGATGGGGGAAAGAGACCACGACAAAGGGACCACGTGGTCCAACTAAGAAAAATAGGAGCTGGAACTAGGGCCAATGCCTGTGAGAAAGAAAAGGAGACGTGCATTTGGGAAATAGTTCAAAGGGACAGTCAACAGGATTTTGCTGCTTATAGATGGCAAGGAAGAGGAAGAAATCGAAAATTACTCAGAACTCACTAACTTTGGAGGCTGAAGGAATGGTAAACTCATTAGCTGCGATGAGAGAGAACAAACAGGAAGAGGAACTGAGTTAGAGCAGAGCAATGAGCTCCCTTTCATCATGTGGAGCTGGGGCTGCCTGCAGGACAGAGGGCAGAGGTGTCTGGCACCAGCGGCCTGCAGCACTTGCTGTGGTGCTCAATATTGCTCAGTAAGAAAAAAAAATCAGTCTCTGCAGAAAAACACAAGGCATAGACTCTCTTTGTACTTTCACATATCGGATTAGGGTTCCGGACAGCGGTCACTGTGGACCACCACTATATATGGGAAACGCAAGGCTTGATGTCTTAGGAAGTCACAGCAGAAAGCAATTAGAATACATCCTGTCAGCGACACTGTCAGTGAGGGCAAAGGGGGCAGTAAGACTCAAAACAGGATGAGAGGCTGTGGCGATCTGCAAGTGGCTTTCTTGTGTGTCCATCAAAATGTTGGGAGAGGCCCTAAGGCCCCCGAGTCTTAGGAATGATCAAGAATAACCCACAGTCCAGATATCTTATTCCATACACACACACACAGACAAGTGTGTGTATGTGTGTGTGTGTGAGAATGTATAAATACACAGGCACACAATATGCATCTAAATATAAATACACAGGTACACATACACATGTGTATGTGTATAAAGACACAGGCACACACATATGTGTGTATGTCTAAACACCCAGCGGCACACACGTATGTGTCTATGTATAAATACACAGGTACGCACCTATGTCTATATGTATACAGAGGCACACACATATATATCTATGTATAAATACACAAATGCACACACATGTGTATATGTATAAGTACACATATACAAATGCATGTATAAATACACAAGTGCACACACATATATGTATATGTACAGAGACACAGGCACACACACAGGTGTCTATGTATAAACACACAGGTACACACACACAGAGGACATGATTGCAACCTCTGATTTTTATGTCTTCCTTCAAATACAGAGGTTTGATTGAAGTTTCTGCACAAAAGGGTGAGCATCCACTGCCACACACACCCCCTAAATCTTCACTGAAGAGGGTGTCTCCAGATCCTCCTCTTGCATAGAGTATTAGTGACATTTTGCTCAAAGTAGGGCTTCTCTCTTTCCCTCTCCCTTTCTCCCTCACGCCCGCAGTTAGTTAATTTCTTTGAAAGGAGGAGAGACCGAGAGAGAACTCACATCCACTGGTTCACTCCCCAGAGACTCACAAAAGCCAACCTGGGCCAGGCTGAAGCTGTGATGCAGGAACTCAATACAGCTCTCACACGAGGATGGCAGGGACCCAAACATCGTCCAAGTTTGCTCTGCAGAGTATTATCCCACAGAATGTTCTGGGAACAAAAGAGTCCCCAGATCAAGTAGATATGAAAACAGCTGTACAATGTAACCCCCTCTTGGAAATTCAGCTCAAACATTCACATATCCAAAACTCTGAGAGGCAGGTGCAGTGGGGTAAGCCTCCATGATGGACAGCAACGTCCATGTCAGAGTGCTGGTTCCAGTCCCAGCTGCTCCACTTCCTATCCAGCTTCCTACGAATGCATCTTGGGAGGCTGCAGATGACGGCTCAAATGCTTGGGCTCCTGCCATCTACATGGGAATCCTGTGTGGGGTTCCCGGCTCCTGGCTCCAGAGCTCTGAGAAGGGAAAATTAATTTAATTTTCATTAACCTTGGAAGTCCCCTAATTTGATTAGCCACATGCATATTTGATTATGAACATGGGCAAGTGTTAACATCCAAAACTAACATCCATAAATTAAATTTTGGATAAGCCTTAGAAAGATTACCATAGGCTAAACTTCTAAAATAAGCCAACCTATAGTATAAGTCAGTCTTATCCAGTTTGGTTTCAATCAACACAGCTCCGTTCGTCAACTTGCAGGCAAGTGTCCAGCCAACTAACTGGCTGACTCCTGACACCTGCTACTTCTCCTCTTCCGGGAATTGTTGGAGTATCCCACCAGCATCACCCACGTGCACCCACACAAGCTCTTCATTTATTGTTTGTGAAAACTAGATAGGCTATTCCCCTCCCAAAGGCTAAGTGACACTTGGCAAAAGACAAAAGAGAACCATCTTAATATTCGGTTATGCTTGTTCTATGGCCTTGCTTGGATTGTAGGTTGGAAAAGGAAGGACAGTAAACCCTGCATTTGTGAAGCGAATATAAGGATGCTAACTGGGTGTGCTGATTACATTTTGCTTTAGAAGATGCGTTTTAAATACATTCTCCTAAACACCATCTCTGAAAGGTTCTTGGGGGCCAGGCAGCAGCTCTGGAGGCAGAGGAAAGATGCATATTGAGGGTGGCTGTGTTAATGAAGTGGAGATGGGGAAGCTGGACCTGGGAATCAGTTGCCTCACCTTCTGTGCCCTTGAAATCAGCCTCCTATCAGCTTGGGCCGGGTTGAAATGAACATAATGAGATGGCTTCCCGCCACCTGCGGGGTGTGTGCTCTTAGGAGGGCGGAGCAGAGCACGCTCCTCATTTCCAGTCCTCCCGCAGGCCTGGCCCTCAGACACGGCGCAGACGAGCAGCTGGCCTTGGCAGGGCGACCTGGGGAGAGTGTAGCATGACCCTCCCAGGCCTTGCTGCAGCCTGGATCCCAGTTTCATCAAATCAGCTCCCCTCCACCCCCACATGAAAAGAGCAGGTATTAGGAACACCCAACAACCAGGCTGCTGTGAGGATCTAATTAAATGACAGTCGCCGCAGTGTCTTGGTCTACAGAACATAGCAGCATTTAGAGTAGTATGAGGAGTTTCTTTCTTCTTAAAATGGGAGTTGATAAACCATAGCTCATGGGCCCAATCTGCCAATTTTGTTATAGCCCGTAAGCTTTTTATTGTTTTAAGATTTTTTATTTTTCTTTATTTGAAAGGCAAAAATACAGAGAGAGAAGGAGGAGGAGGACAGAGAGAAACAGAGAGAGAGAGAGAGATCTTCCATCTACTGGTTTGCTCCCCAAATGGCCAAAACAGCTGAGGCTGGGCCATGCCGAAGCCCGGGGCCAGGAGCATTTTCTAGGTTTCTTACATGGAAGCAGGGGCTCAAGCACTTGGGCCGTCCTTTGCTGCTTTCCCAGGTGCATTAGCAGGGAGCTGGATTGGAAGTGGAGCAGCCGGGACTCAAACTGGTGCCCAGATGGGACGCTGGCAGCTCAGGTGCAGCTTTACCCAGTATACCACAACACAGCCCCAAGATTTTTTAATATATATTTTTAAAGAATTACTAAAAGAAAAACAAAAGAGGGGAAGAAGAAACAGAAGAATAAGGACAGGGCCTGCCTATGGCCTGCCACGCTGTAAAGAACTGTGATCTGTCCCTTTGCGGAAAGTCTGTGGACTGCTACCTTCAACCAAGCTCAGCCGCCTGTCCCTTCTCCTGCAGTCAGCAGTGGGGAAGGAAAGGCTCCAGCCCGTCCCACCTGCCTCCAAACAGGCTTGGAGAGCACCAGTAGGACTGAGTGTGTCTCTGCTGGGGTTCTGCCCTCACTCCAAGTACATGCCCCAGCCACCTGATACTACTATCTACTACTATAGGGAAGGGTCTTGGGGCAAAGTCAGGTCACCCCAGTCATTCTATCCAGTGCAGACCAGAAGGACTAAGAGCAGCAGGGTCACTCGTTGATGGCTGACCCCACATGCCTGTGCAGAACACACTACCAGGCGTATGTGCCCTAGGTTCTGTGCTCGGTTGTCACATGACACAATCTACCTGGTACAGTGCCTTCTCATGCCTCTCCAATGACAGAGGACATCCAGGAAGATACAGTTCTCTGTTTAACCTATACTACAATCAACCTGTCCTGGCTGGCTTCTGCTTCATTGTCGGCTGCACACCTAGGCTTGAAGTTCCTAGACTCCTCACCCCTGACAGAGAGCACTAAGGAGGGCAGAGATGGTGGCAGTCTTGGAATTCGAGCTCTCATTTGTACGGTGCTCCAGTCTTCCACACTCAGGACTTCGCATTACCAAGTCTGTGGCCCCAGCTGGAATCTGCTTGTCCAAGCTGAACACCCCGAGAGTCCATTCATCCACTCATTCATTCATCCATCAACTAGTTCTTTGTCATTCCTGTGTGCTGTGCACTGTGCTGGCACTCTAACATCCAGGCCCGTACCCCAGGAGCTCACCTGTGGGGGAAGCTGCACCCTCCGGTCACATCTCTTCCTCGGCGACAACGCTAAGGAAGAGCACACAGGCTAGCGTCCCATAGCTTTATTCTAATGTACCCCAAGTAGCATAGGTTATGATTATGTATATTTAAAGCCTTATGGATATGTTTAGAAAATATGAAAAATTTCACACACACACACGTGCATACCCCCAGAAATGCCTTAGCCCCCTTAAAGTGATGCAGTGGAGTAGAGGACCCTCTGGGGTGAGAGTGATAAAGCCTCACTTTTGCCTCCGCAGACAATCGGCTCCAGAACCTGGAAAGATGGATGGACTGTGTTCACTTTACTCAAGCCACCTTAAGACTGGGACATAAATATGTGATTCTTCTTTTTTATGACAAAGTGTGGTGATTTTACAAACTGTTCACAAGGTACTGGACACTCCTTCAGAGGTGGGGTTTAAGACCTGCCCCCTTGAGTGTGGAGCTAGACTTAGTGACTCAAGTAACAGTGGGAGACATCCAAGACTGGGATGTAAACGGCATTCTGGTTCCTTCCTCGCTTTTCTGGGAGTTTCATTCTGGGGAAAGCCAGTCGTCAGTTTGCAGGGACTCCAGCAGTCTTACCCCGCGGTCCCTGCGGTAAGGAAGTTGGTCTTTCCCCAGCAGCCAGGTGAGGGCACCACCCTGGAGCAGGATCCTGCAGCCTGAGTTCAGCCCGCGGATGACTGCCATCCCAGCCAACGTCATGACAGAGCCTCTGTTACCAGGGGACTCTAAGCTAGAACCACTGCATCAACTGCTCCCACGAGAATAAGTGTCTGTCTTTAAGTAACTATGTGTTGGGGTAATTTTCGTGTAAAAGCAGATAATTAATAAGTACACACAGCATTGAATGAAAATCAGCCATAGTTGACCTGATTGACTTGGAAACAAAGAAACCACAGGACCTGAACCAAATGGAAAGTCTTGCCGATTCTGCTTTCCCGGGCACAGCCTACATCTCTCTGGCAGCATGAGCTATGGGTTTTCTGACTTTGTTGCTAAAACCCACATCAAAGATTTTACTTTACATATTTGTGGCTGGTAAAACCAAAGATGCAGAAATTGATTGGATGTAAAAGATTGCATTGCTGTTGCCACACAAAAGACCTTGTGACTATTAAATTTTACACTTGTAAAAAAAGTTGTCGTTAATTTTTACTTTTGAGTGGAAGATGCAATTTTTGTTTGACTTGGATAGTTTGTATTCTCATATTTGTTAGAAAGTAATCCTAACTCATGTTTGAAATCTCTGGAGTGAATGACATTTGTTTTCAGTAAAGAGTCTTTTAATACTCTTTAATGTGAATATGGTCCATTTCAAATATCACACAATAGGTTGTACGCAAAAATGCATTTGAGAGTCTTAAAAATATCATGGAAATGTGAATTACGAAAAACTATACCTAGATATAAAAATGTTTGCACCAAAATGAACTTAGCTTTGAAGTCCATTTCCATGAACTTTTTGAAGGATCCTTACATCTGTTTACACGATTGCTTTTCCAACTGGGGTGCAGTCCAAAAATTTTATGAGTCTCCAAAGGTCTGTGATCATCAAAATTTTAACAATCATAAATTTAGAGGCTTTCCTTTGTCAATCCTATCTAGCTCACGGAGAGTAGATGTCACCCGTATTTCAAGCTTGTAGGGTAAAAAGTAACTCTCAGGGAAGCATTAGAAAGGCTTAGCGTTGTGGAAATAATTGACAAATGTGTGTAGATAAGGAATATACTTGGCAGGCTAGTGGATTTGAGACATTTATCTGCAAGGCTGCTTTAAATGGGTTATGGCTGATTTAACTCTGTGTTTAATGTCACTCAATATCTTGTATATAATCTGTTAAAAATTAAATGGACTCTCTTATAAATCTAAAAGTCAGTCAGCTCCATTCTACCAGGCTGTACCACACAGGATCATGCCCTTCCTAACATTTAGAGCTCCAACTGTTGCAACTCTATGGAAAGTCAATCTCTAAGCGACCTAGCAAACACGCTTCTTCTGAAAATTCAGATAGAGACTCTGACCAAAGCTCAGCAACAGTGCCCTACCCTAGAAGTGTGTTATGGGCTTGGGCGGGCCGGACCAAGGATATGTAACCCAAGGATGAGCTCAGATTTGCTTCTCCTTGTCTCCTGGTGATCTGTGGAGCAGCACACACCAAAGCTAGGTTTGGGACAGCAGTGAAGCTGCTCCTACTTGGCAATGGAGTCACATGCTAACCCTGCCACAGTGGTAGAGAAACAGCAACAAGTTAAAAGGGAAAAAAATGCTGAGAAGTAGAGTTAAAGATAATTTAAGAAGCCCCATTCAGGTCACCCAGATGCTGAATTTGATACTAAAAATTAGAAACAAGCAACCTGGGGGAATTATGGCATAGCGAGTTAGGCTGCTGCTTACGGGATGCCAGCATCCCATATGAGTGCCAGGGGTCCTGGCTGCTCCACTTCTGATCCAGCTCCCTGCTAATGGTCTGGGAAAAGCAATAGAAGGTGGCCTAGCTGCTTGTGTCCCTGCCACTCATGTGGGAGACCTGGATGAAGCTCCTGGCTCTTGGCTTCAGCCTGGCCCAAGTCCTGGCTCTTGCAGCCATCTGGGGAGTGAACCAGCAGTTGGAAGATGTCTCTTCCTTTGTCTCTCCTTTCATCTATGTAACTGGGACTTTCAAACAAATCAGTAAATCTTAGGAAGAAAGAAGGAAGGAAGGGAGGGAGGGAGGGAGGGAGGAAGAAAGGGAGGGAAAGAAAGAGGAAGAAAGAAAAAAGAAAATTTGTCTTCACTTTCAAATAACCTAAAATATGAAAAATTAAGAAATATTCCAATAATAACACACAGAGGAACAATTTGAGATTCTTTAAAAGTATGTGCAAATATTAAAAAGGTTGTTCTTGCAGTCAGAGAAGACGAAGGCAGGAATAAAAATGACATGGTTCACATGACACCATTTTCCCCTCCTGAGCCCACGAGAGACATCACTGAGCAAGCTCAGCCTCCCCGCTGCTAACCCCGGTAAGACTCTGGAATCTCTGTCCACACAGCGTGCTGCCAGGCCCTGCCACTGGGTCTCATACGGTTTGTGAGATGGAGCTGGTTTGCCAGAACTCAGGGGTTCTGAGGATCCCGCAGTGCTGAACGGTCACTTCCCAAAGCCTTGAGGAGATTGGACGTCCGTGCAGGGGACAGGGAAGCAGAGGCTGCAAACACATATTCCGCAAGGGGGAGAGTCCGCAGGAGGAAGGTGCAACTGTGGCTCCTCCAGGGGCAAGGAAGGCGAACGCTGGGATCAAACACCCTGGGGGAGCAGGCTCCCGCCGTTCCAATCACCTTTCATGGGTGGGGCGACATGGCCCTCAGAGACTGGCGCCGAGGGGCATGTTCGTCACCTGAGACGGTCCCGGGGAGAATGCAGAAAAGTCAAACTCACAAAACGTGCACTTGCTCAGCGTGGATTTGCCCAGTTCAGCCTTAGTTTCCTGAAGTATGATCACCTTGGGAAGCTAAAGCCACACCCGGAAGGAATCTCCCCGCTCCCTTAAACCTGGTCATCTCCAGTTCTGTCACCAGGGGAGAAAGACCGAGAAGTCATCCCTGACCCTCATTCCTCCTACCCCTTCCCTATTCAGCCCATCGCTGCATTGTGTGGACAGTCCATCCCGAGGGACTCACACTGCCTTTGCCTCTGCCTTCCACTGAAGCCACGCTGGTCTTGCCTGACAAATCGCCTGGCTGTTGTGACAGCATCACACCCACACTGGCTCCCTCCCATCTACTGTCAACCCCCCAACCAGGGAGCTCTTTGTAAAATGCGAATCTGTTTATTACAGGGACACCTCACTGCTCCCCGACCATGGGCTCCCCATTTCCCTCAGGCAGGGGTCCAGGTGTGTGATGAGGTCCACCAGTATCTCCAGGGTCTCCACCCTGCCTGCCAGGCCCCACTTCAGGACCCTCCCCACTGGGCCACTGCCAGCTCCATGTGCACACCACCCTTTCTCCTGACTCCAGGACTTTTCACTGCTGTTCCCTCCGCCTTGGGATACTCAACTCCTCCATCACCTCCTTTCCCCACCCTGACCTCTGCCCCTGCCGCCCCCCAGCTGCCCACATGCACAATTCCTGTGTTTTTCCTTTAAATCTTAACCCCATGGATACATCACCAGAAGACTCTTCCCTGCTTCCCAACTCTGACTTGTCCTTTTATCATGCTAAGAATACTCAAGACCACTCCCCTGTGGGAACGTCTTCCTTCTAGAACTTACCACAGCCGTATCCCACGTATGTATGCACAGGGACAAGGGCACCCCAGGTCTGCCCACTGTAAACACTCCAAGAACACTTTCTGAGTGAGTGGTTGATGAAGCACATAGTGGTTCACTCATTCCACAGGCTTTTCTTTAAATCAGGAATTCTGCCAGAGGAGGAAACAGTGAGGCAGGGCAGTGGGAAGACCCACATAAGAGCGAGTGTTGAGGGAGGTTTTGGGAGACGGTTGGGCGTGGACCTGGGAGCGGGGGGAGGGAAGAAGGGGGACCTTGCTTTAATAGTCCTAGTATAATCACAGGATAAATAAAGTTGAGATCAAACAGGCTCATTCTCATGCCTGCGAGCCATTGATTCAGCTAAAAAGGCAATTACACAAGAAGAATATGAATATTGTCTATCACATTGACACAGAAAAAAGTGCTGAGTGTTGCGATGATAGTGAGCAGTCCATAAAAGAAACTCGGGGCGGTGAAACGCCACAGCCTGCCTGTCACGTTTTATTATAAGTAGCTCAAATAACTCCACTCAATCTCATCTGCTTGGAGCCAAACACCATTTTTTTTTACTGTAAAGTGGAGACTGAGAGGTTTTCTACGAAAGTGCCCCTCAGTGGGAGTTGCCCTTGAACTCTTTTGCCTACGCAGCTCTAGAAGTCTTTGGGAGGAAGACTCGCTGAGCACCTACTGCATGCCAGGCTCTGGATCTTTGTGGTGACGCTGCTTACGTGGCTGTCATGTTTCTGTATTTACCCAGAGGTGGCAACTGAGATTCGGAGCTTGTTTGGATGATTTGCTGAGGGCCACAGACTTAGTTAAAGACAGCTTTGTGGTCCAGGCCCTGACTGTCCCCAGGAAGTCACAGGCGAAGAGTGTGAACCCAGAAGGTAATAGATTCCCAAGGCTGGCAGAATCCAAGAGCTCACTGGAATTTTAGTGGGCGCTTGACGACTCTGACAGCACCTTGGATCAATAACACGAAACAAATGTCTTTTGCTCCTCCTGGCCCTCCATGAAATATGCCTAACGTGGCAGTAACTCTAATAAATCTTGGAATGCAATTATGCCTTTTAACACACGGCAGTGTGCAAAGCGCGGCTCATTAATGACTTATTGATAGCAAAGATCTTTTTGATGCGGACCTGCATTTTGGCATGTTTACAGAATCGCCACTTGGAGATTCCAACATTGTGTTCAGCACAGGAAGATGGGCACCCTTCACGCACCATATACTAATGGGGGGCAGTGCACCCCAAGCTGTGGAGCTGGACTCCGCACTCATCCTAGGGTGGGCAGTGGCCCCCCTGAGACACACAGTGTGGCCTTCAGCCATGGGCTGCACTGAGATGTGCTACACAGCTCTGATTGTGTGCGAAGATTCTGCACGCAGGTCCTCTGAGCACACCTGAGGCCTAGACACGTCTGTGTCAGCCATCCGACACTACACAATGAATTACCACAAACTCAGAGGCTTCACACAACCCCAGCTTATCTGGGTCAGGAACCTGGGGAGGCCTTAGCTGGTTCTGCCTCAGGGTCTCTCAAGTGGCTTCAACCAAGGGACCAGCCAAGACTGGGGTGACATCTGAAGGTTCAAGACGTGACTGCCAGCAGATGAGGCTCCCTCTGGGACGTGGACGTGAAGTGCTTCAGTCCCTGTAGCTGTAGAAGGCTGCCCTTCCCACATGGGCCTCCCAGTGGCACTGGCCTCATCAATGATGGCGAGGAAGACAGCCTGCTAAACACAGCAAGTCGGACTCTCGGAATCTCAGCACAGCAGGCACCTCTGTCAACGCTGAAGAAGGCCATCTATTGGTTGGAAGCTCTCTGACCTTCCCAGATCCTGGGAACAAACCCCAGCCCCTCCCACAGGGACTGGCTCCTGCAGGCCCTGCTAGCTACAGCTCACAGCTCAGTCTGCTGCTCACGCACCTGGATGCTCCAGATTCCCTCCTGAGTCCGGAAACTCTGGGCCCGTTGCTGCCTCCGGACCTTCGCATCGGTTCCTTCTTCTGTCTCTGGGTGCATTCTTCTCTGTACCACATCAAGATCTGGCCTGAGTCCTCGGGCCTCGGAGAGGCATCCCTGCTGGCTCCCCCCGGAAACCAGGATTTGCGGGGACTCTTTCCTAGAAATTCCCCAGAAGACAAGCAGAGCTGAGGGAGCTCCAAGTTGGGCAGCCCTTAGGAAGTGCTCAAATCAAGGCAGGAAGCCTGGGTCATCTCTACCAGCTGACTTAGCCTTGTACCGGGCAGTGAGCAGGGGACACAGCTCCGAACTGCTGGGGAAGTGGCTGGTTTGACTCCAAAGAAGGGATGTGGGTGGGGAACAACAGCAGCCACTACCTCCCCCCAACCCCCCAGCAGCAGTTCTCAAAGCGGGGCCCAGGAAATGCCAGACGAGCAGTGACCACATCACCTGAGAACTGGAAGATGCAGACCTAGACCTCCTGAGTCGGAAAACCCGGGGGTGCCGTCGGAAGCCTGCACCCGCACATTCACGAGGGATCCTGGTGTGCACTGAAGCTTGGGAGCCACTGAAGGAAGGCGCCACTTCTTTCTTTTTTAAAAGATGTATTTATTTGTTTATTTAAAACTCAGAGTTGCAGAGAGAGAGAGAAAGAGAGAGGGAAACAGAGACAAAGAGATCTTCCATCCTCTGGCTCACTTCCCAGATGGCCACAATGGCTAGGGCTGGGCCAGGCCACAGCCAGGAGCCAAGAGCTTCATCTGGGTCTCCCACATGCGTGGCAGAGACCCAAATACTCAGGCCATGAACCGGTGCCCATAGGGGATGCCGGATTTGCAGGTGGCAGCTTTACCCGCTGTGCCACAGCGTCGGCCCCCTCACTATTTTCCTTTAATCTATAAACCGCTCCAGCCCTTGCCAGCTGTGTAACCTGAAGCCACTCACTTAACCCCTCTGTGTTTCAGTTTCTTCCTCTGTAAAATGGACTTTTGATTTTATGTTACATTATTGCATTATATTTGCTTTTTACTTTCCATTCTAGGGTTTGTAAATCCTCTTGGATGGCACTTGGTGCACAGTAATTAGTAACCAACACTTTGCTCTCCCTTTCCCCCCTGAAAGGTGCTTCCCTGAGGTTCTCGCCTGGCCTGTCTGGCTAACTGTCTGATCCCCAGTACTCAGCACAATTCCTGGTGCCACACAGGTGCCCAGTAAACAGTCTGTGATGCATAAACGGATCCAGAGTCCAGGTCTTCCCTACACCTCTCTCACCGACAGCTCTCCCATTCTCAACATCTTCATGCAGCCTGGCTGGCTTCCTCTCAGCCTCCACCTGTCCAGGTGGGTGACTGATTCTTCACCTGCCACCTTCCTTCTCATCCCTGACTCTGTTCCTGTTCCAAGACAAGACACAAGGACATGGGGCCCTCACTGAGCACCACCTGGGCCAGGCTAGGATCAGCCAAACCCAGTGGGCTCCCAGACAGGCAGGCAGGTTGTGCCAGGTCAGCTGTACTGCACCTTCACACGTGCAGAGCAAAGTCTGCCCATTCTTAAAGAACAGCGGACACACAAGTCGGCCTTGGGTCGTCACCATAGCCGTGACAGCCATTTATGTGAAAGGCTGCTGGGGTCAGATTTTCCCTAAAGTGTTTCTTTGCTTATTTGCATAAAGTGAGCTCTGCCCATGAGGCCATGTTGGAGCGCTGGGTATTTTCTGTCGAGGATATGGTACACTAATCTACAGACTGGTGCTCTCCTTCCTCCTGATCATCGATAAGTATGCACAGTAAGATCAGCACTAGGGGCTGTTGCTGTGGCACAGTGGGTTCAGGTGCAAACCTCTACCTGCAGCACCGGCATCCCCTCTGGGCACCAGCTGGAGCTCTGGCAGCTCCACTTCCACTCCAGTTCCCTGCTAAGTGCCTGGGAAAGCAGCAGAGGAAGAGCCAAGTACTTGGGCCCCTGCACCCATGTGGGAGACTGGGAGGGAGCCCCAGGCTCCTGGCCCAACCCCAGTTGTTGCAGCCATTTGGGGAACCAGTGGATGAAAAATCTCTCTCTCACACTTTCTCTCTCTCTCACTTTCTCCCTCTCTCCCACTTTCTCTCTCTCTTTCTCCCTCTCTAACTCTGCCTTCCAAGTAAATTTAAAAAATCTTTAAAAAGAAAATACCAGCACTAGTATCATTCCACAAAAAAACACTAGTTTTATTCTTAAAGCTTTTTTATTTTGTTACTCTTGTGTCTAAGCCAAATTCCTCATTTATAGCTAAATGGGAAAATGCAACAAACTATTTCAAAGTCCAGGGCAGATGTCTTTCCAAAGCGTTTTTGGAAACCTACACTCTATACGCCCGGTGGTTTTCTCGCCAGTGTTTTGCACATTTACTTCCCATTGCCCTCAGCCATGCTCAAGGGCATGCACAAAGGGAATCTCCTGGTCTCACCTTCAGAAGCTCTGTTTGCTTTGGTGGGAGCTCTGCCTTTCGAGGGGCAGCTCGGCTCTTCCAGAACATCGGTGAGAGGCCCAGTGCCCGGGCCACAGGCATCCGCCCCCAGGCTCTATAGGACAGGGAGGGCACTGGGCATATCCACAAGCCCAATGAGTGTGAAATACCAGGGCGCCAGACTCACCTGGCGTCGGTAGGGACCACCCAGGCAACAATCTTCAGGCATGGACGTGACACGGCAGTGACATGGAAGTAACAGAAGTCACGCCTGTGACCCCACTCTTTCTAGGGTAAGTGGCCTCAAACATATATTCCAACCCCAAGATTTGGTTTCAAACAGCTTTGAAAATAACCAATGCTACAAACAAGGAGATCGCTCAACTCTAATATAATAACCATGACCTTAAAAACCGACCGAAATGATGAAACCAGCATTCTATAAGGTTGAGTGGACAGGAGAGCTTATTAACAATGTATTCATGAAATCTTTTTTTTTTTTTTTTTTATTTTTGACAGGCAGAGTGGACAGTGAGAGAGAGAGAGAGACAGAGAGAAAGGTCTTCCTTTGCCGTTGGTTCACCCTCTAATGGCCGCCGCGGTAGCGCGCTGCGGCCGGCGCACTGCGCTGATCCGATGGCAGGAGCCAGGGGCTTCTCCTGGTCTCCCATGGGGTGCAGGGCCCAAACACTTGGGCCATCCTCCACTGCACTCCCTGGCCACAGCAGAGAGCTGGCCTGGAAGAGGGGCAACCGGGACAGGATCGGTGCCCCGACCGGGACTAGAACCCGGTGTGCCGGCGCCGCAAGGCGGAGGATTAGCCTGTTGAGCCACGGCGCCGGCTTTTTTTTTTTTTTTTTTTTAATGGCAATGATTCACACCTGCTGAGAAGGCCATTCCCACAGAAACCTATGTGGGCCCATCTCGAATTCAGAGATTTCCCCAAATCCTACAAGGAAATACCAGCTGGGCAGTTTGATGGGCTTCTTTTATCTTAAAAAAAGTTTAGAAGCAGGCAATTTGGAGGAATAAGCCTGAGTAAGTGTGTTAACTCCCCCTTACTTCATACCCATCACTCTCTGAAGCGTGAACCCAGCGGGCGTGGAAGACAACTGACCCAGTTCTTAAATTGAAGCACACACTATTTCCACAATTAAATTCCAGGGGTCCTGGTTCTCCCTGGGGCCTGGATCTGTGAGTTTGCAGATTGCAGCCACCAGCAGGCCTAACCAGGGACCTCCCTTCATGGTCTCTTCTTCAAAAAAGCAAATGGCCACCCTGGTCCCTGGGCCTTCAGCTGTCAATCTGCCTGAAAAACACCAGCCTGGGCCCCTAGCATCTTCTTGACATATTTCAATGTTTTCATCAAATGCTAAACATTGCAAGCATACAAGAAAAATGAAGAATAAATGTGTGAACAGCTACTTGTCTCGTGTGCCTGGGCTCCTTTTTTCCCTCCAAAGACACCACCGGAAACATCCTAGAATGGTTCCAAGGAGACTCGATCGAATGAAGGAGGTTTGACTGTTAGTCTTTAAAATGCATTGCCATAGTCGATATTTTTTTCAGTACCTTCATGCGAGTCCCCACCAGACGCTAAGCTTGGGAAATACAACTGGAGAAACACAGATCCTACTTTGATGGGTTTGGATCTTCAGTAGTGATAATGACCAGAGCTGAACGTGGGGTGGTCGTTATATGACTTGGTGCACAAGCTTTCCTGCGATGGTGGCCCCTGTTCCCCGCTGTGAAAGCCGAGGCTCAGGGAGGTATAAGCGTGTGTCTTGGGCATGTGGTCTGCCTAGAGGGGCACCTTCACATGTCTAGATGCTTGGCTTTGTGGTGCAGAAACCTTGCTGTCAGACAGACGTGGAGCCCAGAAGTATGACCAGAAGATGCTGCCTGGAGGTGGCATTTGCTCACAGGTCATGCCAGCAAAGGACAAGAGGACCTACTGGCTGGTCCACTCATGGCACGAGCCAGACGAGTGCCCAGGGGTTACATGCTTTAGAGGTCTCCAGACAGAAGCCCCAGGAATACTCAGCTTGCCCTAAAAGTAAAGCCACTAACACTGCTCTCATTTCTGCACGTGGACCTTGCTACTACACACAGCTGTCATCTCTGAGGGCTTCGATCTCTTAATGTGATGCCACGGTGAGCGGGTAAGATGATCTTGATGGTCAGGTCCCCAGCATGTCTGTGTCCAGGGCATGCTTGCCAGTGAGCCCAGCACACCGTGGCCCTGATGGCCTGCCCTGACTCCGCTCCCACTCCAAGGACAGCCAGCCTGAGTGGGGGCCCTTCCATGGCTCCCATTTAGGATGTACCGATTCTGATGGTGTGAGATCAGAATGGAAAGCAACCACTGTGCAAATGATCCCTTTATCCTGTGTAGACCAGCAACCTGGCTTCCTGCTGATACCACGGACACAGTGTTATAATTCTGAAACAGTCAAATCCCCACTGTGTAGGCCCCACAAGCTAAGAATCGCCTTTGTGCTAAGCCCTCCTTCCAGCTTTGCACTGTTCCTAGGCCCTTATCCCTGCCCAACACCAGCTACACCAGCTTCAAAGGCAGAATCTATCCCATGAGAAGGTCCGGCTTCCCTGTCTTAGGTATAAACTGCAGGCCTGCACCCCTCCACCCTGACTTGTGCAAAGGTTGACGCAGATTCTTCCATCTGTGAAGATGCAGTGGGCGTCCCCATAACCCAAATCTTTATTTTATTAAGCAAATGCTTAATAAAAGTTAAGCAAGAGTTGAGCTCCTGTTTCCAACCTTATGATGAATAATACAGAGCTCCCTGATGGCTTTCGTCTGTACAAGGGATCAAGGAAGAAGTCTCTTGCTGCATCTTGAGCAAGAAACTGTCTTCCCTACAGCGTTCTGCACATGGCGTATGTGGTCATAGGTGCCACCACCATCTGATACAATTACCATAAATAAGTTCTCAACCATTGCTGCTCTTTTCAATCAGTCCATCTCCCCCAGTGACATTCTGGGCTGTCAACAGAAGGCAGAAACGCCTCTTGTGTGCTGGAGTTTTCACACATGTTGTCACAGGGAGTCACCATGATAGTCGCCCAAGGAACGGAATATTCTCATTTTTAGAGCTGAGATACTGAAGGTCGGAGTGGCTAAGTTGTTTACTCAGGGTTCCAGACAAAGGACTCGACAGGTCTGGCTGTTCCCGGGTGCCACGCTTGGACCCACGCACCATATGGCTGCCTCCAGAACGCCCTGATGGGCTGCAAACCCACGTTTATCGGCTCTCCTCCCTGACCGTACCAGCTCATGCTTGTGATGAATCACATAAGTGAAGCCAGCAGTCAAAGAGATGCCAAGCCCTCTGCAGTTACAAGGATGCCGATCCTGAGGAACTGGTGACCTCCATCCCATTCTCACGGTCCCTGGCCGGACCCCGCGTGGAAGCGTTCCAAGGTCTCTCCCTGAGAAAGTGACTGCAAGTCTTCATTTGCCCAGGAAAGTCAGAGTTATGCTCAAGGCTGTCTTTTTTTTAACCTAGAAATTGTCCCTCTAGGCTTCACATGCACAAAACCCAGGTTCTCTGCAAGTGATGAGCATCACTGCTGAGGATAAAGATGAAGATGTGTTACCTACACTTCTGAGAAGGGTGTGGAAGGGTGGTGCTCAGAGGCATTACTTCTACCTGGGTCTGGAAGAATGCGTTCCTCTAACTCTCCAGGGATATGGCAAAGAGAAACGCTGCATTCTTCCACCTCTGTTTTTTAGCTTTCTGTGCCCCTCAGTTGACCACCAGGGGGCGGCACGCTATGTGGGCGTTGGCCACTCATGAGAGGTACACCTGGAAATTACTAATTCTCTTGTCTCCCATTCAGAGTCCTTATCAGAGTTGACCTTAGCTTAGCCTCCAAAATTAGACAAAAGGAGGCAAGTTCAGGGTGGTATGTCTCGGTTTGAAATGAAGATTCTATTTGAAGACCTATTTAAGCACAGTGGAACATTCTAGATGTGACTGCAGGAAAGCGTGATGTAGGTCTGGGCTTTGAGTGGGCCACTGATACTGACGAGTTCTGTATGCACAGGATAACCCCCAGGATGCCATGTCCTCTGTATCTCAACTATGTACAGCAAAGAGTTCGATCATTCAGAAAAAGAGGCAAAAACATTTGTAAATAGTTATATTCTGCAGAACCAATATAGCCTCCAGATATGTTCTGGTACCCATGTTTTTCAAAGAAGTATTTCAGAAATAGTCCTCACACACTGAATGACTCACCAGGCTTTGACTTTACTGGGCCTCCTTTAAGCAGAGGTGGTAAGTGTGCGATACTCACAACAAGACTTCTGGACCCATTTCTGTGGCAGGCATCACTAATCTACTACAGCACACATCCCTGAGCAGCTTTGAACTCTTGCTAACCAGAGACCTAGGCAGCCTCCATGTGACGCTGACCCATCAAGTGAAACCTGCTTGCTATCCGAGGTGAAGGAACACGATGATGCCCTAATGGATTGGCCACCCAGAGACATTAATACCTAATGCCAATAGGATCAGACATGTGGCTCATTCTCACAATCACCATTGTATGACTGAGCCCTGACACCGAGGGATGTCGAAGCCTGGCAGTTCCCCATCATTGGACAATGTCTCCTAAACAGGTTTCCGTTCCTAACTCCGCTGAGAATCCTCCTCCATCTGCTCGTTTTGATCTCAGTTATTCATCGATTCTTCCTGGCTCACTCTGATTGTCTCAGTATGTGTAGTTTTGGGAAAGGGGTGCCCAGGAGGAAAGGCATTCCCTGCCCAAATTCCTACCATAGATTTAATATAAGAAAGGGGATAGAAAAGCCGAAGGTAACCATGCTACGATTCTGCTGGTTCTGTAGAGGAACCAAAAGCATAAACTGTTTCATCGAGATAGAAAACAAATAGCCCCCTGTGTCGTGCTCTAAAAAAGGTCACAGGACATCCACCACCATCAGAAAGCACCAACATCATCCCCATGTCCCCGCTTCCTTGCGTGGGCTTCTCCCACTGACACTTCACTGAGCTGGGTGGGTGGCAAGGACAGCCCGTTGGATATGACAAATGCAATTCTGCCTGTCTGATGGATGCATTCCTCAACCCACAGGCTCTCCTTGTGCTAAGACCTGACCTGTTTTTTCCTGCCCTTTGAGAGCCCAGTGCCCTTCAGCCCCAACCACCTTTGTGGGCTTAACTTGGCAGCTGAGCTAGTCCTGGTGAGACACGATCAGGGAAGGGGAGCTAGAGGGTCAGAATGCACTCTCCCAGCACCGGCTCGTCCTTCCTTTCCATGTAGATGGTACAAGCTTCACGGCAAGGCCATGTATCCGCATCAAGAGAGAGCCCAGCAAGCTGAGCATGTCGGGAAGAGTGGAGCGGCACTGGGAACCAGAACGGGGCAGGAGGGAGGCTGACAAGCAGGCAAGCTGGAAAGAGCAGGCCGGGATGCTAGGCTTCCTCAGAGCACATGTGTTGGAAAGGGTCCACCAGGGAACCCAGATGCAGGAAGTAGGACCAGGCTGAGACACAGAGGGCTCACCACGACCTCCCTGGAGCAGCATCCCCCGTGCACCTGTTCTCCTGTAGAGCACTGTTTCATTACTGCCTCTGTTAGTACAACTCTTAGCCTTAAGGAAGCAACACAAGCCCCACGGAAGAAAAATAACTTGGCTAAGTTCAGACAGGCAACACCTAGAGGCTAGATCTTGAAGCACTGCTTCCTGTAGGTGGCGCAGTCCCAGTGCCCTAGCCTTCTCAGGACTGGGCTGAGCTGTGGGCAGACGCTGTCTGTTCTCTGCCCTCTTAAATCCTAAGTGTGGCTGGGCTGTGGCCCTCTTAGGGTCACTGACTTCTGAAAATGGCAAGAGCGGAGGCTAGGCCTTCTGGGAGAGTCTTCCAGTATTTTCCTTAGAAGGGAGCCTATCCATTTCCTAATTAATTACTTCCATTAGCTAAGCTTAATTACTTTGTGTCCACCTCCAAGAACACAACCTTGCTCCTTGGAGACTTGCTATTTGAATTTCAAGGGGGCAGATATCGCCAGAAGCAAGTTTTACGCAATTGCAGGGTGTCGATGTTTCACTCTCTCTTTACTTAATGATTATTAAAGACTGAAATTAACTTCCATACTTGATTGTGGACCCCATCAGTTTAAGAGAAAGTGAAATGTATAACGGGGCATTTCTCCTGCAGAACCTGCCCGGCTCAACCCTGACCCAGGCTCCAACAGGCAGCCTCTCCGCCTCTCCCAACACCACTGTTCAGTGTTCCCCAGAGGAAGTGGTTTCTAGCACATTCAGCATGAGGGACCCAAGAGCTTGATAAATGCAGATTCCAAGGCGCCAGGCTAGAATCACTGACTCAGACTAGCTGAGTGTGGGGCCTGGGACTCTGCATTTCAGCCCTCTCCCTAAGGATTCTGTTTACACTGATGTCAGTTATTTGTCTGATGCATGAAGACAGCCTTATCGCTGGGAACAGGAGAGGCAAAATGAGCACAAGCCAGTCTCTTCTCATACATATTTTAACAGTAAGAATTCAATACATGTTATCCAGTATTACTTTATGGTTGTTATAAATCCTGAGACAAGGGATTGCGAGCCCTGGTGATTGGGGAGGTGAAAGAAGAGCCAGGAGGGAAGACAAGAAGGCAGGCATGGGGAGCGTGGCTATGCCAATGAGTCGGTGTGGGACGCAACCCTACTGGGGCCTCTGGGAGTCAGAGTGCAGCACACGTCTCCCCACGTGCACGGCGGGGAAGCCCCATGTGCAAGCTGACTCTCGCTGGTCCCCTGCTGAGGGCTGCTCCTGCACCAGTCATTGCCCAGCAGTGCCGAGCACGGACAGCTGACAGATGCCAAGGCCGCAGGGCCCTCAGGCAGACAAGCACAGGCAAGCACTGGCGGGAGCTGAGCTGGCCTGAAGGTGAGGGAGCACACTTGGGGCCCCCAGAGCATCTGCTGCTTGTCCCACCAACTTGTCAGCAAGACAGACTCATGCATTTGGGGGTGCTGCTGAGATAATGAATGAGGGAGAAACATGGATGTGTGAGAAGGAAGCTGCCTCTAATTTATTTATTGGTTCACTTACTGTGATAAAAAAAAAGTGTAATGTAAAATTTATCATGAATGACGTTGCATCTACAACACTGAGCCACCACTACCACTCTCTGGTCCAGAAATGCACCAACCAGAAGTGACCTCCATCTCCCCCCAGCCCTGGCAGCCCACAGCCTCTCTGCCATCTCTATGGATTGCCTCTCCCAAACACTGCACATTAACGGAACCACAGAGCACACGGTCTCTTGCCCCGGCTTCTTTACTCCTCATAAGAGGAGGGGTCTCCAAAAAATTTACGATGTGCAATGAGAAAAACTGTGGAGGGCTTTAAAAACTTTTTGAACTAAGACAAAAGTATCTGTTAATTTAATTTCCCATGAATGTCTCAAAGCTCCCTCCTAGTTTTGAGGTTCACCCCTCTACACCCGTGCTTTGCCTCTCTCTCGGATGCTACTCCCTGGCACGTCCGGGACACCTCACAGGAGGCCTCCTTGCAGCTGGCAGCACAGCTAGGTCCTCTCCACTGCCTTGTGGATCCAGTCCTCACTCACCTTCACCCTGACTTTTGCCCAAAGACACTGACCTGCACAGTTACCTTCTCCTCTAGCTCTAGGCTGGCTTCCTGCCATGTTTGGCTGTACAGGATGCTGGCAGGATATGAGACAGGAGCAGGTGAGGTGTGGGCATTCTTTTTCCTCCAACTCCCTGGCTGCAGGGTCCTGGGGAACAGCAACCCTTGTTGGGAGCCTCTGATCTTGTGCAATCCTTGAGCTCCTATCTCCAGGCTGACCATCTGGGCCCCTCTCTCATCCTCCAAGCCTAGAGCAGACACAGCTTCCTGCTACTGATGGGTCCCCAGCTCGGCACTGTCCTTCATCAGCTGTCCCCAAGCATTCCATATTTTTGCAAAAAGTCTCTTAAATATCAAATTATTCCAGTCTGCAGTGTCTCTTTCCTGCTGGGACCATGACTAACATGATAATGATGGATGACAAAGTAACCTATCGATATCTTCCTCTGTGACCGAGGCATATTTTCTAGGGCATATTTGTGACTTTGCCCCTTTGTGCTACGCCTACTTCCCAGACCAGATCTGACCGACAGCAATTGCCAGCAGGCAATGAACAGGAACCAACGGACCTGGGTTTGGGAACCACAATTCCTGGGCTCCCGCCTCAGTTCTATATCTCCTGGCACAATGACCTGGGGCAGATGTCTTAATTTCTCTGCAGGTCTCAGAGTCATGACATGGGCAAAGTGAATTATGGTGCTTAGACGGCCACGAGTAACAGACAATATCCAGAATGACCTTAGAATAGGGCCACACATCAGAAGGGCCTGGTAAACGCCAGCTATCATGTGAGCTTTCATTGGGCCTGGCCTCAATGCCCCCTCCTGTTCTTCAGAGACTCCCCACGACTCCAGCTATGAGTCCTCGCCACTTGTTCCCAGTGCTGAGCAAGTGGAAGCCAGCCCTGCAGATAAAGCAGCAGCTCGTAGGGAAAGTGAAGACGAGCAACTTTGCCCCTAGACCCTGGACCTGTCGTGCCAAAGAAGACGCCCCAGGGTCTCCCCACCCTGTGCTGCTGTGGTGGGCTTATTTCTCCCCCTCTTCTTCACCACCATCAGGAAGACCATAATGCATGTGGCCTTACTCTGGGCTAATAGCACACTTCATTTAATGGTTCCTTTAAAAAATGTTCCAAAGGTCTTAAAATCTGTTCAAACAATGTATTTCTAGTTATGCAGGAAACATGAATGTGGCCTCCCCATAAAGATCCAAAAGTTAAATAGTCTGTGATTGCCATTAGTGTCATATTTTTCTGATGGTGAGCCTACAACCAAGACAGATGACATAATTTTCTTTTTTTTTTTTTTTGACAGGCAGAGCTAGACAGTGAGAGAGAGAGAGACAGAGAGAGAAATGTCTTCCTTTTCCATTGGTTCACCCCTGCAAAATGGCCACTATGGCCAGCGTGCTGTGGCCAGCGTGCTGCGCTGATCCGAAGCCAGGAGCCAGGTGCTTCCTCCTGGTCTCCCATGTGGGTGCAGGGCCCAAGCACTTGGGCCATCCTCCACTGCACTCCTGGGCCACAGCAGAGAGCTGGACTGGAAGAGGAGCAACTGGGACAGAATCAGGCACCCCAACCGGGACTAGAACCTGGGGTGCCAGCGCCACAGGCGGAGGATTAGGCAAGTGAGCCGTGGCGCCGGCTTACATAATTTTCTTAAATTGACACTGTGAAGTGGCAGGAAAAAATGTAATTTTTTAAGGATTTATTTTATTTTGAAACACAAAGTCAGGGGCGGGGGAGAGATAGCAGAGATATCAAGATCTTCCATTTGCTGATTCTCTCCCCAAATGGCCACAAAGGCCAGGCCAGGCCAGGCCAAAGCCAGGACCCAGGAGCTTTCTCTGGGTCTCCCTCATGGGTGCAGGGGCCCAGGGCCTTAGGCCACCCTCTGCTGACTTTCCCAGGCATGTTAGCAGGGAGCTGGATCGGAGGTGGAGCAGCCGGGATTCGAATCGGCATTCATATGGGAATGTTGGCATTGCAGGAGGCAGCTAGGCTGGCCCCTGAGGCAAAATTGAAAACCAGGACAGTTTGATGCAAGAGCCTGTGTTCACATTTGCAACACTATGCTTCCCCTAGAACTGTCTTCCGCCTCACTCTCCAGCCTCTGGCTTTCTACTGGGCTTTGATTTCCTAGTGCTCTGCTAATGTTTGAGCTTGCCAGGCCCACAAGCCCATTACACCAAGATGTGGATCTTCATCAAGGACTTCAAGAGGTGTATCCACACTGGGACAGTGTTCTGGACACTCCTCCCTCCCTGCTCCCCTCTTCCTGGCCATGGCCTTGCCCACCTGCTTCCCAGGGGAGTGACCCTACAGCGTCCAGCCTCAGCAGAACCTCTCATGGCTGCTTCAGGGTTCTTAGACACCTTCACACGGAATGCCCCAGGGAGCTCATGGAGTTGCTCACGTTTGCACATTCGGCAGCACAAGGCAGTGATATCACTGGGCAAGCTGTGGCCACGGGGGCAGATACTCTCTGTGGCTCTCCTTCCAGGGACTGGGGAGGAGTGTGCCTCAGTTTCCCACAGTGGTGACCATCCTGAGTCTGCCCCCTTGGCTGGGCTATCCCTCCTTCTCTATCTCATCCTCCCATCCCCCTGTCCTATTTCGTAGAATCCCATAATCCCTCAGGCTAGGGTTTGCTTTTTGGGGGGAATGCAGGTTGAATCAGGGATGATGAATGAGGCTTCCGGTTTTATAAATATTTTGTTATGAAAAATAGGCTCTTCCTGCCCAAGAGACGGATTTCTCACCATTTTGAGAAACAAAGTGGCCCAAATCTTTAAGGAGATGACCGAACCCACTGTTGGCTCCTTCTACCCTGTGTTCTGTCCAGGGCAGACCAGGTCACCTGTTCTGAACAGGAGCCGGCACACGCCCTTGGCCTCACCAAGAGATTGGAATCTCTCTCAGAAAAACCAGAGATCTGCCCTCCTACCCAGCCTCTTGTGCTTCTTCTGTGTTTCTATCTCACAGTAAGAAGATGCTGCCCCATTCAAGCAAAAATTAAGTACCTAGGACCAGCCAGGATTAAAAGAGTCTGAGGGACAAGAAAGTGAGCATGACCTGGGCCTTGCCCTCAAGGTGTGAATGCTCTAAGATTGAAAGCAGATAAGCAAACAGGAAAGCCTTACGCTTTGCAAACCATGTGCTGAAATGGGGCTTTCAAAGTTCTGCGTCCCACATACTTGAGGTAGAAGCAGTATCTAGGTGGATCCCATTTGCTTTTGTACTGATGCGAAAATGTATTCTGAATCATCCGCTTGTCTATGCATCACCCATCCATGCACCCATCTATCCAATACACACTGTTTGTTCACAACCACCTGACAGAAGTTTCTAGCGCCGGGAACCCAGCCCAGGGGTTTAGAGAGGCCAATGGGAAAGGCCAAGATGACAGAAGATGGACAATTTTCATGCAAGACTTCATGCAATGCTGCTTACTATTCTGCCCACAACCTGTTAAAATCATGCGAGCTTTGCGACTACAGATTTCCTGGATACTGTTTGCAGCCACTTTTCCAGCAGGGATCAAGAAGACATCAATCATCCAGCGATGGTACGTTTGAGAGAGCAAGGTCAGAAGCCAAGTTCACTTGGATTAGTTTGATTGGACACTTAAAGAAAGGTTTAACCAGGACATATTGAAATCATCAAGACATTGTAAAAGGTGGAGAAATGGCTCTGTTCTAACGAGCGTGTCTAGTTCCTATCCTCAAAAAAATTCTTCAAGCAGGAAAAAAAAAGGCAGAGTATCAAACTGAAAACCATTGTATTCAAATCATTCTGATCAGGGAAATCTTTAAAAAAAATCTGTGAGGGGGCCGGGGCTGCAGCATAGCAGGTCAAGCTGCCTCCTGCAGAGCTGGCATCCCAGAGGGGTCCCAGTTTGGGACATGGCTGCTCCACTTCCAATCCATCTCTCTGCTATGGCCTGGAAAAGCAGTGGAAGATGGCCCAAATGCTTGGGCCCCTGCATCCATGTGGGAAACCTGGAAGAAGCTCCTGGCTCCTGACTTTGGATTAGCCCACCTCCAGCCACTGTGGCCATTTGGGGAGTGATCCAGAGAATGGAAGATCTCTTTCTCTGCCTCTCTGTAGCTCTGCCTTTCAAATAAATAAGTAAATCTTTAAAAAAAAAACCATAATTTTTTTTAAATCTGTTAAGGATACTGTAGATATTACCACATATTAGGTTCTGTGCACTTGTAGGCCTGGGTCCACATTGGTCTCTGAAACCTGTAAACTCTTACCTAGAATGAGCCCTCACTTCCTGAAACGTTAGTTAGAAGAACCTGATTCTACCCAGCTAACCCATGTCCCCATCAGCTCAGTTTTTATTAATTACCTAAAGGATGCTATGCATTGGGCTCAGCAGTAAGGATTCAACAACTACTTTAAAAAAAAAAAAAAAAAAAAAAAAGGCAGGCCGGCGCCGCGGCTCACTTGGCCAATCCTCTGCCTGCAGTGTTGGCACCCTAGGTTCTAGTCCCGGTCCGGGGCACTGGATTCTGTCCCGGTTGCCCCTCTTCCAGTCCAGCTCTCAGCTGTGGCCCGGGAGGGCAGTGGAGGATGGCCCAAGTGCTTGGACCCTGCACTCCCTGGGAGACCAGGAGAAGCACCTGGCTCCTGGCTTCGGATTGGCGCAGCGCACTGGCTGCAACACACTGGCTGTAGTGGCCACTTGGGGGGTGAACCAATGGAAAAGGAAGACCTTTCTCTCTGTCTCTCTCTCTCTGTCCACTCTGCCTGTCAAAAAAAAAAAAAAAAAAAGGCAAACAATCCTTTGTCTTCTGCAGCTTCCAGTCTCGGTGAAGACACAAACACTGATCACAGTCACGGTAAATAGATGGGAAGTGCTGGTTCTATTCTGGTCTATGAGGAGAGAAATGTGCCGTCACAGGAGGGAAGGGCAGGGACAACTGACCTGGACAAAGAGTAACAACAGAAGATCCCAAAGAAGCCACCAAGAACTAAAATGCAAAGGATGACTGAGTTTGTGTTAGGTAGATGGCTCCAGGGTAACTCTTAGTAGAGACAGCTGGCGACCCAAAGCCTGCGTGATGGCCTCTTCATAATGATTTCAGCAACTGCACAAACACTGGTAGGCACGGAGTTCCAAGTGCAGGGTGCTCGAGAGGAGATCAGAGAGGACGGAGGCAACCTACATCGCATGCAAGGTCTCCCAGCTCTGGAGAGAGTTCTGTTTTTTATTTAAATCCAACAGCTTGACGAGTCATTGGAGGCTTTTAAGCAAAGGAGTGATGTGTGCACATGCTGCACATGGAAGCTTTCGAAGGCTTGCTCTGGGAAGAAGAGAGCAGATTGGAGGAAGGCAAGGGCGACTGCGGTGAGACCAGCTGGGTGAGCCTCTATTGGCATTCAAGGGAACGAGCAGTGGCAGCTGGGATTGGGATGGGATTGAAGTCCGGTGTGAGGAGGCGGGAGGCTGGAGGGGTGGCTGTGTGTGGATTAAGGCAGAGAGCAGCAGAAAGCGGTGAGGTCTGGAAATGAGGGCCCCACACTGAACCAGAAAACGTGCAGTCCCAGGTGTGTGGGAGACACGCGGGGAGCATGTCAAGGGTGGACAGCTCTGCAGCTCGGAGCCGACTGAACTGCGGGGCAAAATGTGAGTCACTGGTGGTCAGGTGGATGAAACTGAAGCCATGACCTGGATGATGAGATCACTGTGAAAATAAAATAAATTTCCACTACAAAGTACCCAGAAGGCTGCTGGACCAGACTAGGCGCTTAATAAATCTTTTCTCGCTCCCTCCTTCCCCGTCCTTTGAACAACAGGCTGGTGAGTGAGTTTCGGCAAACTCCCCCGGGAGGCCGGCTCCTGGGCAAGGAGCAAAGAGCCAGCCTGCTGCCTGTGGCTGCTCTGGTCTCCTGAGGCTGCAGTCTGGGATCAGAACAGCTCTGTGCAAGGAAAGCTTCTGGATTCCAGTGCTCTCTCTAATCTCTGATTTTTAAACAGGGCCTTTGTGTTAAAAGCAGAGGCCACAAAGGCTAAACTGGACGTGCAAAATATTCTTCTCTTCAACCAACTGCAGTTGAGTCCCTGCAGGAGGGGCAGGATGGGATCCTGGGTCGCTCCTTCGCCATTCTTGCTGGGAGCAGGAAGGCCAGGTGTGATGACCTCTGCACCAGCAAGTATGTTTGTGTGGAATCTCTGAAGAACCCAGAAGGCATCTTTGCTGAAGGCATCCTAACGAGGCAAAGGAGAAGTCCGTGCTGTAACACTGGGCCACGGAGTCCAGTTCTCCTGCTGGAGAAGAGAGGTGTCTGTTCTCTGGGGTCGGCGAGCTCACCGGGTGGAAAAGCTGTACCTTCCACACGTTGTGACGTCTCCAATCTCTTCCTTCCATCAACCTGACATTCCACTGGTAGGCTAGAGCATCTCCCCCTGTTTCAACGAGAGATCCCCATACTACACGAAGATAATAGGTGGGCCTCAGGAATTTGTGAAGAGCGAATCTCAGCTTCTGCTCACACTGGACTGGAGAAAGCAGTGCCACACGGGGAACGTCAGCCCAACCGCAGGATGAAGTTATCTCCTGGTAATTCGCTCCAGGGCGGCTTTCACACTTCTCGCCGTACAGCTTACTGATGCACACCACTTTTAAGTTGCAAAACTCTTCAGACAACTAAAGTGATATTGCTTCCCTAGCTATGCTGAGAATGTCTGAATCCTTCTTCCCCCTTGCTATCAGAATAAAAATAAAGGTATCCAGCAGTATTCTAAATGTCAGGCTTCAAAGCTCTGAGGCACTCTTTCTTCTGACACCTGATTGACAGATTATGGCTTTTTGATATCCATCAAATTAATAGATTATGACTTCTTAAAGCCAGAAACTATGCAATTATTGCCACTTTCTATCTCCAAAGAGATAACTTATTCTTTGTCATCCATTTGTGTCTCAGAAGGCAGCCCCCATTCCGCCAACACAGATCATAATTATAAATAATTCTGTTCCCCCTGTCTCTGTCTTCCTAGGATGCCCCCGCCTCGAACATCCACAAAATAACTCACTTTGAAAAAGTGTTAGCACGGGAGACAGTTGACATGTCTCGTATTTCTCAATAATGTTTCCCAAATTTAAATATCCACCACCAGTGTAATCCCCAGTGAGATCTCCCTTCTGGCTGAATGTGCCTGACTGAGGGACTTCTCGGGGAAGAATTAGGAAAACACGAGAATCGAGGAGTTCTCAAGTTGGGGTGCACGGCCCCACTGCAGCCAAGGGGGAACTGCCATCTGACACAGCAGCAATGGAGAAGAAAATCCCCCTAACTGACCGGAGAATTGCCAACTCAAGCCAGGTCCTTGCATTTGCTTCTGCCTCACATGCAATTCAGATGCCATAAATCAAAGCTGGGACCAAGTGATCCAATGATCCAATGATCCAACTAGCTGTGGGTGCAATCGGGGTCTGACTTGAGGAAAGCGATCCTCATAAAGCCAGCTTGGAAACGGCTGAAACCGAAGCCATCAGCCCTGGCGATCAAGACGGGGACTACCCCAGGCTGATGCAGTGAGGGCAGAAGGCCACTGAAGGGAGCAGAGTTCACTGAAACAGGGCGGGGTTGCCTGTGAACTCTTCTCCTGCTGCAAGGGTTGGCCTCTGGATCCTAAGGCTCTGAGGGCTGCACCATTGGCATTCTCTAAAATAGAGAGAAACACTCACAGGAGGACCAACATCATCGGTCCTGGTGTACGCCAGTCAAAGCTACGGCTGAGAAAGGAAGCCTCTATGCTGTAGGCTTGATTAACACGAAAGCAGCTCACAGCTAGACATGCACTGGCAGGCATACCACCAGACTTTCTATCTCCAACCTGGAGTTGCTGCCCATGCTGCTGGCTCTGTTGCTAACACTCCCACCCTGACAAGCTCCTATGCGAACATCAGGAGCCCATACCAGGGACACCTTCGCTGGGCAGCCTCCCTCCGTGTTCTCTTCCTTCTGCCTCCCACCATACCCCACACTTACCTAACTTAGACTTCGCTTTTCAAGACAATTTCTCAGCACAGATGAAACCTTTCCATGCCATGCTGTTGCCTTCCCCACTCTGTAACCCTCATGACTCCCGGACTCGGGTACCTGCTACCTGCTTTCTCTGCCCGCTTTTAAGGTCCACCAGGGCAGGTGCTATGCTAACCTTGTTTGCCACCAAAAATCCAGTGCTCTGTAAGGTGCACAGCTTATAGTCAATATTCAAGCAACGTGTGTTGTGCCAGAAAGTTTTCATTCCCAAGTTCTCTCTCTAAAGACAATTCTGTTTTCTGCTGATGAGTTCCTAGAGAGAGCTGTTAGGTTAGCCCTCTCAGTTCCCTCCATTTACATGAACCTCCGTGAGTATGTATTGAATGACTGGGTGATTGAAGAAATGATACAATAAAGGGACAAATGACTATAACGAAAAACACTAGGAAGGAGAAATCAATCAACCACCTGCATCTATCTTCCAAATTCCTACTTGGGGCCAGGTGCTTTGTGGGGCACCAAGGAGGGACCCAAGAAGGTAAACTCTGATAAGTAATTGCTTTCCTTTCTTAGATGAATGTGAGATGCCCACACGCCATGAAAGCCACAGGAATTCCATGGAAAGGAGACGCTTAGATAATTCAGTGGGAAGAAGGTTCCCAAGGAGCAGATTCAAGCATCCCCCATGGCAGGTGGAGGAGGAAACAGCAGGAGTCAGTAACTCCTTCCTGACAGGCACCCATGGGAAAGGAGGGGTGGGTACAGAGTGCGGCAAGAACTGGGGACGAATCAGCGGAAGTCAGAACCGAGAATGACAGTGGGCATTTTGTCTCTGAGGGATCTCAAGAACAGTAGTGACAGAAATGTGGAGGTGAAGGAGAGACTAAAGCTGACTTTCGAGAGGTGATCATACTGCACTGAGGGTGGTGGTATACACATGGAGCTTAGAGGAGAACAGAATAGAGAAAGACACGCGTCTACTGTTCAATGACGTGCTAGCTGTCACTTACTGAGGGTTAATGATGTGTAAGCCATTCTGCTAAATGGTTTACACGCATCAGTTGATCCTTACCTCGACCCCATCATGTGGTAACTGTCACTATTCCTATTTTACAGATGAGAAAACCGAAGATTACTGGGTTAAAGCAAAGTCAGGTGTTAAACGTAGTGGTCGAGATGCAGCTTGGAACACTCACATTCCATGGTGCAGTGCCTGGGCTCAAGTCCCA
The DNA here is from genome assembly GCF_033115175.1 of Lepus europaeus. Classification (NCBI taxonomy): domain Eukaryota; kingdom Metazoa; phylum Chordata; class Mammalia; order Lagomorpha; family Leporidae; genus Lepus; species Lepus europaeus. The sequence continues at coordinate 67,634,347 of NC_084845.1, read as the reverse complement.
GCTCCCCTTCCAATTCCAGTTTCCTGCTAATGCACACCCTGGGAGGCAGCAGGTGATGTCTCAAGTACCTGCGTCCCTGACACCCAGGAGGAGAACCAGACTGAGTTCTTAGCTGCTGGCTCCAGGCTGGCCCGGTCCCAGCTATCACAGGCATCTGGGGAGTGACCCACTAGATAGAAGATCTGTCTCTGGATCTCTATCTCTGCCTATCTATTTCTGTCTTTCTGCCTTTTTAAATAATTAAAAATATGTTTTTAAATAGGTTGAATTTTTTTCCAAACTCATACAGTTAAAAGCTTATAGCATTAGAATTTGAACAGAGATCTGCCCAGCTTCAAAATCTGAGTTAACTTCAGCACTGAAAAGCAAGGGAGGGTGTGGAAGAGAAGCTAAGATCATCCCAGGGAGCCCCTACGCTTTCCTAACCAGATGACAGTGGCAGGGTTGGGGCGGGACCTTCTGCAGGCAGGCACAGTGCCAAAATCCCTGCAGGAAGAGGGCCCGTCTCCGATGCATCACTTGCTCCTCTCTTTATTCTTGGACACGCTGACTTCATAACAAGTCTCTTCCAGCATAAACCAGTAGGGCATGAATAGCAAAGAAACTATGCACACTCACAAGATAAATGACTGAAATCTTTAGATTAGAGGTAGGGTTTCAAGATGAGACTGCAGTTGGGACCACACAGATCAGCATTTTCATCACTCTTTGGGTAAAAGATTGGAGTACAGTATGCTATTTCGGTTACATACCCTTGTATATTAAGACTACATGATTAAGTTTGCTTTAAAAATAACTTTGAAACCTGCTTCGTTATCGAGTGTATCAGTATCATTCTTTTCCTGAACATTTGATTTTTATAGTCTTGATTAAAGATTTTGAAAAACATGATTAAAAATGGGGTTTGCTTTGGGAGTTACACCTTGAATCTTAGGAAAACAACAAAGCTTGTTGATTGGCTCATGTGACCAAGGTACCGCACTGCCACCTGGTGGCAGTGTGTACACTGTAATCACGGCCAAAATATCAGCCTCTCCCATCCTGGAACAAGGCCACACGCACACAAAAAACACCCTTCTGGGCTCCCTTCTGTTGTCGTTCTCATTTGTGACTCATACAGTTGAGTTGTTTTTTTCGTTTACCTTATTTATGAGTAATTTATTGTAGTGGTAAAACAACATTAGCTTTGGCACTGGGCTGACTTGGACTGAACTTGCAACAGAGTCGACCTCTGTCTCTCTGACTGTCCCCCATCTAGATGCCTAAACGAGACAGAGGTGGAGATATAATGAGATGATCTACAAGAGTGCTTGGCACAGCGTCTGGCACCCAGTAAAACATGCGTGATAACCATCAGGGCACTGCCGACACAGCCATGATGACTTATCCATAAGAGGGGACAGTGAGAAGCAAACTACCTCAGTGATGCTGTGCTTCCAGTAGGACGAACACTCGCAGTCATGGGAAAAATGCTTTGTTTATATCTCAGGTACTCAACAGCTGTTCCCACATATTAGGACCAGATGTTCTGAAATGATATGCAACATTATGCTCACTTCCAACTTCTACTGAATTGCCCATTGATGAAAAATGACTATGAGGGAAGATGATTTATGAAAGGAAAACCCATGGATGTATCTTCAAGTTACAAATTACATGTCAGTCTATCTGTTCTGAATGATGCAAATGTCTGGCCCATTCTGAGACCCTTCGAAGGTCGTCCCCTAATTACGGCCCCATCTGTCTGTCTGCTGATGGTCCTGTGTGCACCTGCCCTACCGCGTCCACTGCAGCAGGCCTGAGCAGCATGGCTTCGTGATCTGTGCACTCGGGCTTCCCTGCAGAGGCGAACCTCTCATTGATTTCAGAATCGCTGCAGCTTTTGATTTTGTTTCAAATGATTGTTTTTTTCTCTTTTCACACCCAGAGGTGGCTGAAGGAGAATCCAAAAGGAGAGACAGCAGGAAGGAAAAGGAAAGAAAGAGCTCTCAGTTGCTCCTTCTTCCTATGGGGCCACAGCGGTGCAGGTGTACCTCTCCTACGAAAACCTTCAGGCTATTTCCTGATCCCCTCAGATGACTCTCAAATGTTCTAAGGGAGTATTTGCAATTCAGCATGAGTCGAAGCTTTGGTAGCACCCAGCAATCTCTGCTTTGCTTTCTTAAATCTTCCCAATAATTTTCCAGGCATTGGTCAGTTCCCCTGTCCTTGGTGACTTGAGAAAGCAAGCAGAACCTCAAAGCTTGAGACAAACAGAATTCCCCAACAGTGGCTGCCTTCCCATCTGTTTCTGCTCCTTAAGGCAGGTCAAGAATAAAGAGTGCACAATGGCTTCTCCTTGTCTTTTAAAGGGAAAAAATGTACAAATTGCAAGAAATTCTCCATACTGAGAAAACGGAATACATCTCTGCCAGCGGGGCCAGGAGAAATACTTAGCACATAAGCTGCCGTGTGGAGGTGCATTTGTCAACGCCCTAACCAGGGTTCAGGACATTCGTCTTGGCAGACGACCGAGCCGGCGAGGGTCTATCTCACCAGAGAGAGTGATAATCGGGGAGCAAATGATTCAGTCCAATTATATATGCTTAATTGATCTACATTCTAGAGGGCACAGTCGCATGGAAAAGGTTTGCCAACTAATCACAAGAGAAGAAACAGCATCTTAATTGGGTGGCTTTACATTGGGTGATATTACAATTAGTTACAATGTCTAATAAGTTATCTATAATGCTTTTAATGAGAAACATTTAAGTCCTTCTGGAATTTTTCCAGTCAAATTAATTCTCAGGACTGGAGACAGTATTACAAGTAATGGTATCAGAATTACAATTAAGTCTGTACTAGACTGTGTCACTTAAAATAAAAGGCTCAATGGGTAGGTCCTAAAAGACCCACTATTTTCTCTGCAGACTTTATTGATGTGGTAGTAGCTGAGAAATATGGTGCCAACATCCATTCCCCATGAGCTTCGTAGGGCGATTTTGATTTTCCAGCTGTCTGGAAAGGGACTGCTCCCTGGATCTGGGACACAGCTTGATGCAACTTTCTACCAAGGTGTCCAAAAATGCGCCAAAGGTGATCCAGGAGGAATGGCCTCCCCTTAGGGGCCCGAGGGGCTGTGGAGGACCCCACACCATGCCTTTGGGTGGCATTGGTAACATCTGAGCCTTGGGAACTCCAAAGAGCTATTTGTGGCTTCACCGTCTGAGGTCATACAGAGCTGTGGGACAGATGATTTAGTCCCTTGCATGTGGATGACGGTGAGAGCACAACAAAAGCAGTCAGCAGGGCCATAGTGTCGGGCGTGCATCCTGGGCAAACACCCAGAGTGCTAACAGGTCTGGGCATGCTCCCCACTATGTACAGGAGCAAACTCATAGAATTTGGGAAGGGCCCAAAGAGGTACAGATTCAACTTTAAAGGGAGTTCAAAGCCTGTCTTTCACCTGGTCACTCCTTTGTTTTTTCCTGCTCTGTCCGTGGCAGTGGGCTAGGCCATGACAAAGCTTAGAGCATCCCAGAAGGCCCACATGACTGACAACTCCTAGGGCAACAGCTCTCAAACCTGGGTGTGTGCACTAGGACCACTTGGGAGCAATGAAAATAGAGAGGACAAGGGTCCAACCCGAGGAATTTTGAATATGAGCCATTGTCATTTTTCAGTTCATCCCAGGTGGTGCTGAAGCAAGCAGCCCAGACCCAAGCTCAAGGTGAGAGCATTGCCCCGAGTGTTGCCTCTGGTTGCAGTCCTAGGACAGTATAAGCATTGCTCTGAAGGCTTCGCTATCTACACCTTTTGCCCCCTGAGGAATGAAGGAACATACACTAGAACCAAAAATAGACTTGGCAAGTGTCCTACCTGCCCTTGGCCTATCAGCAGGCCTGATACATCTCCAAAGTTGGCAGTTCTTGTCAACTCTGCTTCCCCCGGCTGGACGGCATCACTCATCTCATGACCAGGGCTCACAGGACGCAGGGAACAACCAGAGACTTAGGGCCCAGGACTCAGCAGAGCAACTACATTGGCAAGCTCCCAGCCCCACTTTGCATGTTGCCTCCTGCAAGTCCTGGTAAACCCATTGAGAAACCCCCACCTCTCTGGAGAAGTGGGAGTTGCCCTTTGCCATCTACTTGGTATTTGTAGCATGGGGCACCTGATGAGCTGTAAAGACTCAGAGCAAAGCCCTGGTTAACTGTGTGGCAATAGGTGGGGCAACATTCAAGCAGAGATGAGAACCCTTGTTTATATTAGGTCCACCAGACAAATACAGGTGTTGCTGGAAAATGGCATTAGATACTAACTCATCTCATTTTCAGACAGCTTTAAAAACAGAGCATAAAAATATTGAAAAGACTCTTTAATAGCATGGTTGTGAACACCTGTGTGGCACGGCAGCAGAAGAGAAAATAGGCACATAGCAGGTGGGAGAGAGCTGCCGGGCTCAGAGGGGCTGGGGGTTCCCAGTAGTGACTTCCATTTCTATGTGGTCTCTGTGGAGCAGTGTGACAGCACTAGGCTTCTGCCTGGCCTGAGAGCTTCCTGCCTCCATCTGAGGGCTTCCTTCCAGACTCTCTAGAGGTGGCCCATCAATGCACACACAACTCAAAGGTGCAAGGGGTCCCTTGGGCACACATTTGGCCAATAACTGAGGGAAATGAGTGGCTAAATCACCCTTTCTTCTTTCCCACCAACCTCTCAGGATCTGGGAGGCAAGTATCTCAGGGGCAGAGCCCTACAAACTTGCCAATCAGTTGCATTTGGAGTGGCCAGCTCCATGGCAGCTAGCTCCCATTTCTGGCCTGCTTCTCTCTCCCTCTCCTTCATGCCTGCTCCTGGAACTGTCTTTGCTAATACAATATGATTGCATAAGCTCTGTGCTGTATAGGGTACCAGCTAAGGCAATGACTAAAGGCTTCCTAAATTCCACTTGCTTACCCTTGCATTTCAGTTCCAGCTGCTAGTATAGAAGGCAATGTGAATATGCTGGCATAAGATTGTTTCTGAAGACAAAGCCAACCCCTCTCTGAAGGCACAGCTGCATCTTTCGGTCATTTGGAGAGAAACACTGGAATGCGCTGAGTCAGCCTGGGGCAGGTGGGGAATACACACTTAAGAAGGGGACAGGGACCCGGCACTGAACTCAGCCCAGTGGCTGGAGCTGCCCAGTGCACACTACATCACTGCTCTGTTGGAACAATGATGTTCCCATCTTGCCACCCATCTTGATGTCACCCATCTTGCCAAGGATCCTGACTCTTCAGGATTTGGAATAGCATCATTTGGATAGCAGGACAGCGGCTGGCTCTGGAGTTAACTGATCTGCTTTTGAATCCTGGCTTCACCAGCGTCCATCCCTGTGACTTTGGGCATGCCATGTAACCTCCGTAAACTATAGGTTTCTCATATGCAAAATGGGAACATTCGTGTTAACATTGATGTGTGCAACAAAAAATCAAAGGTAACTTGGATGCCTCACTTACCACAGTGACTGGGGAGGTTACCAAGAGCAGGCAAACAGCACCTAGCTGCTATTGCTGTTGTTACCAATGTAGGGGATGAGGGTGCGGCGGGGCTGGGGGCAGCAGATTCCAGGGCAGGCAAGGCCAGCCCAAAACCTGTGCTATTCCCTCACAACCCACTTCCTGCTCCACAGAGAGAGGGAGCTTAGCTCTAAGTACTCACTCCTTGTAGAAGGAAGACACGAGGTATATGGTCACAGAGCCATCTGGGAGACAGGGCTGGTGAGGACCTCACAGGGCCGTGATCTGGCTATCTGGTCTCTGAGAGAGAGATCAACTCCCTTACTGAAGTGGCTCCACTGCTTAATGTGCAAAGCAAAGTTTTGCCTACGGCATAATTGGTACAACAAACAATAAGCCATCCATTCCCCTAAGTACAAGGCTGAAGGCAGGAGCTTGGTGAGGTGGAAAAACACCAAGGAAAAACATCTCCCACGTCTCTGAGCAGGTGCCCCGGCTATGGCAAAAACAGCTGTGTGACGACGGGTGCTGCCAGAGTGGAATGCCATGCCTCTGGACTGGGGACCGTGATCTTAAGTAGCAGGGTCTATACCCTCTCATGTGGGCTCTGGGAGGGTTTAACAGAACACATATGCACACGGAGTCTCACTGTTCACAGTCGTTGTGTTCTGTAAAGTCACCGTGAGCACCAACTTTGCAGACACTGAACCAGGGCTCCTAACGGAAACACAGGGCTAGGTTCCTGTGAGCCTCTGGCCACATTTCTGCCAACTGACCCACACAGAGCCTCATCCATGCATGCTTCTGTTTACAGACACCATATTTACTGCACACTGCTGACTTCACAACCCCGAACTCAGTGCCTGCTGCAAAGCTCCTCCAACGCCTGCATTTTCTCGGTCAGGTGCATCACAGCCTTTCTGCGCTTATGGACACTAGACAGCACTCAGCCCTACACTCTGGGTCATTTTAAGCAGCAAAATTGACAACAAAAAGCATGAAAATGAGAAAAATGTGGCACTCAATGGCCCATGAAAAGGACACTTGTTTACAGTATGAAAATGGCAACAAGAACACAGAGCATCACTCTGCTTGGCTGCTACTGGGAACGTGTACAACAGGTGAATTCAAAATTTCTTTTTGCCACTTTGTCCATGTGTGCAAATGACCTGGTGCTGTGAGTACTAACTTCAGATTACAAGTGAATGTTAGTAGCTAAGCTAACCACAGATACAGAACCCATGTGTAACAATGGCCAGTTGCACTTGCACATACACACATATACATGTATATTTACAGAAATTCATACATACACACAGATGTATATTAACCTAGTGTCTGTATCACACAAACTCAAAAAATATGAGACAGGTTATTGCTGAAACTGTTTCATCATATCAAAATCATGTAGACAGCTTCATGTACCAAACAAACAGAGAGGCACGGTGAGAACAGTCAATAAGTAGAGGGAACCAGATTTTCTTCTCTGTGAAAAAAAAAAAAACTGAAAAATCACACCCCAAGTGGAAGTCCACTTTAAGGAAAGCTCGGGTCCTTTGTCCCTGCAGCCACTCGTAAGGACTCCCAGCCTCCTCCATTGCACAATTACACTTCAGAGCTGTGGCCAGAGCTTCCTTTTGCCCACCTACTGCATTGCAGAACCCCAGGCTTGTACGGGACTGGCTGGCCAGCAGTGTCCCCCAGGGAGAGAGCCCTCATTCAGTGCTTAGCTAAGTTGCTCTCCCACCCTTACTCTCTCAGGTACCAGATCCTCGCTATGAGTTCACTTCACCAAGGGGGCAGTGCAGGGCAGTGCCAGGATACTGGAGGGAGGGAGAGAAGAAGAGCAGGAGGCTCTTGTCCTCCATGGACCATCGGACCATGAGGAGAGACGACGCAGCCTCCGGAAGAACAGGCAACACAGCCGCTCAGCAGCACTCCTGAGCACATGAGAATTGATTTCAATGAAAGCTAACATTTGTTTAGCACTCACCAGGTGCCACGCACAGTAGGGGTGAGCAATCCCTGGCTTCCACAGCACCAATCTGAATTCCAAAGGTCAAGGGCAACCACACCCCACACCAAGAGCAGGATGTCCATGGTGCTGGGGGCGCAAGGTGGGGAGAGCAGAGAGGACATCCCAAAGGGAGGCAGAAGCTGCATGCCATGCACACGTCACGTGCAGCTGGCACAGCCAACCCCGACGGCAGGATGGACAAAGGTGCCTGCCACCCCTGCAGACATGCACACGCTGTAACACATCACGCCAGCCCAGGACACACCTTTCCATTCCCCTCCTAAACGGCAGGGAAAGCCCCACTGACTGGCACAGATCTGTGCTGCTTCACAGCCTCCCACGTGCAACTTAATATTCAGGCCCAGGCTTTCTCCTCCTCAGCCCATAGGAGAGTTTAGTAGTGAGAGGTCCTCAGAATGACTGTAAGGTGCATTCATTCCCCCTACCAGAAGAGAATGCTCCCGAGAAGGAGCCCATGCCAGTGGGTGAGCCCTGACAGCAGCAGGGACAGTCTGCTCTGAACTTACTCCCCGCCTCCCTCTCCCTGAGCTTGCCCAGTGAGCCATCTGGTCAACCCCACTCAGGTGTCCTCATTAACCAGGATCTAAGCAAGAAGCAAGGAGAGAAACCTTCTGTTGATGCTTCCCAATTATTTTCATCAAGTAAATTTCTTTGCAATGACAAAAGTAACACAACCTTATTAAAATACATTTAGAACATACGTAAGGAAATACAAGGTAAACATCTACATCCTCTTCTTCAAGGAAGCTGCTGCTGACAGTTTGGTGCGCATCCTTCCACTCTTTTCCACACACTTATACAAAAAACACGTGTGTGTACTGCTTTGGGGTTTTCAAGAATAATTAATAGCATGAAGTGCTGCAACTTGTTTACATGGCAAGACACAAGGGCGACCTAAAAAATGTTGGAATTTCTGCATCCATCTCACTCTGCTGAAAATGTGCAGCGTGGTCCACTGTGTGGAGACTCCGTGGTTCATCCAGCACTACCCCGCACACCCGTCTCTCTCTGATGCTGGAGCTCTCCTGTTCCTGCAGTGTCTCATGTGGCAGCCACTGGCCACTTAGAATCTGCCCCGTGTGACTCACACGCTGAATTTTTAACCTTCTTTACTTTGATTAAACAAAATGCAAACATGAATAGCCGCGTGTGCCTGGTGATTACTGCATCAGATGGTGCCGATTTAACAAGCCCCCTTATTAAGGGCATATATGAGTTGTTCCTAAATCGTCTGCATTAGACATTCTGACGTGATGCACATCCGTGTGTGCACACTTCTGAGTGCTGGCTTATTATTCCCTAATGGGCTTTCCCCAACACTTCCTGTTCTCTGTTCACAATAAACCAGGTTCCTACAACCGGCATCCACTTCTGATAGAACAGAGATGAGCCCATCTATTTGGAAACTGGCCCGAAGGTGTGACACTGTCTCTGTGTGCTTGGCACCCTCTCGGGAGTGCATGGTCGCCCTGGGACAACCCAAGAGTGGGGGCCTCCGAGAGGTGGGTGTGTGTGCTGACACAGGCTTTCCCCAAGGAGGCACCAGCACAGACCCCAATTTGGGAAGTTTGCTGGCTGCCTGGCATGAGAAGCAGCCGGCAACAAGGTGCTGTGAATGGCGCTCACAGTCAAGGAACCTTTTAGTCCCTTTTTAACATCCCCGCATTACCCATTCCTGTCTGCTTCTGCACTTCCCCAGAAAGCATAAGCAGGGGCTTGGCTGCACTTCCCATAATTAGGCTGTGGTCAGAGCTAATCTGTTTTGTGTGTTGTCTCCAGAACTGTCCCTGAGCATGGCCTCCTGGGGGGAACTTGCTGCCCATCCCACTGGGTCTGCATGAACAACGTGCTGAGGATGGATCAGGATGAGAGCGGGTGAAGGAAACGGACAGCTGTCTGCCTCTGGTGGGAAGCATCACACGGGCCCCGGGCAGCCGTCACAGGCTCCACAGCCCCCTTTCCTTCCTGGAGACCTGGCCTGCTTTGAAGTGGCCGCTGCCATGTTCCTGGGAGGAAGACGGTGCTATTTGGTTTGTTTTTATGACTTCTTCAGTAAACTTAATAGATTTTTTTAAAATCTTAATAAACACTAAATTCTAACCAATTACATCCTTCCAAAGGCTCTTCCTACCCACATATATTTTACCTTTATTGCCAGAAGAAAATCGCAGCAGCAGCAACAGACCACTAAATAAAAGAAGGGAAGAACTCTCCGGCGCTGCTGTGAGCCCGGGGAGCTCGGACTGCCTTCCTTTCTCTGCTCCCTTTCTGTCTTTGTTCGTGCGTATCCATAATTCATGTCGGAAGCTGCTCTGGGGTCTTGGGTTCCAGGGGAAGCAGGGATGCAGGGGATGGGATTAAACAGATCTCAACCTTCCAGCAGGTTTCCTTCTAGCCCTTCATCCTCTTACTTCTGCTTCGCCCCCGGCCTCTGACTGCTTCTCTTTTACCAGTCTTGCTCTGAATTTAATCCCTGGGCCCCTGGTGGACGTTGCTCGGTGACTGACCTTCACCAGCTGTGTTCCCTCTTGGGTTTCCCTCACCTGCCGGGCACGGCACTGCCCAGACGAGGGATTTCAGTGGATCTCTTACTCACCAGCCCCTCTTCTGGGTTCAGTGTTAAGAATTTTAAACATTACCCCTGCTACAATCACCCCCGCCTATCTCGACTGAGTTCACTTTGTCTTGTGCTCCTCACGTTTGGTTGCTTTACTTGGGTCTGCCTGACCCATGTTTACATTCCAGCCCCAATCCCAGACAAGCAAGGTCGCTCAGTCCACTGAGGCTCCCAGGGCCCTATGATCGCTGAGTCACCCTTTTCCTTTCTTCCCTTTCCCGGCAGCTTCCCCCGACACCCAGAACCTCAGCCAGGCTACAGAATACAGGCAATCTTACCCTCTGTTTTTTGAAAATCAACATCACTTTTCCAATGCTGCTGTGTAAGCTATGGCACAGAACGGATGTGTCATAGCTTCTAGAACATTCTGCTAATGCGGTTATTTTCAATGGGAAGAGGTTTTGTCCCAGCATCACTCTCGCAGGGAACACCTGACAATGTCCAGAGGATACATTGTCACGGAGAGGATGGGGGAGGGTCACATGCTCCTGGCATCCAGGGGTTCAGGGCCAGGGCAGATTATAGACCATCCCCCATGCCCAGGATAGAGCCCACCACAAGAACCACTGTGCCCCGGGGACCACACTGCTGCTGTGATGAAATCCCACCCTCAGCTTTAACATTCAGAAAGGAGCAGGTTTCTGTTGTGACATCTTCATGAACTCCCAAGTTTGCATTCCCAGGGCCCCGCCTCTGGTGGGCTCAGGTGGATGTGGGTATGCACACATTCAGGATGACTTCTTCAGCGGAAATCCTCAGTAGGGGAGTAGTGCGTATGCATACATTTTTCACGAAGCGGTGAGTGTGCCTGCTTCCCTTTGGCCACATTATTTTCCATACCAGTCTCCATTTGGGACTGGATGACATGCTGCCACATTTACCAGTTGTGAGTGAGAGTGTACAGAGGCACACAACCAGCCCTGTGTTTTGTGGCCTTGCTATGGCCTTCCCTTCTCAATGGCATGACCACCACGCCATTGTTAGGATCTGTGCTTATTTATGCCTGGCTAGGCCTTGCCTGTTTCTGCCTCTTTCCACAGAGCTGCTAGTGAGTGTTCTGACTCCCGTGCTGTGAAAAGGGAGATGGGGCTCAGGTCTGACAGAGAAGTTTTGCCATCCAGAAGGTGAGCTCAGATAATGCTCCCTCTTCAAGGAGGTTGTATCAACCACTCACTGCTGTTCTCTCCTCCTGACATCATTTTCTGTAAGATGAAGACCGTAACACTCACCTACCTCCCTGGGGGTCTCCCGGACCACAGCTGCTATGAACTAGGAAGAGAGCAGAGTCAGCCCATGGCCATGGACAACTCTTGGGGGACAATTACTCAAAACCCTCCAAACACATGCACCCCGTTGGGAAGCTTCTTTGAGGGCTTATTTATCTGAATATCAAGTAAATGAACACATTCCAAGTAGAATAATAATCTTCGCCACACACAAAAAAACAATAAGGGAAAAATCTATGTTTTCTACCACAATGCTTTCTTTTGTTTTATATCTATTTTGTACTAGATGTTGGTAATGTAAGGAGAGACAAAATATACCAGACATACAATCAAATGGAGAGAAGTAACCATGGCAAGCTAGGACACCTACGACGTTCTGGGCTCAGCCCACCAGGAATAATTTAACCTTCCTAACCACCCTTTGGGATCAGCATGACTTTACATAATTTTATAGGCATGGAAACTGAGGTACAGAAAGCTTCAATAATTGGCTCAAGTTCACACACCTAGAAAGCAGCAGAGATGGAATTTGAACCAAAGCATGCTGACTTCAGTCCTAAGCATTGAGCTACACTCTTTGGTAACAGGTATGGAGAGAAGCAAGTGTATTGTAATTGCTCTGATTCTGATCCATCTTCCTGCCAATGAGCCAGGGAAAGCAGCAGAAGATAGCCCAAGTACCTGGGCCCTTGCCATCCACGTGGGCAACATGGATGAAGCTCCTGGCTCCTGGCTTTGACCTGGCCCAACTCCAGCTGCTGTGGTCAGTTAGGGAGTGAATCAGTAGACAGAAGATCTCTCTCTCTCTCTCTCTCTCTCTCTCTCTCTCTCTCTCCATTGCTTTATTTTTGAAACAAATAAATACATAAATCTTTTCTTGGTGCAACCAGAGTGAGATTTATGTTAGGTATGCAAGTCTTGTTTAACAATCGAGAATTAATTAGGGGAGGCTGTTGTGGCACAGGAGGCTAAGCCACTGCTTCTGACATCAGCATCCCATATTAGTGCACCAGTTCAAGTCCTGTCTACTCTGCTTCTGATCCAGCTTCCTGCTGAAGTGTCTGAGAAAGCAGCAGATGATGTGCTACTCACATGGGAGACTTGGATGGAGTTCCAGCCTCCTGCCTTCAGCCTGACCCAGCCCCAGCCATTGTAGTCATTTGGGAAGTAATCAGTGAATGGAAGATCTGCCCCACCCCACCCCGCTCTCTCTTCCCTTCTTTCTTTCTCTCTCTCCGCCCCCCATCTGTCACTCTGTCTTTCAAATAAATATTTTAAAAGAATTAATGTAATCAAGTACATAAAAGACTAAAGAACAAAATCAGATAATCATATCAATAGATACAGAAAAAGTACCCATGAGTGGGCAAAATCCAATACCCACTCATTATAAAAACTCATAGCAAACTAGTAATAGAAGGGGATTGTCTCAATGTAGTCAAGAACATCTACAAAACACCTATAGCTAATATCACACTTAGCTTTCTCACTAGGAACAGGAACAATACAAGGTATCCCTCTCATCACTCTTTCTCAACACTGAAGTTCTAGCTAATGTAATAAGATAATAAAAGGTGTAGAAGGCATAGCGACTGGGAAGGAAGAAACACAATTCTATTGGTTTGCTGCTAGCATTAATGTCTATGTAGAAAATCTGTAAGAACCAACCAAAAACTCTCAGAACTGATAAACATTTATGCTAAGGTTACAAGATATGGGTTAATAAAAAATAAGACACTCTCCTAACACCAACAATGAACAAATGGAGCTGAAAACTAAAAGTATAATGCCATTTACGTTATTCCCCCCTCCCCCCCAGAATGAAATGCTTAGCTATTCACCTAGCAAAATATTTGCAAGATCTATTTGGGGAAAACTATAAACCCCAATGAAAGAAAAGCAGAGTAGAGCTGAGTAAATGGAGACATGTCCCATGTTCATGGATAGGAAGGTTCAATATCATCCAAGATCAATTTTCCTCAACTTACTCTTCAGGTTCAACATAATCCCAATTAAGATCCCAGTGGAGAATTTTGTGGCTATCAAGGAACTGATCCTCAAGTTTCTATGGAGAGACAAAAGAGCCAGAATGGCTGCTACAACATTTGAAGGGCAAAGCTGAAGGAATGACACGCCCTTCTGTCCACATTAACTGTGAAGCTGTAGTAACCAAGAGAGTGCAAAGTTGGTGAGAGATCAATGGAGCAGAAGCACGAGGCCCGAAATATAAACGCAGTCACTGAAATTCGATGAAAAACAAAAGCAGTACAACGCAGTGAAGGCATCCTTATCAACAGATCCTGCCGGACAACTAGAATCTTCATACCAAAAAAGGAGACCCCAGACACACTTCATACCCTTTATAAAAACTCATCATAGACCTAAATACAAACTATAAAACTCCTGGAAGATCACATAGGGAAAAAACCTAGATGATCAATAAGTTTTGAGGTGCAACACCAAGGGCATAATCCATGAAAGAAAGAATTGATAAGCCAGACTTCATCAAAATGGAGAGTTTTTGAAGCAGACATTTAGCCTATGAGTAAAGACACTGGGTAAGACCCCACATCCCACATCAGAGTACCTGGGTTCCACACCCAGATCCAGCTGCTGACATCAGCATTCTGCTAATTCCGATGCTGGAAAGCAGCAATGCTGCCTCACATAGTTGGGTTTCTGCCATCCACATGGGAGACCTGCATAGAGTTCCTGGCTCAGGGCTTTGCCCTGGTTTAGCTTTGCCCATTGTGAATATTTTTGGAGTGAACCAGTAAGTTGGAAGCCCCTCCAACACTTTCTCTGTTTGTGTGTGTGTGTGTGTGTTTCTCTGCCTATCAAGTAAGTAAAAATAAAAACCATTGTTGAAAACTAAAAAATATATTTAAAACTGGAGAAGACACTGTCTGAAGAAGAAAAAAGTCGCTGACTGGGAGAAAACGTCTTCAAAAGATAAATCTGAATAAGAATTGTCATTCAAAACATACAAAGAGTTCTAAAAACAAACAACTAAAAGACAAAATGGACAAAAGATCTGAACAGACACATCACCAAAGAAGATATAAATACATACTGTTAAAATGAGGAATAACAATAATACTAGCAATAGTTTTTCATTTGGTCTTTAGGAGGACTGAATGAGATAAAATATGTAAAATTAACATAAAAAGACAACACAGACATGGAGGAGGTGAGCTTCTCATCCTTCTAAGTGGCTTTGGCTTCCTCTGCTGCAAGGGAAACAGCTGATGTCCCCGTACTGCCCTCCTCCTCACCACCAGTGGTTTCCCACCACTCTGAGAATAACGAGCACTCCCGCCCTGCAGCCTAATCTGCCCCCTGATCTCTAGCTCTTGGGCCAGCCACTGTGGTAGCCTGGCTGTCTCTGCCTTCAGGACTTTGCACCTGCTATTGGCTCTTCCCAGCATGTTCTTTCCCCTACAGCCCACGTATCTCAGGTGGGTCTCAGGTAACCCTTCCCCTCCTAGGAGCACCATCCTTAACCCCAGCCCCTGGAAGGGAGCACTTATCACCCCTCACCCCCCTGCAGCCATTTCTCTTCTTCTCAGCATGTATTGCTGACATACTTTGCCTGTTGTGTTTTTCTCCCATCAGGCAAAAGCTCCATAAAAGCAAGGACTGGGTTGAGTCTACTGCTGTTTTCCTAGTGCACAGTGGGCACTCAATAAACGTGTTCAATGAATTAACAATGGGAGAAGAGATGAGTCCCCTGAAACAGTGGGAAATGGAAGGAATCAACTTGAGTTTGATTTTATTTATTAATTTCCATTTTATTTGAAAGGCAAAGAGATCTATCTTCCATCCACTAATTTACTCCCTGAACACCTGCAAACAGCCTAGGTTTTGTTAGGCTGAAGTCAGGAGCCTGGAACTGAAGCTAAGACGACCATGTGCATGTCAGGGACCCCAGTACTTGAGCCATCACCACTGCCTCTGAGGGTATCAAAGAGCAGGAAGCTGGAATCAGAAGTGGAGCTGGGACTTGAACCCAGGCACTCTGAAACAAGATGCAGGCATCCTGAGTGGCATCTCCTTCCCATCTTGGGTTTCTTTGGGATCCCTTCCCAAGTATTGAAGCTCACCCCCATACCCCAGAGTGTAGAGGATGTGCAGGGTGGGAGTCCACCAGCTCATAGTTTATTAGCAGCATGGATGTGGGCCCCAGAGCCTTTGGCTGGATAATGGGAGCAGCCATGGCACTCACCACAACACATCAGTGGGAGTACATGAAGCAATAGGGAGAAGGCTCTTAGCATAAGGCCAGGCCCACGCCATCATTACATGTGTCACTCATTTAACATCGTTGTCAGAGTGTCTACTCTCCGCTCTTCTGCACTCCCTGTTCTAAATATGGCAGGAACCTTATTTCAACCTGTGGTTCCTTCTGTTAACGGAACAGCACACACATCCTTACCCACAGTCCCTTCCCCCGAGGATGTCTGCCCCCAAATGAAGGTTGTCAAACATTTTAAATGTTATTAAATTGTCCAGCAAGTGGGAATGCCCAAAGCAGAGAGCCAGTCAATCAGGATTATTCCAGAGCATCAAAAAGACAGAAGGAAACCATTATTAGGTTTAAGAATATTGCGTTCCCTCTCCCACACAGCCTTTCTCTAAATCTTCATTTAATTGGCAGCCTTCAGCACTGTCAGAATTGCATTCTGAGAACCGGGAGAAGTTTTCAAACATTTGGGCGATGTTATGTGCTTGGCTCAGAACCACTCAGGAGGAAAGACCCAGCCTTTCTGCGAGAGATCTTGGAATCCCTGGATCCACAACACCACCAGGGCTGGGAAACCCAACACTTCACGTCGCCTTGAGCCAGATGGGCTGGCTGGAGGTCAAAGGCACAGAGAGCTGCACCTGCTATCTCCCCAGACTCTACAAGTGGCTCCTTGAGGCCAAGAACTGTTTCTCCCTCAAGATGGTCAGAAGCTCCCACACGGCCTGGTGCCTTGTGGGCAGGGACTACATGTGTCTGGAATGACTAACGAGGACTTTTGCACTCTGGGTAATAAGGGGAATCCGCCCTCACTTCCAGGCTTTCGTATCCAAGTGGTTCCAGAGACGGCTGGACGAGGCCTGCCGATTTCTTCTGATGCTGTCCTCTAACCCCATAGTTTATTATCGAGCCTTACAAACCATATGCATCTGGTGGGCTCTGTAGTATCTGACCACCATCTCCCAACCCCCCACTGCCCTCAAGATGTTCTTCAGCCTTCTCCCCTGGGACATTGCGGAAGACACCTCTGGCCCTCCCTGTGCAGGCACAAGCATGCTGACTGTTGGAAACCCCAGCCTTGACAGTGTTGCTCTGCTGCTTAGAAGTCCCTGGCGGCTCCTGCTGGCTCAGGGCAGAGCCTGAGCTCGTCAGTGCGACAGGCCTCACAGCACGCTCTGTGAACTAGCCCAGGTGCCTCCCTGCTGCTCCCTGCTCCCCCACAGCCCTGCACCCTAGGGCCTGGCCATGAGAGCAACTCTCAGCTCCTTTCAGCACAGGCTGCCAGCTCCCTCCACTCGTGGCCTTTCTTCCTGCTCCTGGGGTCTGCAAGTCTCCTGGGTCCCACTCTTCGACTGCCTCGTTCCTCCTACCACTAAGGGGCCTGGGTTAAACAGCATTTTCCTGGAGAGCCTTTCTCCCTCTTTCTCTTTGCTCTCCCCCTACACAGAGCCAGTCCCTCCTATGGTCCCATAGAGAATAATACTAAGTGTCCACTTATTGGTTTGTTTAAATTATACCAAGACACTAAAGTGTGCAAAAGCTCAAGTACACAACTCGATGTTCTCCACAAGGTTCTGTGGAGGGGCTGGCACTGTGGCATAGTGAGTAAAGCCACCACCTGCAGTGCCAGCATCCAACATGGGCGCTGGTTCAAGTCCTGGCTGCTCCACTTCTGATCCAGCTCTATACTAAGGCCTGGAAAAGCAGTGGAAAATGGCCCAAGTCCTTGAACCCCTGCACCCATGTGGGAAGACTGGGAAGAAGCTTCTGGCTCCTGGCTTTGGATCAGCACAGCTCTGGCTATTGTGGCCAACTGGGCAGTGAACTAGCAGATGGAAGACCTCTCTCTCTGCCTCTCCTTCCTCCTTCTCTCTGTGTAACTCTGACTTTCAAATAAATAAATCTTTCAGTTCACAACTGATCATACTGATAGGTCTAAGAGTCATAGAGATCACATAAACAAGACTAGTGTCTGCTAATACGAATTGATAGAATTAAAAAGGGAGAGAACAATCCAACATGGGAAGCGGGATACACAGCAGACTCATAGAATGGCAGATGTCCTAAACAGCACTCTGGCCTCAGAATCAGCCCTTAAGGCATTCAGATCTGGCTGAAGAGCCCATGAGAGTATTTTAGGCATGGAAAGCCAAGACACTCTGGAAAAAAAAAAAAACAATAACAACAACAAACCTAAATGAAAGATCTCTGCGAGTGAGATCCCAATATAAAGAACGGGCCATCAAAGAAGGAGGTACCTTTCTCTGAAGGGAGGAGTGAACTTCCACTTTGACTATGACCTTGTCTAAATAAGATTGAAGTCGGCGAACTCAAAAGGCTTCCATAGCCTTGGCAACTCATGATAAGTGCCTAGGGAGATTACTGATACCATAAACAAGAGTGTCAATTTGTTAAGTCAACAACAGGAGTCACTGTGCCCTTACTCCTTATGTAGGATCTCTGTCCTTAATGTGTTGTTCAATGTGAATTAATGCTATAACTAGTACTCAAACAGTATTTTACACGTTATGTTCTGTATGGGTGCAAACTGTTGAAATCTTTACTTAATATATACTAAATTGATCTTCTGTATATAAAGATAATTGAAAATGAATCTTGATGTGAATGGAATGGGAGAGGGAGTGGGAGATGGGAGGGTTGCAGGTAGGAGGGAAGTTATGGGGGGGGGAGCCATTGTAATACATAAGCTGTACTTTGGAAATTTATATTTATTAAATAAAAGTTAAAAAAAAAAAAGGTTCCATGGAACCAGCACTAGATCAAGAAAAAGACATCATCAGTTCTCAAGAGTAGGTCCCAGGCCTTCCCCACACCCACGTGGGAAATCCTCTAAGGCTGACCCGAGCCCATTCATACCAAGCAGAACTGTGGCTGGTGCGCGTTTTCCTTTCTGAATTTGCTATCCCCTGGTGCTGTCATCAAACTGGCACATGAATAAGTGAGTGAGTTGATGAATGAGAAGGTGAAGAATCCTCTCAGCCTGAGCAGCGGCTCGCATGTCTTCTGATCACTGCTTTGTTAATTAAGTGCACTTTTCTGGTTTGGAGCCCATGGTTGTGGAACGGTCCTGTGATTCCCACAGAACCCACACAAGACCAGATGTGCTCCAGACATTCACAGAAAGACAGGGTGGGAGAAAGTGTTACAAGGTCATCTGTTTTCATCAGAAAAACCAGAATTCCAGGTAAAGCGGGCCAGTTAAACTGGCTTGACTGTCAGTCTCTGCATCTCCTGCAGCTTGCAGCACCTTCCTAGATGGCTTCGTTTCCAAGATCTGTGACTTTTAAATGAGGAGCAGGATCAGAGGCCAGATGTCCCCCTGGAGCGTAGCTAAGTACGAGCTGTAGTCACATCGCAGGGCCAGCTTCAAAGCTGGTGGGGCCGTGACGCCAGCCACCTGTCCCTTCGAACCAAACAAATGGCTTCCTGATGTCATTTGGTTGGAGAGAAGAAGGACCCCTCTCATCTCGTCAGGAATCAAAAGCCCAGGCACAGTCCTGGCCCAGGAGAGAAAGGGAACCTTCTGAAAACTGCCAGGAGAACTGTGATTTTTCTTATAACCCTGTGACAGCCCGAAAGGATGAACCTGTAATGGTTTGCCCAACACGAGACTCCAGGGAAACAGGGCTCCAGCTATACAGCGCACTGGTCCCTTTGCAGGACCCGAGTCTGGCCATGGCTGGTGATCTCTCTGGAAAGTGCCAGTGACGCTGGTCTCTTCCCAGAACTGTGCTTTGATAACAGTTGCTGGCACAGGGAAGCAGCAAAAATAGGTTGGTGCAGCAAATTGTTGCTTTAAAAAAATAGGAACTGGAACTAGGAGCCTTAAAGATGAAAGGCCTGCAAATTTTTCTCATGATTGGACATAGCCCGTCCTTCCTAACCTCTCCATCCTGCTTGATCTCCCCTCCTGGCCTTTGCTGGACTGAGACAGCCAGGATCACATTTCCAGCAGCCTGTCCTTCTGTCCATACAATAACCCTTCCTGAACCCCAAGGGCCAAGGCCAAGATCACCGTTTTGCTTTCTCTGCTAGGAAAGCACTTGGCATTGTTTGTCCTGCTGAAGGTGGGTGCCACAGAGAAATGCTTACAGTAGAGAAAACCTAGCCCAGCTCTACTCCCCACGACTACCTGTATGGCCTTGTTCCAATAGCTTACCCTTCCTGGACCTCAATCCCCCATCCATAAACTGGGACAATAATACCTTCCTGGTAGGGCTACTGTGAGTGTTGAGCCAAGTACAGTAAACTCCTTTACCAAGACCTGGCCAAAAGGCATGTAGTGAATACTTACCACCAACCTACTCTCCAAACAAAATCACAACAGTACAAAGTTAGGAGTCTCAGATTCGAATCCTGGTTCTACCAAATGCCCAGTGAAGAACCCTGAGGCTCTCGTTGCTTAACTGCAAGATGGTTTCCCTCCCGAAGACTGGGTGGCAATTGGTGACTTTGTTATACTCAGGAGCACAGCACGGACTGTGAACGCCTCAGCTATGAAATGAACTTAGTCATATTCAGAGGCTTGAATTAGATTCCATGCCTCTGAGTACTTAGCTGAGTACCTGACCCAGACATGGTGCTCAACAAATACTATTCTTTGCCTTACTCATTACAGCAACAGTGAGTTAATACTTATGATGACACAGATGATGACAATCATTTAAGCCTCACCACCAAAGAAAATTACGGAGGCTGGCGTTGTGGCATAGCAGGTTAAGCCTCTGCTTGTGACACCAGCATCCCTTATGGGCACTGGTTTGAGTCACAGATGCTCCACTTCTGATCCAGCTCCCTGCTAAGGTGCCTGGGAAAGTAGCAGAAGATGGCCCAAGCGCTTGGGCCCCTGAACCCATGTGGGACACCCAGAAGTAGCTCCAGGCTCCTGGCTTCAGCATGTGCAGTGCTGGCCATTCTGGCCATTTAGGGAGTGAACAAATGGATGGAAGATCATTTGCTCTCTTTTTCTCCTCCTCTGTCTATAACTCTGCCTTTCAAATAAATTTTTCAAGACCTTTTAAAAAGAGAAAATTGCATAATGTTCTATCCTTGGAGGAACAATTCCAGCTAAGAGTGTTTCCCCCAGGCCCCCCCTGTCAGCAGGACCAGGTGTCCAAGGGTCAGGGTGGTGCTCTTTGCAACCCCTGTGCCTTGGTCCCCAAATGATCCATCAGCTCCAGGAGAGGACTCATCAGCAGAGAGAGAAAGCCCACGGGAGCTCGACAAAGCACAGCCCAGTTTCATCTGTCTTTCCCGTTTCCTTTTTCCACTTTCTAACTTAAATTGCTCAGGGCCCTGACCTCCTGGGCCTCCCAACCAGCCTGAACTCGTTCTTGCACAGACTCCAGCCTTAGAGGGCGCCTATGCTGCCTGGTGTGCGAGATTGATTTTTACACCAAGCAAAATCAATCCTGGGCATGCACTTCCTCCGGTGGCTCAGCCGCAGAGAGAACAACTTCCTTGGCAGGTTACATGATCAGGATCGCCAAGGGCAGAGGGAGCAGGCTGGGGAGGCTGCGCTTTCCCGAAGCCAGCACTCGTGAGGTGGGGGGGTTTGGGAGGCAGCAGATCAGAGTGAGGTGTTAAGTTGAACCTCTTCATCCCAACTGCGGAACATCCTGGGACCCGGCTAATCCTGAGCCAACATAGCCACGGTAGGGGTTGCACTCAGAAGGGCTAAGTAGCTGGGTTAATAAGGCTTTTAGGATTCCTCACGCCGAGTGTGCAGCGTGCAGGCTTCTCCAAGCATCAATTATGAGAGCATAAAACTTTCTGGAATGGGGAAAGGGCGCTGAGTTCACGGAGCTTGCTGGGACCTGATGGATCTTCATCCACCCCCTCCGAGTCTCCAAGTCCTTCACCACCTCGCTCCCCACAGCCACTCTCTGCTGCCTCCTAAACCTCATCCAACTTCACTTTAATGAACAGTCTCTGTTTATTAACTCTTTCATCAAAAAGGAAAAAAAAAAAAAGTGCAACCTAACACGCTTCATTTACCGCAGTTTGCAGAAGGTTAGTTCCGAAATGACAAAACTATCCATGGTGGGTTGCGGAAAATCCATGTTCTTCCTAAAGGTGGGGGAACTGTTGGCTCTAGCAGGTAGAGCAGTGGTGGGGGTACAGGTGTCCTTTTTCAGGGCACAGCCTCTGGGTCTCAAAGCCTCACTGATAGCTTGGCACTGTTCCCCAGCAAACTGCGTTGTCTGAGATGGTTAAGGCCACAGCAGCCCTGCTGTTTCCTTTCAGAGCATGCCAGGCACTGTGCTAAACATGCTACAAGATTCAGTTCACCCTTCTACAGACTGCATGAGACAGGGTCATCGCCATGCCCTCATTTTACAGAGGAGGGGTCTGGAGCACAGAGGATGACGAGATTGGCTCAAGGTCTGGGGCACTGGAGTTGAGGGTTGAACCCAGCCTGCCTGGTGTCCTCTTTCTTAACCAGGTCCCTCTCCTCTCCCTTCCCCTAGTTCTCTGTGCCCTCCCTGCCTCTCTTCTTGCTTTCTTACATCACCTCTCTTCCTACCATGGCATCAAAAGTTGGTGATGTTACATGTGCATGTGATGTTACATGTGCACATGCCATGGTCTAAGGAGGCATTTCACATGTGCCCCCTCGAGGTCCTGGCCTCTCTGCTCCCTGTGCCTCTTGATCCTGCTTCTTATTGTATGCCCAGAACAGTCTTCTCAAGAAGGGACTCCAGCCAAATCTGGAGCTTTGCCCAGCTCCCTGCCTTCTCTGCCACCTTAGAGAACCTGCTGCTTACAACATCCTGGATTCCTCCCAGCCCTGCCTCCATCATCCACCCATGCACCTGTCCACTCACCCTCTGTGACCCTGGACAAGTGGCTTTACTTCTCTAACCAACCACCTCACTCGGTTTTTTTTTTTTAAGATTTATTTTATTTATTTGAAAGACAGTTACAGAGAGAGAGAGAGAGAGCCAGAAAGAGAGAAAGGTCCTCCATCCACTGGTTCACTCCCCAAATGGCTGCAACAGCCAGAGCTGAGCTGACCCAAAGCCAGGAGCCAGAAGTTTCTTCCAGGTCTCCCATGTGGGTGCAGGAGCCCAAGGACTTGGGCCATCTTCCACTGCTTCCCAGGCCATTGCAGAGAGCTGGATCGGAAGTGGAGCAGCCGGGACTTGAACCAGCGCCCATATGGGATTCTGACACTGCAGGCCAGGAGTTTAACTGGCTGTGCCAGAGTGCCAGCCCCCAACCACCTCACTTGTAAAACAGGAACCTTAAAAGCCTAGTGTATAGATGATTGTTAGGTGTAAGGGGCAGAGCAGATGTAAAGAAACCTGATTTGGAGAAGTATTTTCTCCATTACTAATTCCTACCACTCAATCAGCCTCGGGATTTCAGCATCATTTCTAGCATTTTTCTCCTTGCCCATCACCCCGTTCATCATCATGCCTCTCAAGTGAGCACTTCCATGTCCACACTCTCTGTGATCCTGGTCAACTTGCAAGCTGGACTTCTCACCTTGGGTCTTCCCTACTCTGTCTTCCACCCTGTCGCCAGAAAAATTTTCCAGAAACATCATTTTCCATCATGCTATTCTCCAAAACCTCCATCGGCTTTCTACCACCTAATTTTATAAGTTTTTTTTTTCCTTTTTTCACTTTTCCAAGTTTCTTATATTTTTCATTGTAAATGTAATATAAGCACATCAATGGAGATTTATAAACTACATGGGAAAAAAATCACTCAGAATCCCATTACATGAACAAAACCGAAGTTAGGAGTTTGATAAATTTCCTTTCAGACCCCACCTCCCTTCCCGCAGACAAAGGCTCATTTTGCTGAGTAGCAGTCCTACTGCATTTAATCTCTTGTTCAGTACTCACATCTCACGTGATTTTCTCCGTGTCATTATCTATTTCATAACCTTGTTTTTAATGGCTGTGTAATACTCCACTGAGTCACAGGCTTTCATTTGCTGTACAAACAGGCTGTTTGTAGAGCTGAGTGCCAGGCACATGGTAACCACTACAAATGTTGGCTGTTATTACTATGTCCAATCTGGACTCTCACACAGAATGCACATAACCATTTTTGTACAGATTTTTCTGTATTTAGCTCTCTTTCTTTAACTTCTCAGATGTAGATTATCAGCCCAAAGGGCATTCCTATATGAAATTATGCCTCTTGAAACTGACTAGAGCATATACTGAGAGCTCCCACACAAAACTCGTGTCTCTTCTGGCCTTTTTTCTGGAGGGTTGGCTCATCCCACTGTAAGAGCCCACAGCTCTTTCCTGAACTAGCAGTGCAGCGCTCTGAAAACAAATGCCACGGGGCCGGTGCTGTGGCGTAGCAGATAAAGCCGCCGCCTGCAGTGCTGGCATCCCATATGGGAGCTGGTTCGAGTCCCGGCTGCTCCACTTCTGATCCAGCTCTCTGCTATGGCCTGGGAAGGCAGTGGAACATGGCCCAAGTGTTTGGGCCCCTGCACCCACAATAGGAGACCCGGAAGAAGCTCCTTGCTCCTGGCTTCAGATAGCTCCAGCTGTTGTGGACACTGGGGAGTGAACCAGAGGATAGACAACCACTCTCTCTGACTCTGCCTCTCTGTAACTCTGCCTTTCAAATAAATGAATAAATAAATCTTTAAAAAAATGTATGCCACCAGGGGCAACCTTCAGATAACACCCACCCCATTTGCGACATACAGCCTTCAGCCTCATGGCCCAAAAGTCTCCCGGGGACATAAGCCCCAGCACCACAGTACCAGCTGCCTGAACACCAGACCCTGGATAAGACTGGCTTCCCTTCCTTGCCTCACTACCCCCCTCTCTTGTAGTTTCCCCTGGATCATCTCCCAAACCAATCAGTTGCCTTCAAAACCTCCTCTCAGAGTCTGCTTTTGGGGGAACTCAAGTGGAAACCCTGACACTAACAGACAAGTTGCTGATGACCATCATCTGTGAAACTCTTCACTTCTTCATCCACAGCCAAAAAAAAACAACTCCCAACTTCCAAGGCCTTGTTAAGCAAGTGTTCACAGGGTTTCTGGAATCCCCATCCCAGGCATATCAGGAAAGTAACAACAATCCAGCAACAATCCTAAATCCAGTACTGAGGCACAGAGAGGTAAGGCAACCTCACCACACAGCCCTACGGTGGCATAGCTGGAAGTGAAACTGTAATTCTACCTACCTTGAAGGCCTGGGCTCTTAACCCGCCCTGTAGTAATGCTGATAGCCTTTGGCTAAAATAACCTCGCTACTATTAATAACACTCATTCCTGTTCCTCTGATCCAACTTCACACTGCTTTCACATCTGTTGTCAACCAGACAGCCTGCTCTGTGCACCCTGAACACTCTGGGACTGCTTCTGCCTTAACTGTGGCCTCACACTTTCATTAAGCTCACAACACCTTCCCTTCTTCCTCCGGCTAAATTCCACTTCTCCCTCCATGGTCTCGATCCCCATGATCTTCCCTCTGCCCATGCCTGCTACTGACGTGTCTAACTCTCACCAGGGCTCAGTCTCCTCATCTGTAGATGTGGGTAATGACACGCATCTAGCACAGCGCACACTGCACAGGCAGGTAAGAAACGGCATTGTTCATGCTATGGCCTTGACCTGCGTAACCTCTCCTCTCCTCTTAGGCAACGACTGCCTCCCATTTTCATTACCCCCCATTTTAGAACATCCCTAACGAGGCAGCACAAGTAAGTTAAAAGCCATGGGCTTAGACCATCAGGGAAATTATCCAGAGCTCACACAACAGCTGAGAAGTATCCAAAATTGGCAAGCACATCGAATGATGGGTAGCACAGCCTCTGAGTACCATTCAGGGACAAAGGCCACCCACAGACGTCCAGGAGCCTTCACAATTCAGCTCACCACTTGTTTCTGATTGAAAGTCCCTGGGTTAGGGAAGTCATGAGTTAATGGTTTGATTTCTGTCCAGCAAATAGTATTCACCTACAAGAACAGACAACTCCAAAGATTTAGGTGTGCTGTACAACCACCAGTTTACATCTATCTCAGCGATCTCATCCTAACATTTCTTTGCTAAATTGCTTATAATGACCCTAGCTTCTTTAAGGCCCTTCCAGATGGTCATAGCATCTTCCTGGCTTCCCCATGAATGAATGGGTTGAAGTTTGGATTTACCTGAGAGTAATGGTTTTACCATTGGAAATTGATACATGTTTAGAGTTTGCTGCCAGGAATCTCTACAGGAATACAGAAATCCAACTTAGATTCTGGCCTCTCAGTAATGAGATGAGGTGGAAATCAAAAGCCCTGAGTCTGGTGTTGTGGTGTAGCAAGTAAGGCAGCCACTTGCAACACCGGCAACCCATTGGGCATTGGTTCATGCCCTGGCTATTCCACTTCCAATCCAGCTCCATGCCAATGGCTGGCGAAAGCAGAAGGTATCCCAAGTGCTTGGGCCCCTGTCATCTACATGGGAGACCTGGATGAAGCTCCTGGCTCCTGACTTTGGCCTGGCCCAGACCTGGCTGTTGCAGCCAACTGGAAAGTAAACCAATGGCTGGAGGATCTCTCTCTCTCTCTCTCTCTCTCTTTCTTCCTCTTTCTTCCTCTCTCTCTCTCCCTCTCTCTCTTCCTCTCTCTGCCTCTGCTTGTCTCTCTCCCCCTCTTCCTCTCTTTCTAACTCTAATCTTCAAATAAATAAATAAATCTTTTTTACAAAGCCATGTGTTGCTGGGCAAGCCGAAAGCTTTGCATGTGGACCCGGATTTCTCAGCCTTGGCTCTGCTGACATGTGGGTTGGGCTCATTCTTCCTGGTGGGGCTGCCTCATGCAGTGCAGGATCTAAACAACATTTCTTGCTTCTGCCAACTGGGTGCCAGTAGCCCTCCCCTCCCCCACTGGTGACAAATAAGCATCTAGACACTGCCAAGTGTCAGGGAGAGGGAGGAGGGTGCACAATTGCTCCTAAGCCACTAGCTTAGACTATTCTTTACCAGTGAGTAGCATAGGCGTCTATCAGAAGGATCAGCAAAGATTAACAGTGGCATCCAAAAAACAGTTCTGGATAGGCTTCAGAACCTGAAAGACTCTGATGCTTGCCTGGGTTTGCAAACTCCTACAAACACAGATTTCTATGCGCACCCCAGAGGCTTTGATTCAATAGGTCCAGGCTGGAGAATTTGCATTTCTAACAGGCTCCCAGGTGGTGCTGGCACGGGGAGGTGGACCCGAGCCAAGCCCACACTCTGAGATCCCAGCATCCAGGAAGCTTGCTTTCCCAACATGTATTCTGTGGATCACAGGCAAAAACACTGGGTGCAAGCTGCCCTACCCCAGGGGCTGGGCAAGAGGACTGGAACACATCCTCTCAGGGAGTCCCTCTTTGAAACTCAAATGCACATTGAAGTCCCAAAGACTTGAACTTGTGAAGAAAAAAACTGAACAAGGTTCACGTCTCTGGGCAACTGCAGAATCCCAAAATATTAGCTTATGCAACCCATTTTTTCTGTGACTCTTACTAACCTCTGATGGAGCCAACGTCTCTTCAGAACACACTTTGCAAAAATGATCAGGGAGGGCTGAACCAGACACTCATATGATTCGGCCTAACTCCCACTGTCCCTGGGGAAGACTAAGGATCACAGGGAGTCCCGCAGGCCACTGTCACTGGACACTGGCAATCTGGGAGAGCCAATTCAATTCCTAGCTTCTGCCCCAGCCTAAAGTGTGGCTGCTCCTCCAAACTGGAGAGCCAGGAGGGCGTTGCACTCCCTCAACTCTGCCTTTCCAAAGTCTTGCCTATCCAGAGCATGAACCTGTGTCTTGCTCTTCCCTGTCACACTGCGTGGGGATAATGGCTTTGTCACTATCATCAGCCCACAAGGGAAGACAGATTAGTCAAATGCATGTTTGGGAGGCAAGGAATCCCAGGACCTCAGAATCATAGAACCTCTGCTTGATTGGGAGAAGATGAGCACTGGATGTGAGAAGCAAGAAACAAGAGCCACCCCCTACCCCCACCCCACCCTTCGGCCTTAGATCTTAGATTGTCTTCTCATTACCAGGCTATTGAATTCTTCAGCTGAGCCAGCCAAGGGGTGCCAAAAATTCATGTTAATTTAGGTAAATCCCCCATCCTTCCAGCAATCTGCTATCAACTTGAGTACAATGACAATTAGCATGCCAATTAAGTCCCCTCTCTCCCTCTCCCTCTCCCTGTCTTTTCCTGAACCATTTACTACTCTTAAATGTCAGCCCCACTAACATGCTTTCTTGTCCTACAGTCCCTGTGTGTTACTGCTAGAACATACACACACACACATACACACACACCCCTCCACAACCTCATCAAAGATGCCTGGGCCAGATGGGAATAATAACCAGTGAAACAAGGAGGTTCTTAGTCCACTTTGCAAATCAGCAAAACAAAAGTGAGGAACCTAACTCTGGGCCACACAGGTTGCATCTCGTGAGGGAAACACCTGAACAGACCAGTGTAATGGGCAAGAGTAAGATTCAGGACCCAGTGGCCTCTGAGTCCTGTCACTGCCACGCATTAGCCCAAGGTTCTTAGTGTCCTGCTGTCTCAGTGTTCTGGTCCTTGAAACAGGGCAGATGGCAGGGCCCTGTTGTGGCGTAGCTATGTTCATGTGAGCAAAGCGAGTAGATGGGCGGCTGCATACAGTGAGGCCCTGTAGCAAGGGCTGTGGAGGAAGACCCATGTGGCACGCACAGGCTGCCTGAGACACGCTTGCTTTCTGTTTTGGTAACAGCTTTACTGAGACATAGTGAACATACTACGATGCACCCCCTGTTGAAGTACACAATTGGTAGGGTTTAGTATACTCAGAGTTGCCCAATCATCTGCACATAGAACATTTTCATCATCCCCAAAGAACTCCCATTCCCACCACCAGTCAGTCACTCCCTAGCCTCCTCTCTGTAGCCCTAGGCAACCTCTGATCCTCTCTCTCTCTCTCTCTGTCTCTCTCTCTCTCTCTCCGGATTTGGTTCTGCTAGACAGTTCAGTCTACCTATGGGACCTGATTGGGTTGGAATCTTAGCTCCAGAACCCTAATCTGTGTGACCTTTATCAGTTTCTCCTATAGTTGCCCCATCTGTGGAACAGAATTAAAACCATGGTAGATGCCCCACAGAGTCATGAAGAGGGCTCCATGTGCTGATTCACTTAAGGGCCCAGCTCCTGGTCAACACTACATAGGTGTCAGCCATCATTACTACGACTGCCATCATTACTCTTATGTATTTCCCCTGCCCCAAAGGATCTTCCTGACAGTGGGAACCCAGAGAGGACCGGAACACAATACAGGAACAGCTCATGCCTCCTTAACGTTCAGCTTGATGGGGAGCCTATGATTAGGAGTCAGGTTTCATTGCAGGCAATGAGGTCTTATCATATGCACATTTAATTCATGGAAATTCTGCTCTTCTGTAGAAAAGAGAAGGAGAAAGAACAATGCAAACACTGCAATTAAATGCTCTAAATTATATCTTACATATATTCTTTATTATGCACTCTACATTACTGCATACATTATACTTTGTTCCATACTGATTACACTATAGGATTGCATTCACAATTCACAATTCACATTCACAATTGCATTCGTGGTTTTGTGAACCACGAATACTGAACTTAAATGAACAACTTAAGATTCCAAGTAATGACAACTCTGTTTGCCTTAAACCCTGACTTTATAACCTATCATCTGAGAAAATTGCAACTCTATTGTGTCAACAACAATAACAATTCAGAATTATTCCAGGCAAATTAAATCATCCAACAAGCAGTCCACTGACTTGGGTGTTGGGCCTCAAAACTGGCCAACACCCATTGACAAGTACCATTTCTGCCTTCCCCAAACTTGCTGCTTCATTTTGCAAGTAAACCAAACAAGCATAACTGTAAGGAGTCAGTGCATGGCAAGATTAGGTTTAGGAAACCAGATGGAAATACTATCTCACTCTACAGCCACCAGGACAAGCAAGACCATGGCCTCTTCTTGTTCCCACCTCCCACCCTGCTTGCCTCATCATCCTTCTAGGACACATGCCCACCTGGAAGACATCGGATGCCCGTTCATTTTTATATCTCCACTCCGCTAACCAGCAGGGAAGCTCCCAGGGCAGGGACACGGTGCACAGTCACTCACCCTCAGTGAGGGCTCAGTAGAATTTCTGCACGGACGGCTGAGTGAGTGAATCAGGGTAACTGTCTGGACACCCCACCACTTCTGACTACATCCTGTCCCCACCTACAACCGTAGTCCTTTCCTCAACCTCTGAATGCTTGTTTTCAATTGTTCAAAAGTAATGGGAATATATTCCATGCCAAAGATGAGACCCTAATGTAGCATTCCAGGGCTTTGGCATACTGGTACCATCTAGTGGGAAAGACAGTATCTGCAGGTGGGTACTTCAGCAAATTTGGAAGGGTTAAAAAATTACCACCACTGTAACTGATATTAGCTCTACAGAGGAAGTGTCCAGGGACACCTAACAGTGGCAGCTGAAATCACACACACTCTGCCCTACCCGAGCATATACTGACGGTCTGAGAACCTGTTGTGCTCGCTGGTTTTCTGCTCACAACCCTTCCAAAGCTCTGGTTGCTCCTCCATAAGAGCAAAGGCTCAGTAGAAAAGCACAGGAAGTTCACAGTGGTAGGGTGCACGCCTGACCACTGAGTGAGCATGCATCCAGTGGCAAGTCTTGCAGAGGATCCTCCTGAAATAGGTCTGACATTTGTTCCGTACCGTCCACAACAAGTGCCAGTTCCCCCACGACAATATCCAGCAAGACGACACACTCTTTATTGGCTTATTGATCATCTTTCTTTCATGGCTCACTCTCTAGACTCCCTCACTTCTGTGTCCTAAGATCATCTTTGAAGTCAGCGCCCTGCACCTAAGCCTGTCTTTCCATCCCTGGAGGAACTTGAGCCACGACTCTAAGGATGCACCATGATTCTCATGGCCACACAGGCTAAAGGAAATGCCTGGCTCTCCCTCCCTGGTTTATGCCCCACTGCTGCCTTACAGTCGGACCTGCTGTGAGATGGCTAACGGTTTAGATTAAAAGTCATCAAACCACAGCCCGAGGACCAAATCCAGTTCTTTTTCTTTTTAAAGGTTTATTTTACTTATTCGAAAGGCAGAGCAACACAGAAAAATGGAGAGATCACAGAAACAGAGAGATCTTCCATTTGCTGCTTCACTCCCCAAATAACCACAGCAGCCAGTGTGGGGCCAGACTGAAGCCAGGAGCCAGGAGCTTCTTCTGGAT
Organism: Lepus europaeus; assembly: GCF_033115175.1. NCBI lineage: Eukaryota > Metazoa > Chordata > Mammalia > Lagomorpha > Leporidae > Lepus > Lepus europaeus. The sequence continues at coordinate 67,603,457 of NC_084845.1, read as the reverse complement.
CTCCCACTTGGGTGGCAGGGTCCCCAACACTTGGGCCATATTCTACTACTTTCCCAGACACATTAGCAGGGAGATGGATCAGAAGTGGAACAGCCAGGACTCAAACAGGTGCTCATGTGGGATGCAGACATCAGTTTAACTGACTGCACCACAGTGCTTTCCCCACAAATCCTGTTCTGCCTGATTGTATAAGTAAAGTTTTACTGGAACACAACCCCGTCATTTGTTTACATACTGTCTATGGTTGCTTTTATGCCACACTGACAGTGCTGAGTAGCTGCAAAAGAGACTAGATATTCAGTGCACTGTCCTTCAAAGAAAAAAGTCTACCTATCCTTATTTTCAACCACTGGTTACCGCAATTTTGGATTCCCACTACCAAAATTTCAACAAATACAAAAAACAGAACACACAAAGGTCGGCCAACAGCACTTGGTCACCAAGGACAAAAATGCCCTCTGTTTATTACCAAGTTCATTACACAAATGTAGCACATTTCCTTGCTAACAAATTAGAAAAATCAGAACAAAAAAAATCCTCCATCCTGAGAGCTAGAAGTGGGCGAGCTCACAGCAATGCTCTCTGGCCTATTTTCATGTTTTCCACAGCACCATCACCAAGAAAACTTGACCTTGTTTATTTGTTGTCCTTGTCTGCCATCTTTCTCCCCTGTTAGCATGTGATGTCCCTGAGGACAGGCGAGAGAATCACTGCTGTTTCCCCGGGATCCTGCGTCACATCCACCTGGGCTCTGCAGAGACAGGCAGTGCTCATAGCTCTTTGGCCAGTATGTAAAACGGAGCCAGGCACAGCAAGCACTCCAAAAACATCTGTTGAATCCATGGACACCCTAACTGAAGGCACTGAAACTAAATTAAAAAGAAAATAAAATCTGTTCTGGTAAAACAGAAGGGGGATGCTAATCTAAATTTCAATGTAGATGCAGTCCAGTTCCAACACACTATAGATGCAACTTTCTTTATAGAGCTGCAGGCTGTATATTCCTCATCTTCCCATGCGTTGGGGAAGCATCATGGACAGTAGCATGCAGGAAGCACTCGCTCAGACAGTGGAGCTCCTTGGTACCTCTGGGGAAGAAAGCCATCCAGTCACACTCTCCGCAGTAGGCAGGACACGGCCAGAGAACTGAGCTGCACGTTTCAAGCTGCAGACGAGCCTCACCCGGGCTGGGCCCTGGCATCCATGTGGCCATTCTTACTGGGATGGCCATTCTTACTGAAGGAAGCCAACAAGATGGGTGAGATGGGTGAGTCGTTCGATTCTGGCCAAAAGCAAGGACTCAGAGACAAAGAACACCAAGACCAGAGCTGTCCCGATTATGTAGATCTCACCAGAAACCCAAACGGGATGACCTGGGCCCGCACACACCTTTAGAGAGCAAGAACTCAAAACTAAGATCATCCCAGGCAGCTCTCTGGACTTCAAGGGAGCCAATGAACAAAACAGACAAGGCAGAGATTTCGTATATAATTGAGGGAGCTGGCAGAGAGGCAGAATGCTTTCACACACTAGTGTACTGCAGAGGGAAGCAAACATGAACAGCAATCAAAAATGCGAGGATTCAAACCCAGGTCTCAGCTCTCAGCGGCCATGTGACCTGGGGCAAATGGCTCAGCCCCAGAACTTGTTTTCAATGTATAGAAAATTGAGACAAAAATGCTTGCCTCGGGGCCAATGCTATGGCATAATGTGTTAAGCTGCCACCTGTGACACCAATCTTCCATATGGATGTAGGTTTGTGTCCTGGCCACTCCACTTCCTACCCAGCTCCCTGTACCCGAGAGAGCATAGTGGGGCGGCCCAAGTGCTTTGGCCCCTGTCACCCACATGGAAGACCTGGAAGACGTTCCAGGCTCTTGGCTTCAATCTAGTCCATCCCTGGCTGTTGTAGCCATTTGGAGAGTGAACTAACAAATGGAAGATCTCTCTCTGCCTCTCTCTCTATCTCTGCCTTTTAAATAAATAAATAAATAAATCTTAAAAAAAAATACTTGCCTCTAAGCATTGCAGTATGCAACAGGCACATAATGGCTACAGTATGGTCTGATTCTTTTGAAGTATTTTAAAAATAAGAAGTGCTCATGGAATCTGTGGCAGGCACACATGGAATCTGTGGCAGGCACACACACATGCACACGCACACGCACATGCGTGCTGCCCTAATAAGTCTCCTGGGAACAGCTGCTGGGCAGACACTTCTGGGAGAGAAGATCCCACCAGATCAAACGATTTTACGAGGCATGAAATCCACAGGGGAACAATCTTTGGGGAGCTGGAAAATCCTCCCCTGGGGAGCAAATCTTATGTCATTTTTTAATGCCTACACATTTTCAAATGCAGTCACTTTCCCTTCTTAAATTAGTCAGATCCTGAACTTGAAGGCCCCATGGTACCTGCAGACCTCAGAATTCCTTGGAGTGCAGTGTGGAAGTTAACACAACCACCATTTCTTAGACACCGAGTAGTTGTCCAGTCTTGGGCTGATGCCATAAGCACACATTTCACCTCACAGAAACCCTGCAGGACAGGCAGACACAGTCCCTCTCCTTATTCCTTTAAACTCAGGGGAAACAGTGGAGGCGGGGCATGATGTCACTTATCTGTGGTCACACAGTGTGCAAGGAACCAGGAGGATTCAAACACATTTCTCGAAGGCCGAGACGCTTCCCTAGGTAGTCCAAGACCCCAATTCCTGGGCTCCCAGCAGGCCACAGGCCCTAGTTGTGCCCCGGCACGTGCCCTGGTATTCACCTCTGTATTCCCAGATCAGCAGAATTCCTGGCACTCCGTAAAAATACAGAGAGAAAAAGAGAAGATGGAAAGAAAAGAGGGATGGAGGGCAGAAAGAAGGAAGGAGGACAGGGAGGGCAGAGCAGTGCCCACTTCGTTCAGTCTGCCCTATCTCTAGTGTTTCCTCTTGTAGCAACGACCAAATCTGTGATGATTCCAGCCGTTTACTTGCTTATCATGCAACTGTAAATACCATAGTACCATGTCCACCTTGTTCACCTCTAAAGTGCTTACGTGCCTCAAGACACACCCAGTTAAGCAGTGAAGACATCAGTGAGGGCGGAGCCTCTGCATCCACACGGACCTGGGTCCAAATTCCTGCTTGCTCACCACTTGCTACGGCTGTGAGCTTCAGTACATTCCTCAGGCTCCCCAGTTTCTTTGCCTATGAGAGGGGACAACTGTACACACCTCACCTGTGGAGGCTAAACCACCAGGCCTACAGCACTCTGCGAACATCTTTTTTGAAAGAAGCAGGAAGAAAGGAAAATGGCAGGAAGCAGGATAGACAAGTCCAGAATCAATAGCACCACGGAATGTAATGACCCTTTAACTGCAAAACTCCCCACCACTGCCAGGAGCAGGGCTGCACTCTGAGGGCTTTCACACCTCAAACGCCACTCAGCGACAGCATCAAAGCCACCAGGAATTTCTGCAGGAGCTAGTTAGCCAGCTGCAGAATCCTAGCTGGAGGAGCAGTTTTGAGAACCTGTCTCCTCGTGTGTAGGAATAAGAGCTCACTTACATGGGTCTTTCCAGCAATATGGACTTTCCCAGATTTTAGTTCAGTTGAATGTCATGATAATCGGGTCCATTTCACTCATAAGAACATTGAAGCTACTTTGCCATGAGATGGAGAATGAGAAATAGGTTCAGGTCCCAGGCTTGCGAGCACCACCCCACCAGAGCCTTTGGTGACATTTCAGGAGGTAGTTTGAAATCACCCAATATTTACACCACAAAAATTGGCAGACACCATGAGTCTGGTGGTTGTGCCTTGGGTTTGGTTTTTCTCATTTTTTTAAAGAGACAGTCAGTTGTGAAACATTGGCCAGCCCAGCTCTGTCCAGCACCTGGTTGAGTGTTCTGTCCCGCTGTCTAGAAGCTTGAGTTTCAGAGTCACCAAAGATATTCCCAGTACGCTGAAACGGAGGCTTGTTAGCATTCACAAAGTGGCTGCTGAAAGTAGTAGATCATTATTTGCTTCATGTACGAAATATTTCTAGTGCTGCTGATTGAATGTTCAAGAAACGATTAAAGGGCTTGGCAATGTTTTTCTCAAGCATCTTTAGCATGAAAAGTCTTCAAGATTGGTTAATTACAGAGGCCGCATGCTGGTGACTCTTGTCACAGGCATTTCCAGCCCCCCCCCCCCCCCCAGGTGCCCATCTTCGATGCGAGCACAGACTGGAGCTGTGGCCTTAGTGTAACAAGGGCACTGCAGCCTGGCTGACCCCTACACGGAAATGGCCCTCAGACCCCATCCATGATGGGTTTCTTGGAGCCAGAGGCATTAGCCTCCTCTCAGCTGGAAGAGTCTGGACCCAAGCACGCATCCTCAGTCTCTCCCTGCTCCCAACTTGCCACCTCCAGAACCAGCCACCATTGAACCCAACTGGGTTCCCTACCCGAATGTCTCTCAGATAACCTGCAAGCGCTGCTGTGTCTACTTCCCTTGTCTGCACTATCACTCCCACCATCTTAGGCCTACACTGGCTTCTCTCTTCCATTTCGATCCTGCTCCAACATGGCAGTCAGGGTGACCTTTCAACATGGAAATCTGATCATGCCACCTGATACTCTCCCTCTAATGACTTTCAGTGGCTGCCTGGGACAAGCACCAAAATGTTCATGGAGCCGAGGATGTCCCAATGGCTCTGGCAATTGCCAGCCACACCTCATAGCCCTCCCTGGGCAGTGCCCTCCCTACGCAGTGTAGCATTTCCTCGTACACAGGCCTTCCACTGCCTATGCCTTCTCCTGCCTAGAAAGGCTGCTCCATTCAATCTGTACCAGGCCATTGTCCATGAGCCCTGCCATCCCCCAGGCTCCATAAGCTGTGTCCATGATTCCTGCTACTGCCACACGTGGGCTTGAGCATCAGTTTGTCAGGGAAGTCTCTCAGATCCTGCATCTGGATCTGATGCCTTTTGTATATTCATCCATCCATCCATTCTTCCCCCGATTTGTACATTCGAGATTCCTGAGTACCTACTACGTGTCAGACACTGCTCTGGGCCCTGGAGGTATAGAGAAGGAAGAACCAGACAATAGGATGTTCCCCCAATACAGCTCATATGTTCGTGGTGGAGAAAGATAAAGAGTAGAGGAGAAAAGGATGCCAACGGGGTGACCTCAGGTGGCTATATGTCCTTCCTTCACAACAGCTGTCTCATTTTACATCATTCACTCATCGTTACTGATCCCCGACAGGCCCTGCATGTCAAGAGAGCAGAGACCGCGTCTGCCTTGTTAGCAGCTGGACCCTGAACACAGATGGAACCTGCAACACAGTAGGTCCTCCACGGGTGTCAGAGAGGGACAACCCCTAGTGGCTGAAGCTCTCACACCCTCCATCCCTTTGAGAAGAGGCCTGATGGTCTCTCTGGCTGTAATTTTGAGTTAGCTCAGGCTATAAAGGGCCAGAGAGTAACATTTTAGAATATGAGGAAGTCTCTGTTTTTATAGCACACGAGCAGCCTTCAGCAATTCTATAAATGAAGAGGTGTGGCTATGACCCAATAAAACTATTTATAAAATCAAGATGCAGAGGTGAGCATTTGGCCAAGCAGTTAAGGTGTCAGTTTAGACTCCGTATCCCATATCTAAGTACCTGGGTCTGACTCCTTGCTCCAGCTCCTGACTCCAGCTTCCAGCGAAGGCAGTTGCTGGGAGGTAGCAGGTTGGCGCAAATAATTGGGTTCCTGCCACTCCTACAGGAAGCCTAAATTTTGCTCCTGACTTCTGAATTTGGCCTCTGGTCAGCCCTGGCCACTGTGGGTACGTGGAGAGACAATCAATCAACAGGAGAGCACACGCTCCCTCTCTCTCTCATACACAGATTGTTAAAAACTGATAGATAAGCTATTGGCAGGAGTTGTCCCAAGGGCCATAATTTACAACCTGGATCAGAGGACCCCAGACCCAATAGCTCATGGCATTTGAGGGTGGAGCCTATCCAACCTGAGCCAGCTGTCAATGCTGCTGGTGGAGTCTGGTGACTCTGCAACCCCTGCATCAACTGATGATCGACCAACTGAGGAGGGGGTGATCACAGAGTCTCCAGCTCCAGACGTACCAGCCACTGCCTCCTTCCCGCAGTGCACACATGGAGAAGTGGTTCCCAGCCTTCTCAGAGGAAAGAGACATTGGCCTGGAGGCCCTGGGAGGCAGCGATGGAGACTGCCACATTCTTTCGCAGGACCTCAGGCTGATGCAGAGGCTGAGCTCATTTCCGGCCCTGCCCGGCGACGTGGCAGGGCTGTCGGGTGTGAGCAGCTGCTGCCCCCCACCCAGCCCGGCCTGCGTTCAGCTAGGAGACACACAGGGTCTTTGTCCTTCTGCTGGTCCTGATGCTGCTTTGTCTTTGAAACGAGACATGACTTGTCACAACGGGCCTGTTGCTAGCGCTAATTTTCAAGAATTTTACTCTTGTTGGCAATGGACAGGGGGAAAGCAGTTTTCTTGTTTGTTTTGTATGTGTACATATTTATATTTACTTTGCATTTTGGGGTCTGTAGTTGTGGGAATACAAGAGTCATTTGGGGTTTACCTGCTAGTAGGGGATAGGGCAGACAGATTAGGATTTATGGAACCAGAGAGCATTAATTGTATGTTAGCACTAAAATTAGTATGCTGAACTGCAGTGGATGTTAACTGTTAAAAACCGATTTAAAAAATATATATAGGAGGCCCAGGACAGCCCTAGGGATGACTGCCTCCATGGCCGAGGAGTGCTCAGGTGACAAAGCTATGACTACAAGGTTACAAATGCTCTGAGGCTCAGCTCAGTACTCCAAAAGCCCCTGAAAGTGTAAGAAGCCCCTGTAAGTGTAAGAAGAAGCCCCTGTAAGTGTAAGAAGCTACTGTGGTGTTCTGATGACGCCCACACTCTGGGTGAGCAGCACTCCGGGGATGCCCGAGCACAGGGTGGAACTGCCCTCCAAGAGCACAGGGGGCTAAATGTTATAGGTCCTCCAAAAGCTTACAGAAAATGTGTATTCCAAAAAAGCTATGCATGGATTTAAAAAAAAAAATCTTTTTTGCACCATAATAAACTTGTGTTTTAATTCCATTTTCCCACAGAATTTTTGCTGTTTCTTCGTGTTACCCTAGTGGTCACATAGATTCTTGGTGTGCCGCCCTGTGCTGTGCCAGGGCTCACAGGGACATACAGCCACCATGTGCCACTTCCCTGGGTATAGTTATTCCATGTGCAGCAACGGCCTGAGGACTACATTGTCCTGGCTGTCCGTAGTGTCCAAAGACTCTCCCAGAGTGGGGGATGGTCCCCGATTATGGTTCCAAAGCACCCGACACAGGAATCAAAATCAAGTCAGGGCTGGCCCTGTGGCATAGTGGGTAGAGCCACTGCCTGCAATGCTAGCATCCCATATGGGCTCTGGTTTGAGACCCAGCTGCTCCACTTCTGATCCAGTTCTCTGTTATGGCCTGGGAAAGCAGCAGAAGATGGCCGAAGTCCTTGGGCCCCTGCACCCACATGGGAGACCCAGAAGAAGCTCCTGGCTCCTGGCTTTGGAATGGCGCAGCTCCGGCGGTCGTGACCATCTGGGAAGTAAACCAGAGGATGGAAGACCTCTCTCTCTCTCTCTCTCTCTCTCTCTCTCTCTCTCTCTCTCTCTGCCTCTGCCTCTCAGTAACTCTGCCTTTCAAATAAACAAATAAATAAATAATTTTTTTTAATAAAAGGCAAGTTAACCCCTTCTTTTTTAAATAGCCTATCACTGAGAAATTACAGCACCAATTTGATCAAAGCCTCATAATCTGTGAAAGCAGAGGTCTGAAACTCAAACAGCTATAGGGGCCAGTGGGTAAAATAAGTGAGTGCAGGGACTGTGGCCAGTGACAGAGACACGCCCTGCCTGGAGAGGGCAGTACACTTGCTCCACTCCTTAGGTGTGACCACGTGGGAATGTGGATCTGCAGCTGCCTGAACTCCTGGCTCTTTAAGAAATACAAGAAATCCAGACTGATTTTTAGTGGAGAATTTTCCACTTTCCAAATCCCTGGAGCCACAGAAGGGATACCAGTGAGTGAGACATGCCCTGTGATTGCTTCTCCACTGTGTCTGCCCAGAAGCCAGAGTTGGGAGAGATGAGTTTTACTGCCACCAAGCAGATGTCGCGAGGCTCAATGTGCAGAGGTAAAAGGTGACCCATTCACCTGCAAGGGGCCTGGGAGGGTCAGCACTTCCAGTTTTCAGTGTGACTTCAGCTTGTCTCGAGGCTTCCCTTAGTTGCCTCCTTCATCATCAGAGAAAAATGTCTTTCCTCTGTGACCTAGAGTGTGGCCCCAGAGGTGCCTGTGGAAGGTACCAGGGCCCTAGAGCCATTTTCTGTGTAGTCTGCATAGGCGGAGGGAACCAGGCCTGGACTCCCCTGCCTGCAGAAGAGATGGGCCATGGGCAACTGCATTGGCAACATCCTTCAGGAGGGCCAAATCTCACAGGACTGCAGGCACCATGCCGAGAGTAACAATGGAAACAATGCCAAAACCACTGGACACTGGATTTGATTCTGCCCAGACACTGTAACTGAAGGACAGACCGGTACTGCTCTCTTCTTTTCAGCTGGTGTTAGAGGCTGAGTGGACTGGCTCATGACCCACTCTTCTGGGTGGTTACCTAATGAGGAAGGCTATCTCCTTTCCCAGGCAGAGCTGTGCCCACCTCTCGGCTATCTACAGAATAAAAGCCACATCCAACCAAAGTCAAATGCCAGGAAATTTCAGAACTTCCTCACATTCCATATTGCATTGTCTACAAAGGTCTTTGAAATTTCCCATGTTCTAAAACTCAGAGCAGGGTACAGAGATGGGGGATAAAACAGAACCAACTACAACAGGGACAAAGAAGGAAGAAGGAGTGCCTTCTCTTGGGGAGTGGAGCAAAGAATCTGGAGTAAGGAGAACAGTTGTGTTTTGACAGAGCTGCTACACTGAAATTCTTTAAAATACGAGCTGCGGGTTCAGAATTTTGTAATGCTGTGGATGGAGCCCTCTTCTGGAGAAATCTCCCAACAGGTATTGAAGCAACATCAAAACACACAGGGATGTGTGCGTGTGTGCATGTGCGCACATACATGAGCACACAAACACAAATATCGCTGGCTACTTGGAGGCCACAACTGTCACTTAGCTGTGACTTGAATGCACACTATATCCTTTCACTTACTTCCCAGTAAAGAGACAATACCCGGGTTCCCTGAGCAACTGAATTTTTGGAAGAGAGAAGAATATCTTCAAGCACCTGCCATATACTTTAATCCAAACAGACTGAGGCTCACTCTATGCATCCCAATGCTGGTATTTTCGATAATGCAGTTATTGGGTACATTGGCTTGTTGGGCAATTTCACTGTTACACATACAGGATACTTCTGGAAGGAAATAGATTCTGCTTAATGGAAAACCCATGGGCTAAAGATAGAAAAGGGGAGAAGGGAGGCAGGCAGAGTAGGCGAGATCAGCTGAGATGACTGTTGGGGATTTTAATATAGACTGTGGAATTACACAAATTCCAGAGTGTATATTCAGCCTTGCCATCTATTAACTGTCTTTTGGGACTTGCTAAAAAAAAATGCTCAGACACGTGAACTCTGCCCCTCTGATCCCTTTCGCCACTGCTGTCGCCATTTGCTCAGCGCTTTTGAAACCCTATAGTCTCTGCCTCGTGTTGAAGCCATGGACGGGAGTCTTCTTCCCACCAAGAAAAAGAGTTCTGCGAGTAGATGTTGCTCTTGAAACCTAGCACCCGCCGTCGCGGCAGCACTAGCAGACACCGAGTATCATTCAACATCTTGACCGTCGAGATTCCGGTTCCACAAGATCAAGATCTCAGAATTCCACGGAACAGTTTGAGTCACTCTCAAGTAACTGCTTTCCAAACCTGAACCACTCCCTAAATCCCAGTTCCTGGGGGATTACTCACTCATTGTCAGAACTTTGGGTGAGTACTGCTACCAGGGGGGGGGGGGGGGTCATATTTACAGTGGAATTTCCAGCTCATACCTCTCTTTATTTGTTTCATATTCGTGATTTAGTTAGCTAAATTCCAGAAGTCACTTCCGGGACAGCCTTTCCCAAAAGACCTCAGGGGAGAGAGGGTGACCGTTGTTCGCCTTTGCCAGCTTCCAGTCATTGTTACTTAGCGGTCCCAGTCCCTTACCCAAATGCCCGAGCCGGCTGCAAAGCCAGGAAGCTCTGGACGCTGCTGGCTTCCACCCCACCAACGGCCCCTATGTGTTAGAACTGTGCTGGAAAAACACACCCGCAGGCTTGCCTGAGCGCCACCACGGCCGGTGACTAATTTGCTTTATTACATTGTTTTTCCTTTCTTTCTGTGTTCTCTGGGCCTCAGGAAAAGTTTCGTTTCTGCTTGTTGCCTCAAAAGCTCCAAGACTTTTCCCTGCTTTTCTCTGTGGCACACAGAGCTCTGCACTTCCCCAGCCGGTTACCTGGATGGCATCTCCGCAAGGTGCTATTGCCATGCTGCTACCAGGCTATCAATCCCTGTTCTAACGTGGACATTTGCTCCGATTGTGCACAGCAGCCATGCGCGCTCAGCATAGGCGATTCAGGCACTCTGAGGACCTGAAGCGCGTGAGGGAGTGTTGCTACATGCTCTGTGCCACTCTAAGCAAGACATAACTTTAGGCAAAGCCTGCAGCCTGAACTGAAACCAGCAGTCACCAGAAGAGGCCTATCGAGTCCCGGGTAAGGCAGTCACGAGTGCTCCAGACACCTACTGCGCCCAGAGTGGCAGGTGGCAGTAAGTGCATTTCCCAGGGCATCCTGTTGACTGCAACCCTCCACACCCAACAGCGCTAGGAAGGCAGGCAGTGGAGTATTTCACAGTGGAGAACCTGGCGCTCAGCAAGGTTAAGCTCCCAGCCCAAGGTGGCACCGTTGGCATACAGCAGAAGGACCCTGTCTGGGGCATGCTTTGAACCTTGCTGCCACTCTGGGATGTATACACACACAGAGAGAGAGAGAGTGAGAGAGGTGGAGTTCAGGAAGTCTGGGGACCGGTGACATGGTTGAAGGCTGTGAGCAAAGCCCTGGCGGGGGAGGAACTACAACTGGGCAGCACTGCAGGGAGCTGGGCTTCCAGGAGCACGGAGGGGTGAGCACAGCAGCCAGGTCCCTGACTCTGCCCCTGGCACTGTCACCCACCTCCGCTCTGAGTCATTTCCATGGGCCCTGCACTTCTGGGATGCTGGCTCATTTCCAAAGTCGAACCCCAGGAGCGGTCTTAGCCTCTTAGGAGGCTGCCTCATCTCTCCCCATCCCAATGTCCCTGACTGACACCCTCACCCCCTTCATCCCTCTCCCCACAAGCTCACATGAGCCTCTTCACCTGGCATCCAGGAGTCCTGGCCAAGAACTCGGCACCCAGTTCTGCTCCCCGAGGCACTCCCTGCCTGCTCTGTCCTCTGCACGGGGCCCTGCCCTGCTCCGACCCACCCACTTGTAGGCTGCCGGCTCACTGCCAGTCACAGAGGCTGCCAAGGAGGCCTTGGGGGACTGGGCCGGGTGCTTGCAAAATTGCAGGGCCCTGAGCGAGGCTGGGCGTGTCCCTCGGCATTCGGCACCCTAGGCCTGGCCTGGGAGCGCTGCTTCCCCGCACTCCAACTTGCAGAGATCTGTTTCACGCAGAGGCGATTGCGGGAGGACTGTCTCCCTCGCCTGCTTCCCCTGGCCGGCAGCGGGCCCTCCCCTCGCGCTGCAGCGCTCGGAGGGTTAACAGGCAGCTGCAGCCCAGGCTGGGCAAGGCTTGAACTTTTCTCTGAGCCCCATGCCCGCCCGGGAAAGGCAGCAGGGGCTGGGGCCGGGACTCCAGCTGGCTGGACAATGGGGGCGCGGGAGGCTGGGGCCTGCGCCCTGGCTGGGGGCGTGTTGGGGTGGGGCGGGGGGTTGGGGGGGACCGGCTCAGGCCCTTCCGGGCTCCGGGTCTGGGACAGAAAGGACCCTGATGCGGGCGCGGCCGGCGCCGGAGCCTTTGAGCGACAGCAGCAGCCGGGCTGCGGCGCTCCAGCGGCCCGAGGTGCCTTCCAGCGCGCCGCGGGGTTGGGCGACGGGGCCGGGCGCCCCGGGAATCCGGCGATGCCAGCTCCTCGGCCTCTCCAGCCAGGCATCCCGCAACCAGGACCCGCGCGGTGCTTCCCGCCGCTCTGCGCTGGCCTGGGGGGGAAGCTGCGGCTCGCTGGGTCGCCGCCAACGCGCGAGCTGCTGGGGGTGGGAGGCGACCCAAAGTTACCCCCACTTGGAGCAGGCGAGAACGTCCCCCCTGCTTGCCAGAAAGACAAGACTCGCCGCTCTCTCCTCCTCCGAACGCGCACACACACACCCCGCGGGGAACCGCGAACGCGGAGCCAGGGACCCCGGGATCTCCGGAGCCGGGAACGACCTCGGCTCCGAGCCCCGGGTCTGCCTTCGCCGCCGCGCCCGATCCCCTGGAAGCCCCCGGCACCCGCACTCGACGCGGAGCGCGCCCCGCAGCCCCTCTTCCCTACCTGGGACAGCAGGACGCACAGGACGAGCGGAGTTCCCGGCTGCATCTTGCCCGACTAGCAGCGCCCGGCGGCGTTTTCATTCATGCACGCGGCGGCACTGAGCATATTTTCCGTGGGAGCCAGGCTTTGAGCGGAGGCTCTGCCTCGCCAGCCAGCCAACTTCCCAAATAGATCAGCGGCAGCATCACGAAAGCATTGGATAGAGGCGGGTGACCAGGACCAATGGCTTTACAAGACGGATTCCTTCATGAGGCGCCCTCGTTTTGCATGGCAGAGACGGGCCGAGCCCCTCAAAGCAGGCAGCCCGATGGCTTTTTTTTTTCCCCCGCGACTGTTGGGGCTCAGCCTCACAAATCACGCTGGGCCATGCCAGCTGATTCCACTTTTTCAGGGAATGCAATTGCAAAGGGGACTGGCAGCCACTTCCAGCCTAGTGCAAAAAGATTCTCTTTATTAAAATGTTAATAAGATCCACTTTATTTCCAATACATCAAATAAAACGGCCCGCAGTCCCAGTCCTCGCCGCGCCTGGAAAGCCTTGGAGGGGATTTCTTTCCCTTGTTCTTTTCTCTGCCCCTTTTCCAGCACGGCCCAGGTCATGGTGGTGCTGGGTGTCCCCTTGTCACCTTACACATCACAAGCAGGACAGACCAATTCTGGCTGGCAGAAAAAAAATCCGTCAAGGGGCAATAGATTTTATTAACTGCTCAGCTGAGGGTCGGCCTGACCCCCCCTCCACAAATGTGCATCTGTCACCCAGGCTGGGGCCATGATTTGAGGAAACTTTTTTTTTTTCCCTGTATGGATGTGACCTTTCCGAAGCTCTGGGCTACTCCTTGGGCTCAGAACAGCAGTGCCCACTCACTGCTCAAGGGATTTTACAGGTGGGAAGGTTTGGGAATGGGGGCAAGAACAACCTCCACCTCTGCCTTCCCTTCTCCCCCCTAAAAAATGCAGTAAAAACCTTACTTTATCATTTTTACACAGCCTCCTTCTAACAAGGACTTAGAGTATTTTAAAATATTGGAAATTTGTGAATTTAGGTAACCAAAATTGAGAGGGACAGAAAGAAAAAATTCAGGAAACTGAAATGCTAGATGTATATATTCTTATTGTCTCTGATTTTGATATGAGCTTCCTGGTAGCCAAAGCAATAAGAGAAATAGGTGAGTTGCGTACTTCTTGTTATAGGGATATGCATACAATGTCTCCCGACATCAATTCTCCTGGCACTAAAATGCTGGAATAAATGTAGAACGCGTGGCAGTGAATGTAGTAGAACAATGAGCAATAGGCCACGCTGAGATCCGTGGATTGGGCTGTGTTCCAGCATCTGGCATGGGGCCTGGAACACGGAGACAGTGATTGGTGTGTGTTAAAGGAATACCAAGAAGTAGCAGAAGGTGGGGAGGGGCACAGAGTCTGCAGCCTCTCTAAGTTCAACCCCCAGCTCTACCACTTCCTAGTAATTTACTCAGCCTGCCAGTGCTCCCGCAGGCCCACTGCTAGTAAGAACATTCAGACTGGGCTGTACTCGTTGGCTTAAATCTAACTGACACACGTTTTGAAATCCCTTTGCTAGCAGTGGTTCAGGCACAAGATCATCTCACGTGGTCTCAAGGTCACTGACAAAGGTGCAATTCCAGCTGATGCTTGGCTCTTCTAGCGTGCGCTGGCCCAACAGATGGCAACGTTGGCAAAAGAAGTCCCAGAAGAGACCGGGAAAGGCAGATGTTGCTGCTGCATCCAGGCTTTTCCTCACTGTCCGTGGATGGTCATCCATCCCTGAGACTCTGAGAAACGCAGTCCATGGACGTTGTGACCAACAGTGACAGCTTGGCACCTGCATGTGTGGAGCCCCACGCTGCTCTGTGAGAAGAGAACTCTGGAGCCAGTCTTCACATCGAGACATCCTGCGACACTCTTATTTTTCTCCATTCTCGCGAAGGAGTCGTCGGGTCCATCAGGAGTCAGAGGAAGTGAGCACATGGATTAACAGACACAAAGACCGCGGGAGAGAGACACAGAGAGAGAGGCAGAGAGGACAGTCCAGGAGGTGGCACCACAGGAAGAGTGGCCGACGAAGATGAGCCTCTGACAGCAGCTCAGGCAGCAGGCACTCGTCCAAGCAGGTAGTGTCCAAGGCTGCATTCAAAGGACAGGGCAGTACATGGCAGTACAAAGTGTGTACCCGGGGGCCTCCCATTCTGTGGTCCTTTGTGCACCAGACATTTCCAGTGATCCTCCTAGGCAGAGGGCGGGGCTGCATCTGCCAGCCCTCCTGCAGTGTGGCTGGTGCCCTGTGACTCCATCTAGCCAATGAGCTATAAGCAAAGTGACACATGTCACTTCAAGGCCACAGGATGTAACTGCCAGTGTGAGGCAGGCTGCTGTCCCCAGCAATAGATGCCAGCTTGGAGTTTTGTGCAGGTGACTCATGGGGAGGTATTCTCAGGAATACCTTTGAGACGCTGAGAGAAGCGGGCCTGTCAGAAGGAGAGGTTGAGTGACTCCGGGTCACAGCAGATGCCTCAGCCCACACTGGGAGCTCTTGGGTTAGAAAGGCCCTATGGAGGTAGCCCGAATAGAGTCGGGGGCTATTTCTTACCCACAACGGGCCAGCTGTTGGCTATTTGCCAAAGGAGGGGAGTAATCTGAGGTGAGGCAGCCCGGTTTGGCCAATGGCAGTTCTCCGGTCTGACCTCCAATGCATTACCTCCATTTAAAACACGGGCATCGGGCCTTCAGTAGGTCAGCGGAGGCTGTGTTCCCCAGGCCATGATGACTTTGGGAGTCCACTGGTACTGGTGAAGCCAGGCGCAGCCTTGCCTGGGCAAAATCCTGCTGAGTCTGTGCCCTGCCGGACTTTCTCAGGCCTTCACCAAAGTCTTTGCCAAGTTCAGCTGACAGAAAGAGGGGCTCCGGCCATCTCCCATGATTCCAGGTGGCCAAGCACAAAAGGCCAGCCCCACTACTGCTATGCCTTAGCAGCCAGAGACTGGACTTCAGGACTGGGAGGAGCTGGCTGTAGCAGTCTCCTGGGGACTGAGGCTCACTTCTGTGAGCCCTAGGGTGGGGGAGAGAGGTTGGTCAGTGATATGAGACCCGGACTGGCCTCCCTGGACTTTGCCGACATTGACCAGATTGCCTTCTGCTCCCTTGCCTCAGTCTTGCCACCATGAAGTAGGAATCATCACACGGTAACAGTCCAAGGAATTCTGCGGCAACGGATGCCGTTCCTCCACTCTGCCCTCTGCTCTCCTCGAAGGTTCAGTTCACCAGTGCACACGCCATCAAGTTCCGCTCAACAAAGACAGGAGAAAAATCATTTCCTTCCAATGATAG
The DNA here is from genome assembly GCF_033115175.1 of Lepus europaeus. NCBI lineage: Eukaryota > Metazoa > Chordata > Mammalia > Lagomorpha > Leporidae > Lepus > Lepus europaeus. The sequence goes on along the minus strand of NC_084845.1, from coordinate 67,587,550 downwards.
ATAAAAGGCCTCGGAAGAAGAAATCCATTTTTGTTGGCTTGCTTTTTTTCCTTGCAGTTCCCTGATGGGGGTCTTTTGGCTGATGGATTGATCAGTGGTGGCAAATAAATGCTGAAGGTGAAACCCACCCGCTCCCTGTCCCTGCCCCACCCCCCAGTCACCAGCTGCCGCAGCAGCTGTGGGCTGCCCGTGACACCTCGTCTGCCTTTAAGGTTCACATTCAAGATTCACACCCCTCACAGATGCATCAGCCTGGCTCTGGAGCTGAACAACGATTCGACAGCCAGCAGCTGCCTCCTCTGGGTAGCAGGGGTTGAGGCTGTTTGCGTTCATTGGCTGATGTGCGCGAGGACTTTCAAGGGCACATGGAGGTGACCCTATGGGTATATGCACACGACTGTTATGTATGTACATGAGCATGTTTGTGGGTGTATGTACGTGTGTGTGTGTGTAGACTGGTCAACTGGAGTGTGGTCCAGCAGAGATAATTTATCCAAATTTAGCTCCTCTTTGAATGTGCTGCAGGATAGGGTATTTGTAGAGAAGAGTGATAAGCCAGATAGGAGCCCTTGTGAGACAAACCAGCTATCAGGTATGCCTGGAGCCCTCGATAACAGGATAGGCTTGGGCAGCATGGAAGGAGGCCCATACTGGGCAGCATTACAACATAACTTAATGCTAGCAGCACACCTCTCACAGTGGCTGCTAAAAATACCCAAGATTAGCACAATGCATCATCCCCCAGTAAGTCTCACTGAACACAAAATCCAACTGGTCACTCTCAAGCCACAAACACTGCTTCAAGCTTCTCCCTCACTCTCGCTGTGACCTGACACATCCCTGTGCGTACTTGCTCGAACTGTCGTCTCAATTCTTCACTCTGCGTCTGCATGGGCCTCAGATTTGGCTGTGTGACTTGTATGACTATGGACACGAAGCAGAAGTGATGGGTGCCAGAGGCAAGCCCAGGCCCAGCAAACAATGTGTGCTTCAGCCTGCTGCCGCTAAGACTTCTACCAATGCTTTGAAAAGAGCACTTATGGGCTCACTGGCCCTAAGAGGAGAGATGAGCACCCCCATGGATCCTCAGACACCCAACCAAGCCCTGTAGAGCCTCACCCAGATTGCCCGATCCACAGGTATGTGGGCTAACAAAGAGATTGCTCTAAATCTTGGGACAGGTTGAAAAGCAGCAGTAGCTAACCAGGTGGTCTGTTGTCTGCCTCTCCCCGCAGAACATGGGCCCTATTTCTGTCTTCTTGCTGCTGTGTGCTCAGCGTTTACAACAGGGTACGGATCATGGCAGGTGCTCGACGACTTTGTTAAGATGGTGAATTAAATGGCTTCTGCGTGGTGCAGGAAGGCCAGGGCCTTCTCACAGCAGTCCACACCAGGACTGGTCATGCACAGAGCAGTTCCTGAAGGCTGTGTGAGCCTGGGGGTGCTTGCTGGTCATCTGTGGAGGACATTAGCAATGTGAAATCCTTCTAAACTGCTTCAGTGTGTGCAGAGCCCACACATCTAAAAATAAGACAGAAGGTATTCCTTTGTGGTTTTTCTAGGTTTTGTCGTAACGTAGTATCCTCTGTAAATGTGTTTAATGCAACCATAACACTGGAGATGAAACCAGAAATGACTTTCAGTCCATCTCAGTTAAACTGGCCTAACTGTCTTTAGGTTTCAGTCTCTAAATTGCTCAAAATTGGGCATTCAGACACCAATTTTATCGTTAAGGAGAAACAGTTAAAACCCCCCTCTAGGTGTCTCCCTTACCCAAAATTAGTGGCTGGGGTTATTTGGACACAGAGAATCATCAGAGCATCAGCTCAGCAGAGCGGCAGTTCTCCAAGCAAGACCAACATCACCTGGCAACTGGTCAGAAATGGAAATTACCCGGCTCCCCCGGACTGGATGATTTATAAACTCAGATGCGGGTTCCAGCATCCTGTGTTTCACAAACCCTTGGAAAGCATAGTTTGAGAACCAATTCTTGAGAGAATATCCCAGTACTCACTCACAAATATTCATTCATCAAGAAATATTCATTAAGTGTTAGTGCACACTCACCACTCAGCTAAGCAACAGGGCAGGAATTGATAAGGCATGGTTTGTATGCCTCAGGAAATACAGACAGAGATAATTCTATTACAAAGTGAAACAGCAGGCACTGGACAGAGCCTGGGTGCTAGAGTTACAGGGGATCACCATGTGTTTAAGAACTGGAAAGGGGTCCACTGTCGTTGGATTCCATTACGTGTGAAATCACAGGTCTCTACTTGATGGGAGTTGTACTTTTTGTGATGTTGATGAGGAGATAAATAGCAAAAGGAAGCTCACAGTTCAACACTCCCTCTTAAAAACTGAACTTTAAATTTTTTCTTTGTAATTCCATCTAGTAAAGTGACCAGATGACTGTGTGTGTGTGTGTGTGTAAGATGTTGGGGGGGGGAGTGCCTTTTAGTCACATGAAGGTAATCCTTAGTGCTCATTTGGACAAGATCTCTTAAAATGGTACCAGGGTCCCCACATCCCAATCTCCAGCCTGTCTGTGGCCTCCAAGTGGGGAACCACTGAACTATAGCAAGAGAGAAATGGGAAAGTTGAGGCATTGGAGGAAGGAGCTGGTGACCAGGAGGTGGAAAAGGACAGAGCTTGGAAGCTGGGGATCCAGATTAAGAACAGCTGAATTGTCAGTCTTGGAAGGTTGGATTTTATCCTACTGGCATGAGGCAGGAATTCAATGTCTTATTTACATTTTAGGAAGATCCCTCTGGCCACACTGGAGGTTGAATTGAATGAACTGAGGAAGACTGACTTCTTGAAAGGCCACTGTGCAGACAATATCAAAAGACAACAGCAGTGAGAACTCTTTTTCAGACTTCTAGCCAGAGTGGCCCAGGAGTATGGAATGGCAGTCTCTCTGGCTGCCAACACAGTGTCTGGCATACAGTGTACGTTGATGTAACAGTTGAAAAACGAAAACCTGCTTGCTAATATGGTGAGTTAACATAGAACTCTGATTCTTCACCCCTCCCTGCATCTGATCCTTGCATCATCAAGGTGGAAGGAACTTCCTCGCCTTGGACTTTGGGCTTAGCCATATGACCTGTGTTGGCAAACAGAATGAGCTGGAAGTAAAAGTATACAGTTAACAGGTCCCAGGAGTTCCTGTTTATCCTCTTATCTCCCTGCCATCTCTGCAAAAAGAGCATGACCTGGCTGTCCAACTGACAGAAGAATGAGGAGCACGAAGCTAAGCCCCCCGGCTCCTCTTCTCCAGCCTTGACCAGCCAAACCCCAGCCAACTCACGGATCCATGTAAGTGCTTCCTATCTTATGCACAGACATCACTGTGGTTTGTTACCCAGAAATAGCTAAGTGACTACATAAATGAGCCCCCTTCTTGGGACTACATGTAGTTTAGCAAATAGGCTGAAACTCAGCACAGCTTTTGACATGGGCATAACCAATACTTAACGTATACCATAAGGCCAAGTCCTCCAAAATTTCTTCACTCCTTCCACCCACCTAATCCAGGCTCCTGCCTGCTCACAAATCCCCAGGTTCCTTTGTGAGCATTCCCTGCAAACCTGCTAAGCCTCTCCCTGGTTGTTTCTCTCACACCAGCATATTGTAAGGCCTTCACTTAACAATTACTTGGGAAAATTTATTTACAATGCAATGCAGATCCGTGACTGTTTGTAGTGGATAAATTTATTTACAACGAAGTCCAAATCTGCCCATGCCTCTAGTAGATAAAATTGTGTTCTTCCTATAAAAAGCAACCCACCAGGCTAATGGTTTCTGTGGTCTTTTGTGAACAGACCAAGGTCAGGATCACCGTAATGAGTTGGGAAAAGTTAATCTGCGTGAGCAAGTTAAGCACGAAAAACTACATTTTAATGATTCTGAATGTGTTGACAGCTACCAGAATTTAACCAAATGAAAGCCATAAAAGACAAATCAAACTCTTTTTGTTTCTTAATCTGAGCTTCTGTGGATTTAAAATGGCTAGAGTGCAATTTCCGTTAGCTCAAGGATGATGTCTGTCTGTCTTCCTCCCTTGAATGTTCTGTGCTTACACACTGCTAGGCGTTGAGCAGACAGTCAGGGGACGTGGGTAGGAAGCCTTGACAGAAGAGTGCAGGTACACGGGAGAGAACTTTCTCAGCCCAGCAAGTCTGCTGTGTGTGATACTGGCACTACAGCTAGACAAGTTGTCTGATGACAGACCTCTGCTAGCTCAGAATCTGTCTCCTAGAGCAGGGATTCCCATTCTGTGTCCCCATTCTCTCCCAACACTCCACTCAAAGATGGTAAAGGTCTACACTGCTCCTGTTTCTATTGTATAAAACCCAAACGTGAGTATGTCCTGGCTCATTAAATACTCGATTAGCACATGACTGCAAGGCAAGCTAACCAAACTCCACGAAGACTTGCAAAGCCCTCCCTTGGCTCCATCTCCAAATGTATTCCGTTTCCTTCTCCTCCCATGCTCAGTGCACCCCGCTCTTCTCTCAAACAGCAAATATGCCAGGTTCTTCCCTGCCCTCGTGCCTTTACACATTCCAGCTTTTCCCTCTGGAATGCTTGTTCTCCCATTTCCCGTGCTCGTCCTTCCAGAACCCGTTTACGTATCATCTTTTCAGATGAATCATTCCTCGATCGTTCATTCTTCACTAGTTCATTTCCTTTTTTTGTTTCTTCCATTGTACTTTCTGTCATTTGTGACTATTTTCTTTGTTATTTGCTTCCTTTTGTGTTTGTTTTCCTTGCTAGAATATGAGATCCTCCATGACAACTAAATCTCTGTGTATTGATTGCTGTACTCTAGCACCTAGAACAATGTCTGGTTCATGACAAGCGCTCAGTAAGCCATTTTTAAAGTATTTATTTCTTTTATTTATTTGAAAGACGGAAAGAGACAAAGAGTGCTCCCGTCAGCTGGTTCTCTCCCCTTAAATGTCCACAGGAGCCGGGGCTGGGCCAGGCCAAATCCAGGAGCGGGGAGAAAAGTCTGGATCTCCCGGCAAGTGGCAGGGACCCAAGTATTTGACGCATTATGTGCTGTCTCTCAGGTATGTGCATTAGCAGGAAGCTGGACGTGGGAATGGGGCTGGGAGTGGATCCCAGGTTCTCTGATACGAGATGCAGGCAGCCCAAGAGGCATCCTAACTGCCTGCCAAACGTCCATCCCAATGATCGACTTTTCAAGAAATAAATGAACAGATGATCTTATGGTAATGAGAGTAACTAGGCCGGTGGCTCTCTGAATGCATTAGTCTCATCAGGAATACCAAGTGACATAATGGCTGAGGCTTGCCAGCACTGCCAGGGAACTAACAATGCAGACGTCTGGCCAGGAGTAAGAGTGCACACTTGAAAGGTTCGTGCTGTATAAAACATAAGATCGGGGGTTCAGGGCTGTGTGTGTGAGCCAGATGAGCCGCAATCCCTTCTCCCGGCTGAGATGAAGCTCAAGTGGGCTGTGGGACATGTCCTCGCTGAACTCAGGCCCCAGTTACCCCGGTGCAGCAGGGGAGCCCAAGGGGAGCCAGGGCACACCTGGGCAAGATGTGGAAGAGTATTTTCAACACTATTTTCTCTTCCTTGACAGGTCAAGAATTCATCTAAAGCGTTTTCAGAGTGGCAGGTTCTTGTTCGTGTAATGAATCTATTGATTCATTTTTTGTCCCTGGGAGACTCTGCAGACCACAGGGTGTCAAGAGAGAAGACAAAGAATTCTCGGGGCTTGTCATGGAGCCTTATGGGCAAGGAGACAGGTCTCAGCACGTTCCCAGGAGGGGCTCTGGCCCAGTTATTACTCTTTGGGAGTTAAATGGTTTTTATTCTAGGGCTTACTTTATTGCTCGCTGCCTAAATGCCTCACACGTCCAGAAATAGTCTCTCTTAACAAAGGAAGTAGAATAGCACAACTATTTCATCATTCGTTCAGCAACTGTTTGGGTAACAAGAAGCCAGGGGTGATGATTGATGATGATGATGATGATAAAAATAAATTTCCCGGGATCCAGATAAGCAGTTGGTTTGTACATTGCTGGTGTCCTCCTTTTCCTCAGTCTGACTTCCATGTTGTTGCCAGTGAAATTTTGAACTCAAGCAAGAAGGACCAAGTATCTACTGTGATCTAGGAACTACCTTACTCAGCAATGAATAATGGGTATTTTGTTCCTGGCCTTCGTGGTAAGGACATAAAGCCTTCAATGGCTCTCCGCTGCCTGTAGGTTGATGTCCAAATCCCTAACTTGGCATTCGGGATGCACAAAGACCCTCCACAGCCATTTTTCTTCACCTCTTCCACGACGTCTCAAGTAGCAGCTCTACAGGACATCCTACCACCTCCCCCACCTCAGGCAAGGCTGCTGCATTTTATTCCGGACTCCAGCACTTACAAGCCATCACCTTTCTCTTCTGCAGACCTACATCCTCTTGGTGGGCCTCAGCTCATCGTTAAGAACCACTTCCTCCAGGGGACTGCCCCTGACCCACCCAGTCTGCGTTAAATGCTTTTAGAACATGTTACTCATTTCCTGAGCCCCTCCCTCGTGGCACCAAGAGCTGCCTGAAGCCAGGAGCAGCCCTGCTTCTCAACTACATCCTCAGTAAGCCCAGTGCCAAGCGCACGTTGGCCTTCAAACGTCGACGCATTAGTGAATGCGCGCCTGAGGAGTACGCACAAGCACTGTGACATTTATTAAGCGCAAGGCACTTTTCCAAGAGCTTCACATTCACGTTTTTCTGGTTGACTCCTAAGCAGCTCCACATGAAATACGATCCTCTCCTTTCTCTGATGACCAGCGACTGACAGCAGCCCTGACCTGGGATGCAGGAACCTCTAGCCCAGGGGAGACAGCACTGACCTCTCGTTCAGAGCACCTGCAGCTCGTGCTGTAACAGAGCACTGGTCACTGCGCCTCAAGTCTCGGTTTCCTGTCCTGCTGATCAGCACAGGTTTGGGGTCAAACGGCCTCAGTTGAAATTCTCCACTGCCGCTGACTGGAGCCAGGCTTGGGCGAGTCACTCAGCCCATCACTGTGGAGCACTTGCCATCTGCCAAGCGCTGCACCACATGGTGGGAAGAACTAGAGAAATAGTCACCGGCGGTAACCAAAGATTGAGAGCTCATTATTTTATCTTCAGATTTACTCTTTAATAGTATGGTTTGGAATACTGTCATGTGTCATTTAATTAGTTATGATAGTTATAATTAATGAGGAGCTGACATTCATTGACAATGCGCCGGTCACTGTTCTAAGAACTTTCTATGGGTCAGATTGTTCAATACTTGTAACGTGCCTAAGGGACTGGTTCTATGCTGCCCTCACTTTAAAGTGGGGAAACAGGCACACAGCCAGGAGTGAGGGGGCAAGGGGCTTGAATCCAGACTCTCCATCTTGAGAACACACAGTCTTGACCAGCTTTCTCTACTTCCTCACTGCCTGTGTTAACAGAAATGCAAACAGACCACCCCCTCGCTCTGTAGAACCACTGAAACCTCTGAGTCTCAGCTGCCCACCAGGTGGAAAGAGCTGATGACAGTTCCTATGTCCGAGACTGTTGTAGACTCACGTAAAACACCCATCAGCCGGTTGGATTACTCATTCTACAGATTCCTTTGCATGCTCACATTCCATAGAATCAGCTGGAACTCAAGGGCCCATGTCACCAGCAACTTAAGAGTCTATCTTAGGAAGAAGAGAGTGGTCCCCAAGGATCTGGAATCGGCCTCTGAGTGGCAGAACCAGGCACCTACACACCTTATGGAACTGTCCACGGCAATAAAGGCTCTAAATATGTAAGACCCCCGACAGGTGTCTCACACTTTTACCGACCCCAGAAACACGATTCCAATCCAATCGCTGCAAGTGCATGAGGAAGTTTATTACATCTGCGCAGATGGGCCATCTCTGTGCAAGAAGAGAGGCCCCGACCATCAACTGCTCAAGGTATTTAAGACTAAAAACCACAACATTAGCATATCTCCATAGCATGACACAAAGGATCACAAGATAAACCGCAGCATGACGAACCATCATAAGATCCAGGGTAAGGGGACAGAAGACCTTGAGTAAGCATAAACACGGGGTCATCATGACCAAAAACTTGTCATATGCTCAGTTATCTCATAAACGCATTAACTAAAGTTCAATTAGCTCATGAAAGCATTTTGCAAGCCCAGCTATTTTGTACAAAAGCAGAACAATATGCAGTTAGCCAAGCGACTCCATTTTAAACCCAGGCTGCCTAATTTCTTTCTTTAAACCTGTCTAATTTCCTTCATTCCCCCCTTTTCTTTTGGTCAAATTTTAATCTTAAAATTTTAGGAATTACTTTTTAAATTTTGTCCCATATTGGTAACAATTCCTTTGTTTCATAGGGGAGTCTAATCAGAAAACAGGTGCAAGGAGGGCCACCATATCCCAGAAGGGGCCACGCGGGCCACACAACCTCAGCGGTACCAGATATTACCTCCCACGTGATCTTCATTGGGATATGTGGGCTGCCCATCACCGGGGTAAAACAATACAGCCAATCTTATAAGCACAGAAGCAAGTCTGCAGGGTAGGGGAAGTAGGCCCCGCAGAATACAAAGTTACAAAAAGGCATCAAAATTCAAAAACAGAAAATACAACAGAGACAAAAAAAAACAAAAAAACACATTTCTAAAGAAGTCATACAAATTTGGATTAATACCTGGTGCCTGTTCAGCTGAATTGACCCAAATACTTTCTGTGACTTTCACACACCCTCTTCGACTTACTTTAAACATTTTACCATTTCCATTTCAGTCTAGAGTAAAGTCATTCTGACAAACCATGTCCTTTCCTTATATAAAAAGCTCTCTCTCTTTTAAACCCTTTTCACCAACAATACTCTTTTCTTTTATGTCCTTCATTTTTAAACTTTGGCACTGCTGGGTCAGGACCAAGGTATGGGTGATAAACACTTCTACTTTTAATAAACTAAAGAAGTCTATTCATTATGCAGGGTCAGCAATACTTCTTCTTTAGCAATAACAGTATCACACAGATCTATTTGGTAACTTCCAGAAAAATCTCTTAACCAGAATTATATATAAAGTAGAGCCTCCTCCACTTCTTGCTGGATGGAAAAGGTGATGTTCTGCAGCACTCTGGACGTCTTGCTCGATCCCAGTCCAGGCTGCGGCGTCTTCAGGATATACAGCAAATAATCCTAAGCCAGCATATGTACATAGGCAAACTCGCAGTCACTCATCTTCCGCTGCTCGGAGAGCAGAGCCAAGGACTGCTTCTTCAGGAAGCCTTTAAAGAAAGCCCTAAAAGGCAAACATTTAAGCAAAGCCTGGCAAAATAGAGAAGTTGCAAAAGAGTAGCAGCATATAAAGGACATGTAGCATTATAAAAATGTGTAGCAGCAATTTGACCCAGTCTCCAGTGCCAGTCCCCACCATTAATTATATGTTTTTCCTAACTATATCCCCAGTACCTTGGCTACCGCTACCACCATCTGACTTACCCTATAAACACAATGTAACTTTCTATTTCCAACACCTGTGCCACCATCTGACTTACCCTGGAGACGAAGGCCGGCCCGGTGTCTGACCCCAGTACCTTTGGTAGTCCAAATCAGGGAAACATTGGCACAATTCTTCTTCCTGGTCGATAAAGCCTCTGTCCATTTTGAGTTCCCCGTAGGTAGTGGCGAGAGCGTACCTGCTGTTCTTGTGCATTGCCACCCGCTCCTTTTTCTTAGCTGCACGGAGTGCATGGTCCATAGCGATCAGCCCTGCCTGCCGAGCAGAGTCCTCGGGGGGTTGAAGGTGGAAACCCAGACGTGTCCCAATGAGGGAGGGGCCGAGGGGCCGCTGTCGCCCAGTCTCACCACTCCGCTGCTGTCGTCTTTCCTCTCGCTGGCTTGCAGAGGCCGTTTTCGGTCAGTTCAGTCTCGTGTGGCAGTCGTACACCACTTGACTCTCGTTGTTAGTCGGACCTTAGGCAGACTTGTCCTTTTGGGCACTTTTCTGTGCTTTTGCCAGTCTCCGGGGGTCCCTGCTTACCCTGATTCTCCCTTACTCTGCTTCCTGTTAACTGTGGTGGTCAGGATCCTAGTTAGTTCCTCTTTCTTAGCCCATTTTAAACTTCCCCTTTTTTTTTAACTAAAAAACTTTAACCCCTTCAGCTAAACTCCTCAGGGGAGTCTGGCAGTAGAGACTGAGTCTTTTACAAAATTCCATTTAAGTATAGTAAAATTAATGTTAATAAAACAGGCCCTGCAAGTCCTGTCAGGGCTTGTCTTCCCAGTTATATGGAGGAGGAGGACGGCCAGTTAGAACGGGCCGGGGGTCCTCCCTCCTCTGCTTCATTCTAACTGTTACATTTTTGTAGGTTTGTACAATCTTAACTATTTATTTCCCTTTTGGCTAGACCTCCCGTTTGATCCACATTTGAACTAGCAATACATTTGAACTAGCAACGCCTGGTTGTTTAGCGTTAGCTGGACGGAGACTTCATCGGTCCCTTTTAAAGAATCTGGCTTCTGAGCCAGAGACTGGAGCAGCTAGAAAGAAACATGTTTATAGCTGAAGTTTAGCATCATTTTACATCTTGGCACCACTTGTAATTTAAACAGCCGATTGGTTATTATCTCTGCAAGATGAGAGATCTCTTTTTGACATCTCCAGGGGCCCTCTGGGGGTGTCAAAAGTTCGGATAATTTAGAACTTGGATTTTTAGAAAGTCTGTTAAAGGTGCCAAGAGAACTTAGAGTATCTGGTCAAAATAGAATTTCTTAACATCCTGAAATAGTAGCCATTTATTAGTCAGGGTGATTTTTACACTTTTAAACCAGATTTGATCATAATACTTAACAATGCTTTTTATTAATTTAAACTTAACAGAAACAGTAGAGTACACAATAGATCACTTTGGTAAAACATGAATTTTATGTCTGTTGTTAAGTAAACCAGAAATAAAAACCTTGAACATAAGGGTTTACATAATTTAGAACTACCCAACAGAGCCAAAAAGAGCTTATAGGACCTAACTCTAAAAATGGCAGAATAACTGATTCAGTAGACACTGTTAAAATAGACATTACAATTTTTGCAAAAACAGATTTTAAAACTTAGACCATTTTTAGGTATTTTGTTGTAACAGAAGATCAGACTTTAACTTTAGGTCAATGTAATTTTGGCATTAGCACTTAACCCAAAGAAAACTCTGTAAACAATTCTAAAGTTGCAAACCCTTTAAAACTTTTTATGACTTGCTCACATTTTCTGAAACTTTATACCTGTAGTTACTTTTACATAGTCTTGAATTGTTATGTATAGACAATCTATAACAATACATGTTAACAAACTTAAACAGTCTCTCCCATCGAATTTAAGATGTGAAAAGTACAATACATTTTTTTTTTACATTTTGCTTAGCATTAATGCCTAGATGGCTTAAGACACTGAGTTCTGAATTAAAAGTCCTGGACAGCAAACATGGACATAACCTTGAAAAGATCTTCATCGTTAAGAGAAACATGTCTAAAGCATTTTAATATATTTTATTTTAACAAATTTTTAGAGTCTCTTCCTTTGAGAGTTCCAGGGATCCGACTGGAAGCCCAAAGTTGGAAGACTCAGTTTAGAATTTAAGCTGTCAGAGTCAAGCGGTTTGGCCAACAATTAGTACACCTCTAATCAATTGGGTAATCACTCAAACACTGAAAACAGATAAACAACATAAACAACTTCGCGTTGCAGTTTTCCCAATCAAGACTCATAAAGTAAGACTCAAAGGTGTAATTAATTCCTGTCCCATATTGAAGGGGAAAGGCAAATAAGGGAAGTATATTAAAACACAGAAAACAACCACAAGACTCACAAATCACAAGACTTCACAAAGACACTGCGCACAACACTGGAACGAGACCTGCGCGCCCTAATGAGACAAGACCTGCGCGCAACAAAACTGAAACCAAAACGGGAGTGGCTGCTGCCACCAGCTCTTCTCCCGGGGAAAAAACCCTACTGAATCCTAACCAGAGCTTCCGATGAGAGCGAAGCGGCTGCCACCCGCCACGCTCCCCTGGTAAGCTTAATAATGGGAGCGAAGCGGCTGCCACCCGCCAGGCCCCCCCCAGAATACCGCCAATGGAGCGTCCTCCAAGGGCCTGAGCCAGGGGTCTTGACACGTCTGTCCTTCCTACTACTGGCTCAATACAGATACAGGTCCTGCAGGCACAATCTCAGTAAAACATGAACCTCCGGTACGTCAAGCGCCCCGGGAAAAAAATAAAAAATCAACAAAATCAACAGAACACAAAAAAACACTTAAAACAGCAAAAACTTACCTCCGATTGGAAAATGGAGCGTGGGTCTGGGGTCTCGAATCTCGGTGGGACCTCCAAGAATGTAAGACCCCCGACAGGTGTCTCACACTTTTACCGACCCCAGAAACACGATTCCAATCCAATCGCTGCAAGTGCATGAGGAAGTTTATTACATCTGCGCAGATGGGCCATCTCTGTGCAAGAAGAGAGGCCCCGACCATCAACTGCTCAAGGTATTTAAGACTAAAAACCACAACATTAGCATATCTCCATAGCATGACACAAAGGATCACAAGATAAACCGCAGCATGACGAACCATCATAAGATCCAGGGTAAGGGGACAGAAGACCTTGAGTAAGCATAAACACGGGGTCATCATGACCAAAAACTTGTCATATGCTCAGTTATCTCATAAACGCATTAACTAAAGTTCAATTAGCTCATGAAAGCATTTTGCAAGCCCAGCTATTTTGTACAAAAGCAGAACAATATGCAGTTAGCCAAGCGACTCCATTTTAAACCCAGGCTGCCTAATTTCTTTCTTTAAACCTGTCTAATTTCCTTCAAATATTTCAGTCTCAGCCAAATCTGTTGGATTTAAATAACCTGTCACAAAACGGCAAATTTCTGGCTGTTTCCTGGGAGTTGTTACCAGGGAGCTCTAGGCCTAAGGCCTGGCCACATGGTTCTGCTGCCCTCAAGCCGGAGAGAATCAAAGATCCAGATTGCACAGTCTTGGTTGGATTCCCCCATTTGTCAGTCGCATCAATCATAGTCAGATTCCTTACCACAGTCCGAAACCTTGGTAATCACCCAGGGTGTCATGGAGGAGGGCTGCACCATACAGAGCAATGATGTCACTAACAGGTGATGTCACTGTGCCAGCCAGGGCCAGAATCCTACAGACACTGTGCTCACGCAGCCTCAGAAAGTGGGTGTGACTTGGGTCAGCACCCTGACACAGTGGGCTGGGCCTCCGCCTACAGCACCAGCATCCCATATGGGCGCTGGTTCATGTCCCAGCTGCTCCATTTCTGATCCAGCTTTCTGCTATGCCCTGGGAAAGCAGTGGAGGGTGGCCCAAATGCTTGGGCCCCTGCATCCGCATGGGAGACCAAGAGGAAGCTCCTGGCTCCAGGCTTCAGATAGGTGCAGCTCTGGCCACTGCAGCCATTTGAAGAATGAACCAGCAGATGCAAGACCTTTCTGTCTCTCCCCCTCTCTGCCTATAACTCTACCTGGTGAAATACAGGCCAGAAAGGAGGGAAGAGGATGTGAAGAGACATAAGAATTCCTCAAGTGGCAGCATGTATTGTGTGACTGTCCCATGCTTCGCGCTTCTGCGTGCAGCAATTCATTGCCTTCTCTAGCCAGGAGAGGGGTGCTGTTCCATTACCAGCTCTACGTTGTGGACAGAACAAAGAAATGCAGACATCCCCTGCTGGTTCCAGGTCCTGCGGCTCACAAGGGTCACAGGCAGAACCAGAGCCCAACAGTCCGGTTCCTGGGGTTATACCCTTAGCTAACCACGTCATGTAGTGGCCTTGGTGCAGGATGGTTCGGCTGGTCCTGACTGAGGGCACAAGGTCTCCTGTTGGGTGTGTGTTTCAAAGGTCCCTTTTCTCGCTTTTGCTCCCTTCTTACTTTGCCGGCACACAAGGACAAGTGGCCTTAAGGGACAGCATTTGAGGAAGTGCCTGTTCTTCCTCCCAGCCTCCTATCTTCATCCAGTTACTCAAGTCCTGCCCTGCCCTGGAGCCACGTCCTGCAGAGCTGGCCTGACCTTGGATTCTCACCTCCAGAGTGTGACCCACACAAACCTATCAGTTTTGCCTTGCCATAGCTGACCCCTGTACCTCCATAATGGGATGGGGAGATAGGCTAGAAGTCTCTTGTCCCCCAGGGCTGGGAATGAGGACGAATGAAGGCAGCTGGAAGGACAGAGAACTCCATCTTGCCGCCATCCCCATTATTTAGATAAAACAAGGTGCAGAAATAACTACAGGAGCTGAGCTGAGGTTGAATTCAGGATTGTCTGATCCCAAAGCTCTTAACTACTAGACTTCACTGTTATCTTTTGAAAGGTGCCAGGCACAAATAGGTACTCAGCTAAATGCTGCCTTAAAGGATGAAGGGATGGGTAATTCAGTGAGCGAAAGGCTCACAGAAACAGGCAGGTGTATGCACACCCAACAGCCAAATATGACAATAGAGCCAGCCTATGCATGAAAATGCACGGTGTGCTGGGTGCCCAGCTTAGGACGGAGGGCCAAAGAGCCCATCTCAGAACTGCTGTCAGCAAAACTCTGAGACCCCAATGCCTTGTCTCTCAGCTGCAGTTCAAGGATCTCTTGTTCTTTGTTTTTCTTGTCCAGATAAGGACAAGTGGATTTCAGGGACATCCTTTAGGGGAGCACCTGTTCAAGCTAGGATGGCCCCTAAGGGGAGAGAAGTGTGCCCTTAGGAGCAGCAGAATTGTGGAGAGAGAGTCTGGAGCAGAGACTGGGCAGCTAACCCTCACGCCACGACTGACCAGCCTCTAATCGCCTAATAGCAGGGCACATAATTGGCAGAAAAGATTGCCCTGCCCTTTACACACGTGTCTGCAATTACTCTTCAAGCCGGAGCGATAAGTGGCATGATTGGTTTCCTGACGCAGGCTCCTGCTCCTTGGAGGCAGGGGGCTTTTCTCCTGAAGCTGCGGTCGGCACCGTTGGTCAGGAGCAGAACAGCCCCCAGCAGATGCACATCTGGCCTCGCAGAGAAATAAGCCTCCTACTCCTCACTGTGGTCTGACCTCCTTTTCTACCTCTCTCCCTCACATACTCTGCTTCTCATCACCCTCCACCCTGAGTCTCATCACTCCTGGTGTGTCCTGTGGCCGCCAGCTCTCTGCCAGTACTTCTACATGTTTTGGTTAGGTCTTGCAGCACAGATGTCACCTGTATCTCACGTCTACTCCCTAAGCCCCCAGCCACACCTGTACTCCTCCACTGAAGTATTTTTATTTACATACAAGGGTGTACATGATGCTGTGTCTTGTCTGTGTCTATGTATTCATTTATTGTCTGTCTCCTAACTGGGATCAGAGCTCCGTGGAGCAGGGATTTTGCCTTTCTCATCACTGCTCGCTCAGGATCCAGAAGAAAGCACATGCAAAAGTCTATCAACAGGTCAGAGTATTTTTTTAAAAAATGGCATGGCAGGTACTTGGTGTAGCAGTAAGATGCTTGCATCCCATACTGCAGAGTCCCACCTCCGCTTCTTTGTTTTCAAAAATTTATTTATTTATTTGAAAGAGTTATAGAGATAAAGGGAGAGACAGGGAGAAAGAAAGATCTCCCATCTGCTAGGTCACTCCCCAGATAGCCACAACGGTCAGGGCTGGGCCAGGCCAGAGTCAAGAGCTTCATCCAAGTCTCCTACACGGCTGGTAGGGGCCCGTGTACTTGGGCCATCTTCAGCTGCCTTTCTCAGGCCGTCAGCAGGGAGCTGGATCCGAAGTAGAGCAGCCAGGGCTTGAACCGGCACAGGAGGCAGCTCTACCTGTTCCATCACGATGCCCAGCCCCCAGGCTCCACTTCTGATTCCAGATTCCTGCCAATGTGCACACAGGGAAGCAACAAGTAATGACTCAAGTAGTTGGGTCCCTAGCACCCACATGGGAAACCTGGATTGAGTTCTGATATTCTGACATCAGACTGAGCTGTGGAGTAAACCAGCAGATGGAAGCTCTCTCTCCCTCTCTCTGTCTTACCCAGTGTGTGTGTGTGTGTCTTTTCCTTCCTGCTCTCAACTAAATCAATAAAAAATTCTAAATGTGTGCCATGAACTGACCTCAGAAAATAAGGAAACCCCACCATGTGCCATAACAGGAGTGCACCTCACAGCAGCCATCTGCGACAGGCATGGCTCTGCCTGGTTTCCAAATGAGGAAACAAAGGCAGCCAAGAGCCCAAGGGCTTCCGAGGACCTCGCAGTCCCTGAGTGGCAGCCCCAGACATCAGAGCCAGGTCCTCTGCTTTCTTAATCGTGCCAGTTTGCTTCCCTTGAAAATGAAAACACATCACAGAAAATAAGCAAGACATGAACACAAGCAGCCCTTGGACCCAGAAAATTTAGTTTGAGGGTCACAGTTTAAATTTCCCCAAGTCCTTCTCCTTGATAGCTCAGGTGGAGGAGGCTAAGCCTTGGGTAGGGCTGCCGGATAAAACACAGGACACCCAGCTGAATTCAAATTTCCAATAAACCCAGTTTTTTACATATATACTTAATAATTATGAGGATAATTCAAAAAAATGAAATTAAAAGATCCATGTGTAGTTTTTTTTTGTGAACTGTGTGAAGATTTCACAAATTTTTTACACCAAAATAAACTGATCTCTTAATTCCATTTTCCACAAACTTGTTGTAGTTTGCTTGTATAACTTTCTCTCCTTCTCCCTCCTTCCCTCTATCCCTTCCTTCCTATCTTTTGCCCCTACTTTCTGGTGAATCTGGATTTCTTACAACCCAACAAAGTGTACACGGCTATGAGCCTATCAGTGCTCCTCAGCAGAAGTGGGGCTTGTGGTAGGCACTGGAGGACTTCCCAGTCCATGGCCCTCTGGCCTGCTAAGGAGCCCACCATACCCCAGGCCCGACCCAAGGGTCCTGACTGCTCTTGACCAGTCCAGCTGTCTGCTGAGAGCCTGAACCAAGAAGCCTGGCAAGCAGAGGATGGGAGCTAAGGCAAACTTCCAGGGAACGTCCAAAAGGGTCCCTGAAGCTTAAAGGCCTCCCAGACCTTGGCATGACCAAGTGGAAGAAGAAAAATAAGGACACAGATGAGGGAAACTTCTGGAAGCAATGGGATCAAGCCAAAAGAACGAGGAGCAGAAGTGGTGCTATCCAAGTGGCTCCCTCGCCCAGGCGGCCTTCAAGAAGATGTAGGAGAATCAGCAAATGGAAAGGATCCTGAACAAAGCATCTAAAGCCCACAGAGAGTGGTGGACTTCCACAGACTTGTGGGTACACCCACAGAGCATTGCAACATTGCCAACATCAGCCAAAGTAGCCCCAGCCCTGAGTGCCAGCAGCAGCATGAAGGGGAGCAGAGGGCCTTTCCAACCACATCTGTGCCTTGGGTGTTGCCTGTAAACACCCTTCCACCCCTGCCCCGCATCATGTACAGAGACTGCATGTCTGGAAGCCATGTCCCCTTATCCTGGAGCTGTATTAAAATGCTAT
Organism: Lepus europaeus; assembly: GCF_033115175.1. Taxonomy (NCBI): domain Eukaryota; kingdom Metazoa; phylum Chordata; class Mammalia; order Lagomorpha; family Leporidae; genus Lepus; species Lepus europaeus. The sequence goes on along the minus strand of NC_084845.1, from coordinate 67,569,993 downwards.
TGTCCTCTTATGTGATTTTGGATTCATGGCTGCCCATAGAAGATAAACCTTTGTAGTCTGGACTGGAAAGCATTACATTTTTCCAGAGGTTAAGATCATTTCTGTGTAAGTGCCAAGGAAAAGTGTTTGCACCCCCGTGAAGTGGCATCGGACATTCTGAGGCCTGTAACGGTCCTAGCCTGGATGAGATGGGCTACTGAGCAGAAGGAGCCAAAGCCAGCATGGGCCGCCCTTCCAGCCTCCCTGTGGTTTGTGCTAGTCCACGCGGGCTCTGGGGAAGTCATTTGCAGCTCCACGGCCTTCTAGCTGTCTGCTCACTGCCCCAGACAGTGAGCACAGGCAGCAGACTACCCGTGAGCATGGAGCCTAGGCCTTGCCCTCTTCTGAGCCCACGGCAGGCACGCAGCCCCTCTCCCCCTCCTCCCTGCTCCTTCTAGACACATCTGACGGGTTATTGCCAAGGCAGGCATCACTAGTAGATCACGGCACTCTTCATAACAAAGCCAGGCACAGCCTGCATCAGAACTCTAAGTCCTGGCTGTCCAGTCCGTGGATGCAGAGTTGGCCCATCCTGTGGAGCCCCTGATCAGGGGTGACAGGACCAAGGCAGAGCCTCAACACAGACAGATGTGGATGTAGTCAGATGAGAGGGCCCAGGTTCAGGTGCTGCAGAACTGGGACCTCTAAGGGCCGACATGTAGGGGTCCACCTGCATAAGCTCTTGGTAGAAGCAGTCTTCAGTAGCCCCGATACTCAAACAATGACCATTAGAAGCACTGGGCTTGGGGCTGTTCTATGTACAGAATAAGGCAGGAACAAGGTATTTAAAATAAAGAAAAGAAAGTTCCGCTTTTGCATTTCTTCCAATTTTGCCTTCTATTGTCTTTTGGTTTGGCTTTATTTACATTGTTGGCTTCAAAAAGATTTTGGCTTTTGCAACTGACTTGGCCCTGACAGACCAGACAACTCACGAGAGTTGTAAAAATGACCCAGACTCTTGAGTGCCTGCATGAAGGCATTATCGCCTTTTAAAAATTCTCTAATGTTATTTATTTCTTCAATTCGTTGCATTTTATTTTCAATAAAAAAAATACCATTCAGAGTTTATTGAAAAGGTAATGAGACTTAATGTCTTGAAATAACAGTCATTCCAAGTGTCATCAGCTTTGATGGGCAGGCTCCATCCAGTCTTCACGCAGCATCCGATGACATTGGCACATCCCTGGGGACAGGGAAGCACACGCCATCTTCAAGAGACAGTGGAGCTCCCACATGTGGCTCCCCACGTGCAATGCATCATGGGCCAGGATCCTTCACTGCCTGACACCTGTGGTCCCATCCTGGTTGTGTCACCAGGTTCCTTCTGTACCCCAGGAAGAGGCAAGCATACCAAAGCCCTGCTATCACCAGCATTTCTGAGAATAATTCCCCAGCATCCCAGGCTGACAAGGAATTGCCTATCTCAATCTCTGAGGCTTAGTAGTCCCTCTAAGAATATCTGAGCAACTACATTTGAGCACCTGTCAGGTCACTACCATTTGACCCCAAGCCCTGACCCTGGCTCTCCAACTCTGCCCAGCTCCTGGGGCCTGGGACTTGGCTAGTGTTTCCATTCTAACTGAACTTTATGTCACATCTTCCAGAACTTAAAACTTTCCATGCATGGGAGAGACAGAGTAGGTTCACTCTACTGACCCATGGCACGACCCCTCCCTGAGTCCAGTGCCTTCTCCCTGGACAAGCATTATCACCACCTGAGCTGTCAGGTGACATTTAGTGGCCCAACACTGTCACTTCTTCCAGACATACGTTTTCTGCATGCTTTTCCTAATCCAGAGGACCTTCCTATCTCCCTGCTGAGCACTGTGTGGCTTCCTCTTCCTCTCTGTCACGGGACCTTTGCTTCCTTGACACCCACCACGCCGTGTTCACAGGCTTTTAGTTGCTTTGGTGGATTTTTTAAAATCCTGTGATGCACAGTGTTAAGAAGTTGGGGTGCCGTAGCCCCAGGAGTCTGAGTGGTGTCCACCCTCCTCTTCCTCCATCCTTCCTTCCAGCCATGCAGTTCTCATAAACTACATGAAAAAGGAAGGAAGGAGGGAGGGAGGGACGGAGGGAGGGAGGGAAGGAGGGAGGGAGGGAGGGAATCTAAATCTCTTTTCTACAAAAATGTCTACTCCACTGATGAAGACCAAGCCGGCTTCTCTAGTCTTGACCATCAGCTCTTCTGGCACTGACTTTATGCCCACTAGATGACTTAGCACCTGCTGTCCCCCAGTTTAGTGGCTTAAAGCAGCAACAAACTTTTATTAGCACTCAGAGTCTCTATGGGTCAGGACTTCAGGCACAGCATGGCTGGGCTATTCTGACATGGGTGTCTCTGTTGAGGTCAAGAGCTTGACTAGGACATGGGTCACCTACAGGCTTGTCCAGGGCTGGAGGACCTGTGCAAGTGGCCCCCTCTTAAGGCCAGCAAGTTGTCGCTGGCTGGTGGCAGGAAGCCCTGGCTCTATTTCACCTGGGCCCCTCCGCAGGGCCGCTTGAGCTTCCTTGTGTGATGGTGACTGACTCCTCCATATAGGGGGTCTAGAGGTCAGAGCGGACTCTGTCATGCTTCTGTGAGAGCCTCAGAGGTCAACACAGAACAACCACGACCATGGCGGATCGGCCTTCTGAGTAATTCTGGGAAGAGATAACATGAGGGCGTGAATGCCAGGAGGTCAAGGTCGCTGGGCTCTGTGAAGGAGGCCAGCTTCCATGTTTGCCACCTGGCCCTTCTCTCTGCTCTGCTCTGTTCACACATCACTAACCCACTTCAAGTTCCTGGAAACCCTTACAGTGATTTGTCCACCTGCAACAGGGCAGACGGAACCTTGAGCCTACTACCAATGGTCATCTGACAACACAGTGCAGGTTCAGAGACAATGGAGGAGGTGCAAATCTAAATTCAAACCATACCAAGGTTGCCCTGTGCTTCCTAGTCATCTCCCACGCACCAACTCAGTCCTCCCTTCTCCCTTTCTCCAGCTGTCATCCCACCTGAACTTCCCCTGCCCACAGCTGTCACAGTTCCCTCTGTCCCCTCTGTCTCTTCTCCGTCTCCCATGTGGGCCAGCAGACTCCAGGGTGACGCAATGACAATACTGCGCTCAGGCACAGCACATTTCCCAAGTGCTTGTACATCCACTATCTCAGGTTAGCCTCGCTCTCTGGAGATCCGGAGGACAGAACAGTGACCAACGGCAGACACTATGAGGCAGACAGAGAGAACAATGTATTTTTTTCCTTAGCCCAGGAAGACTGCCCTAATACATGGAGTCATGCAACCTATGGACCATGAAGAATATATTTCCCGCTACACAGGAAGAAACCGAGGCCCAGAAAGCTTTGGTCACATGATCACAGCTTCACAGCCCACTCACAGCAAGGCTAGAACCAGTGCTATGCCTCCCATGGGTTCATGCGTTGAAAACTTGGTCCCCAAGTTATGGGTTTGTTTTCATTTTAGATTGATTTATTTATTTGAAAGGCAGATAGTCAGAGTGAGAGTGCCAGAGAGAGAGGGAGAGATTGTTCACCTACTGGTTTACTCTCCAAATGGCTGCAACAGCCAGGGCTGGGCCAGGCTGAAGCTAGGAGCCCAAGAACTGTATCTGGGTCTCCAACATGGGTGTCAGGGGTCCAAGTACTTGGGCCTTCTGCTGCTGCTTTCCCAGGCACTTTAGCAGGGAACCTGATGGGAAGCAGAGTAGCCAGGAGTCAAACTAGCACTCCAATACAGGATACCCATGTTGCAGGTAACAGCTTAACCCACCGTGCCACAATGCTGGCCTCGGTTCCATAGTCTTAGGAGGTGGTAGAACCTTTAAGAGGAAGAAAACAGTGACAGGGACTGGGTCACTGTCCTCAGAGTGGATAAAGTAGTTCTTGTGGGACCCCAGTTAGTTCCTGGGGCGAGCCAGTGATTATGGAAGAGCAGGGCCTGCACCTTCCTGTTTTCTGGTTTCCTGTATCTCCATATGCATATGTATATTCCCTCTCTCTCTCTCTTTCTCTTTCCTGCAAAGTTGCCATTTACCATAAGGCCCTCACCAGAGTATGAATCAGTAAAATTTCAGCCTCTGAAACAGTGAGCTAAATGAATCTCTTTATAAAGTATCCAGCCTCAGATACTTCATCAGAGCAACCCAAACCAAATACAGCCAGTCCTCCAAGTCCAGAGACCCTGAGTTCAACTCTCTTTCCCTGTGTACCGTCACCAAGCAGCACTCCTTGGGTTGCAGACAGGAGCAGACAAGGAGCCTTGCTCGCTGTGTCATGGAAGTGCCGGTGGTGGCACCCCTCGCCTGCTCCTCCTCGGAGCTCAGCACAATAATGCTTTGCACTTATCAGACTCCATTCATCTCCTCGTCCCCCTGTGACATTCATTATCGAAAACACAGGCACAGGGAAGGGCAGGAGCTGGAAGCAGAAGAATGCACAGCCCTTAGCAGCTTTCGTTCCGTTTATAATAAACTCTGTTAAAAGCCTGAGCTGGGGAGTGCAAAAAAGTGGAGCATGAGGAACAAAGGCAAACATCTATTTTATTTGTGTAACAAAGGCTCATGGGAAAAGCTGGCTGTGGCATAACAAGGCGTGCTTCTCTAGGATGTTACTCCAGCAAGAGAATTCAGAAGTGCTTATGGGAAAGATGCGATTATCAGGAGCCTTAGTGAGTTCAAGGAGCAGAATCTGACAGGCACTGCAGAGCAAGGGGTTGAGGTGTAGAAAAGGGGTTCCTTGTGTGAGCAGAGAAAAGCACACCCTCACCGCCCCAGGGACCAGGAACAGCAGTGTCAAAAACTCTCCGTGGAACACACAATCACAGTGAACTGGGGAGCCGGCACAGGCAGTGAGAAAGGCCTCTTTCACACATCCTAGGAAGCAGAAGGTGGGAAGATGGTGGGGTCCTTAGTCCCCAGGATCTCCTCTCTATAGAAGAGGCTTCCTGAAAACAGGCATAGCGGCTGCTGCTCATGCCACCCCCTCTTCTCAAATCTGCAAAGAAGCCCCCAGGTCAACAGAGCTACAGCAAAGGCCCGAGCCACATTCAAGAAGACAAAGCCAAGTTTCTTAAACAAGCTGCCTGGGAGTTGGCACTGGGTTCAGGGTGGAGTCTGGGATTGGGATTCTCCGTTTCTTACAGGCTCCCAGGTGAACATGCTGCTTGTCCACTGACGGCACTTTGAGAAGCAGTGCAATCAGCTTCTGTTTTTTCTGCTTTACCATGGACTTGGTTAATAATGCCAGTGTTTAATAACAGCTAGAGTGGTTACAATGGCACCCTCACTCCCTCAGCTCCAGGAGTAACTAAAACACTGGCTATAATAAGAAGAGTGACTAATCCAGCAACCTACATGGCTGGTTAATAGCCCTGGTGCCTTCAGGGCACTGTCCAAGCTTACCTGAAATACAGGGAAATATGTATTAGAGAGACAAGGGCAGTGATGGGAGGGTGGGCTACAAGGACCCTCCAGTGATGTCTCTATCATGTGGGATGTAGGGAGGAAATTCAATCCTACAAACCTGTTTTCAAATCCACTTCCCCTTTCTCCTCTTGTTATAATTGTGGGGCGACCAACATAACTCATCTGCAGATTCACCAACATCCCCCTTAGTGCAGAAAGAGGGTTTGGGGACCCAAGAAGACAGAACAGGACTGCTCTGGGTGACAGAGTGGGTCCTGGGACAGTACAGTGAGGGGCTGTAGGCTGTACATGGATCCTAGACATCAGGACGTGCTTCTGACCTCGATAAGCTGCAACAGAGGCTCTGTCTGCCAGCTCTCTGTACAGCACAGGGCAAGATGGAGGTGCCGGGAGTTAACACACCCAAGAGCAACGTTTAAGCACTGAATGTGAGATGTGGTAACTGCAAACGCCAGTTTCCTCGCTCTTCAGGTGAGACCACTGGTGGAGGTGTGGCACTGTGAGGTGCCCCCACAGGGTGGAGCACCACTGCACAAACATAACTCGCTCATAAACACACCCTGCTGTGCTGGTTTCCTGCGGCTACTATAACAACTCGTCATAAGCTGGGCAGCGTAAAACAGTGGAAATCTGGGGCCAGCATTGTGGCATGGCAAATTAAGCTGCTGTTTAGGATGTATCATATATATCATATGTCATATATATCATATGTCATATATCATGTCAGAGTGCCAGTTCAAGTCCCCACTACTTTGCTTCCAACAAAGCTTCCTGATAAGGTGGCCTTGGGAGACAGCAGATGATGGTTCAAGTGCTTGGGCCCCTGCTACACACATGGGTGACCTGGATCAAACTGTAGGCTCCTGGCTTCAGCCTGGCCCATCCTTGGGCGTTGTGAACAAGTGGATGGGAGACTCATGTGTGTGTGCATGTGTGCGCACATGCACGTGTGTGTGTAGCTCTTCCTTTTAAACAGATGAAAATAAATAAATATTTTTAGAGATACCCAGACATTTATTTCTCACAGTTCTGGAGGCAGAAGTCAGAGAGCAGGGGGCCAGCCCTAGAGCTCTGCTCCCTCTGGTGAACCAGGGGAGAATCCCTTTAACTTCTGGTAGCTGCCGATATTCTTGCTGCCTGTCTACATCACACCAGTCTGCCTGTGCAGTCATATGGCCTTCTCCTCTCAGTGTCTGGTCTCTCTCTGCCTCCTTCTTATAAGGATATGCAATGGCATTTAGGTCCCTCCTGGATATTTTGGATCATCTTTCCATTCTAACTTCTTTTTTTTTTTTTTTTTTTTGACAGGCAGAGTGGATAGTGAGAGAGAGAAAGACAGACAGAAAGGTCTTCCTTTTTGCCGTTGGTTCACCCTCCAATGGCCGCTGCGGCCGACGCATCACACTGATCCGAAGCCAGGAGCCAGGTGCTTCTCCTGGTCTCCCATGTGGGTGCAGGGCCCAAGGACTTGGGCCATCCTCCACTGCCTTCCCGGGCCATAGCAGAGAGCTGGCCTGGAAGAGGGGCAACCGGGATAGAATCTGGCGCCCTGACCGGGACTAGAACCCGGTGTGAGGCGCCGCAAGGCGGAGGATTAGCCTGTTGAGCCATGGCGCCGGCCCCATTCTAACTTCTTAATTTTTTCACATCTTCCATCACTTTGTCATGCCGTGACACATTCAGAAGTTTCAGGGATTAGAACACACCCATCTTTGGGGGCACCCTTCTTTCAGCCTAACATACTTAACTCACTCCTGCAGTCTCCACGGGGAGCTGCATTGGAACCATTTCCTAAATAAAAAATGTCCTTGTGCTCAAATCTTTGTCTCAAGGTCTGCTTCTGGGGAAACCAAAACAAAACAGATGCTTCACTTCTTGAAAAAAAAAAATGGAGCAAGATTCGAATTTCCACCTGTACCGGAATTTGGGAATATAAACTCATCATGGGTTTAGACCCCATAGGCCAGGGCATTCTGAGTCCACCACAATGAAAGAAGACAACCTCCTTGTCGCACAGGCCTGTCTTTGGGTTCCACTGCCCATTCTGGCATCTTGCACCTGCTCGGGAGTCTTATCAGACTGACGATTTCCCCGCCAATTCCCACCAGTCTGGGGCTCAGTCCCACCCTTCTCACCGCCGTTTTCTCCTCTTCAGCACCCTGCCTGTGTTAGGAAGAAGCTGCTGACCCCAGGTGGGGAGCACACAGGCAGCTGAGGTTGCATGGGGCCAGCTGATGGGCCACTGATTGGGAAGACCACAGCAGCATCACTTCATACCTTCAGCTCCTGAGAGAAGTCAGAGAGGAAGCTGAAAGGACAGCCCTGCCTCTCCCTTCTGAGGTCCAGCTGATCACAAGCCCCAAAGTGTGACCAACAGAGGACACCCACAGCCTTCTCCGTAACTTGCCTCCATGGCAACATTTTCTTGGAAAGCATCATGCACCCAACAAGCCTTGCTCACAAGGTAATGCCTGGATGCACATGGAAACAGTGGATATTCTGGGACACAGGTCTTCTGCCTCACGCACCTGCCCTCACCCGGCAGAACAGCGTGATTGTTAAGAGTTCCATTTGACACATAAGGAAACTGAGTCACAGAGAGATTAGGAACCCGAGTTATGGTCTCACCACTATGAAGTACTGGAACAAACACTTCAAGCAAAGCTTTTGGACTCCTGGCTGCTGCTCCAGAAACTGCCCACACTGTGGGGTCAGCTCTGACCTCCACCCATGGCTGTCAGGAAATGCCAAGGACTCCAGGCCCAGCTGGTCAGGAACATAGTTCTACAGTCACTGCTCGTCCCCACCCGCTCACCCTAAGTCACCTCCCGGGGCCTCCCTGGATCTCTGAGTTGCTTTTGGCTGTTTCCTGGAAACTGACACACCAGGATTGAGTGACAGGAACAGGAGCTCAGCCTGGGACAGAAGGAGAAAGAGGAAGCCTGAGTCCGTCAAGGGAGTGTCTACGCCCCTCCTGGCAAGAGTCTGCCCGCCGGCATCTTATTATGCTGGGAGAGTAGGCACAGGTCCCTTCAAGCCCATTCATCACTGTTCCATTTGGTCCACTGCTTCGAAGCAGTAGCCTTGGTGGTATTTCTCCTGCCACTCCCAGTTCAGCAATCTGGGAAGCAGAGGCAGGGTAATCTGTCTCCCCGTCACTGGGGCGAATGGGGGAGATTCTCCAGTGGACACGGCCCCCCAGGGTGGGTGGGCAAAAGGGCAGGCTGCGGTTTTGAAATGAAAAGGCTGACTCCTGGGGTCCTGTCTCCAAACAGAGGCTGCGGGAAGATGAATGGTGTGGGCGCCTGCAGGCAGGGAGTGCCCTTCTGCTCCGACCTCAGGAGACACAGGGATGGGCCTGGGCTGGGCTGTGCACAGAGAGCTGAGTCACTCAGAGTGTGAGAAAGCAGCCACTGGCACCCAGAGACAGCTGGGAAAGGCAGCTTGAAGAAGGGGCTGCAGGCAGGGCGAATGGTGCCCCCTGGCTGGACGCAAAGCACAGCTGTGTGCCAGCTCAGCTCTGAAGTACTTCTTGGAACCTGGGTTTCATTCTTGACCTCTCTGTGTTTCCTGGCTGTGCCGCACTGGGCACATCACTTGTCTTCTCTCCTTAAGAGTTAGATGGGGGCTGGTGCTGTGACATAGTGGCTAAAGCCACTGCCTGCAGTGCCAGCATCCCATATGGGCTCTGGTTTGAGTCCTGGCTGCTCCACATCCAATCCAGCTCTCTGCTGTGACCTGAGAAAGCAGTAGAAGGCGGCCTAAGTCCTTGGGTCTCTGCACCCATGTGGCAGGCCTGGAAGAAGCTCCTGGCTCCTGACTTTGGATTGGTGCAGCTCTGGCCATTGCATCCAATTGTGGAGTGAACCAGCAGATGGAAGACCCCACCCCCCTTTCTCTCTCTCTCTGCCTTTCCTTCTGTCTTTCAAATAAATAAATATTAAAAAAAAAAAAAGAGTTATATGGGGGCCAGTGTCCTGGCATAGCAGGGAAAGACTGCAATGCCAGCATCCCATATGGGCTTTGGGTCATGTCCAAGCTGCTCCACTTCTGACCCAGCTCCCTGCTAATGGCCTGGGGAAAGTAGGAGATGGTCCAAGTGTTTGGGCCCCTACCACCCAACGTGGGAGACCTGGATGGAGTTTCAGGCTCCTGACTTTGGTCAGGCGGCCATGTAGGGAGTGAACCAGTGGATAGATCTCTCTGTCTCTCCCTCTCTCTGTAACTCTGCCTTTCAGATAAAAATAAATACATCTTTTTTTTTTAAAAGAAGAGTTACATGGATGAGATAAACATCAGTGGATATCTGAGGTGCAGATGGAGCAATTCACGCACATTGAGAGTCCAGGACATAGCAAGACTTCAGCGACTACGAGCTGTTATCAGCCTCCTCACTGTAAAATGTGAGGCTCAATAACAGGACCACTGTGCTTGGCCTCAGAGGTGGGAAGGACATATTGGGTCCTCAAATGGTCTACCAAGTCCATGCAAGGGCTTGATAGGCATGGAAAAGTGGGGCATTTTTATTATGAGACTAAAAAAATAATAATAATAAACTATATTAACTAGCATCACACTAACTGTTCTAACAACTCCCCAGATTCCAGGGACTTAACAAAAGAGAATTTTTTTTTTCTCTCATCAAACAGACCAGGGTGCTATTCCTGGTTGGTGGACAGGTCTGCCATGTTAGCCTGTGCCATTCTCTAGATGGTAGGAGAGTAGCTCTGGTTCTTTCTGTAGATAACTACATCTGGTGACCAAGTACACAGAGAGGCAACAGATAGCTTACTGAAGAACAGTGTGAGTGGTCAGTGCAACATGCTCTTCCCAAGTTCCAACTAAGCACAACGACACAGACACGGTATGGATGTCTCTGCTTCTACAAAGCAGGAAGAGTCACACTCCTCCCTGTGTAGATCGTCTTCTTGTTTGGTAAATATGGCAGCAGTACACTTTCCCATCTTGTGATACTGAACGCGGCCATTTAACTTGCTCCGGCCAGTGGAATGTGGATGAAGTGGCTGTGCACCATTTCTGAGTGTGGGCGCATTTTGTAATAGGTGTTAGCTTACACAGAGAACAACCAAGCCTTTATCTTGAGTTTCTCAGAGGCCCTAAGATCTACCAGGCATTTGAGAGAGAGCTCTTGTCAGGTCTACAGGTCAAGCACAGAGACTTGCTTTGCTTCTGCAGTCCGCTGTGCGGATAGCTCCACCTGCATTTGTCCGGCCAGTGCATTGCATCTTAGTGCTCCTCCAGTTCTTCATTTGGAAAGTTTATCATTTAATATCTCTTAAGTCAGGTTGGTCACACAAACCCTGTTTTTGATAGTGCAAATTTCCTCCTTCCCAAGGAAGGCTAGATAACGACTCGAGCACAGATGGAGGAGATTTCTTTAGGGAAGAGAAGCAGCATTTAGGTTGGTTAATGCCTTCCCTGGTGAGCCATTGTACTCTTGTTTGGGGTTTCTGGGCCCTTGTTTTGGATATAGCAAGACTCTTCAACTGAGATTTATGGTGTGGAAACAGTCGGCAAGAGCAAATGAATCAATCTGGGAAGCCATCTTGCCCTCCACGTAGTACATTTCCTTCTGCTTCCCCCAAGTATTTACCCTTTTCTTACAATCATTATTTATCTGATGAAACATATTAAAGCAGTTTCATGGGTACACTCAGCCAGAGTGTAGCATAGTATGCATGTTGATATGACTGCTGCTTTTGCCTACATATGTGGCTTCATTTATTGTCTACTTCAGAAGGCGTCCGTCTTTGCGCTGTAACGAGTTGGGCCCAGGCCTGCTCTGCGTGTTGGAGAGCAGTAAGTGCCTTGGACACCCCCTTAGCTGTCTGTGCTCCACTCGACGTTCTAGGAGAACTCTTCAGCTTCGCTCCAGGCAGGAGGGAGCTTTGCTAACTGTGGGGTGCTCTGTGGATTACTGCTGCTTCCTCTCCCCAGCCTGTGCTTCCCTGGGCAATCTGGTCTACTCCTGTGGTCTTAAGTAACAGCTCTACAATGCCAGTCCTCTTACGGAGACCTCTATCCTGGGGTCTAAATTCATTAAAAAAAAAAAAAAAAAAACTGCCTATTTGACACCTCCACTTCAGTGGTTTAGGGACATTTCAATATAGTGTTCAAATGGACCTCTCAACTACTCTGCCCTCTCACACAAGCACCAAACTTCCACATATGATTGTCTACCAATGTTCCCTTTTCTCAGTACATAACATTTGCATTATTTAGGGACTGAAGTCTAGAGTCTGGGAGGCATTCCCACCTCTCTGTCCTGTTCAGCCCCCACAGCCAATCACTTTCACACACACACTGCTTCTCCCTGCCACCGCTCAGACCAAGCACTGGGACCCCTTCTATTTGGCCTTCCTCATTCTGTTCTCTGTAAAATAAATCAGCAATTTTCTTAAAAGTGAAAGTCAAGCCATATCATAGTTCTTCTCAAAACCCTCTAGTGACCCCAGCCATAAGAAAATAACCACAAACTTAGTGACTTCAAGCAACACAAACTGACTGTTTTACTCTCTGGAGGCTGGAAATCTGATGTGGGACTTGTGGACGAGCATCAGGACGTCAGCAGGGCTGGTTCTTTTCTGGAGTCTCTGGGCTGGATCTGTTTCTTTCTCTTTCCAGCTTCTAGATGCCACCTAAATTCCTTGGTTTGTGGCCAAACATTACTGTGACACTCTGCTGTGACTCTGTCCCTCCTGCCTCCCCCTCACAAGGATCTCTGCCATCATGTGAGCCCACCTGGATACCCCAGGATGGCCTCAGCTTAGCATCCTCAGTGCGGCCACATCTTTACAGTCCCTTTTGTGACATAGTCACAGGCTCTGAGGATTACAACATTTGTGGAGCAATTATTTTGTCTATCACATTCCATCTCACTTAGAACAAAATTAAAAGTTGTTCCCTTGATCTACAAGGCCCAGTACCACCGAGGATGTTCAAGTCCTATTACCTTTCCTGTTGTTCAGTCAAATCCCCACTGGCTCCCTGACCATTCCCCAAAGAAGCCAGTCCTGCTCTAGACACTGAGGCCCCTGGGCCCTCCCCAAACAGCCAGGTAGCCACTTCCTCCTGTAATTCTCTGCCCAAATTCAATGTATAGCAAGAGCTTTTTTTTTTTTTTTTTTTTTTTTGACGGGCAGAGTTAGAGATAGAGAGAAAGGTCTTCCTTCTATGTTAGGAAACTGGCTCAGTTTTATCTATGGTGCGATCTATACCCTGATTTACATCCCAAGCTCTAGCCCCTGCCGCCATTGCTGGAAGCCAGGTGGCCATATGACCCAAACTACCTGTGCCAAGCTCCACCCCCAACCTAATGGGATTCGCTGCTCCTGCTTCCCTGCCCGCCCTCTGGCAAAGTTTTAAAAGGACCTGTTCCTGAACACGTGGCTCTCTTGGATCTCTCTCTTGGCTCCTCTCCTCCTCTCATCTCTCTTCTCTGCTCTACCTTCTCTCCTCACTAGCTCCTCTCCTCTGGCTCTCTCTCTCTCTTATACTCTCTCTCTTTTATCCTTCTTTGTTGCTCCCCTCCAGTCTGCTGGGTTTTCCCCCAATAAACTCTTTCCCTTTAAAGAAAGGTCTTCCTTCTGTTGGTTCACCCCCCCAAATGGCTGTTATGGCCAGCGTGCTGTGCCGATCTGAAGCCAGGAGCCAGGTGCTTCCTCCTGGTCTCCCATGTGGGTGCAGGGCCCAAGCACTTGGACCATCCTCCACTGCCTTCCCAGGGCACAGCAGAGAGCTGGCCTGGAAGAGGAGCAACTGGGACAGAATCCGGCATCCCAACCGGGACTAGAACCCAGGGTTCCAGCACCGCAGGCAGAGGATTAGCCAAGTGAGCCACAGTGGTGACTGCAAGGGCTTCTTTACCAACAATATAGACTCCCAACCATAGACAAGCACACCACACACACACACATATATATATTTACCTGTTTGTTCATTACTTAACTCTCCTAAATGTAAGCTCCCTAAGAACAGAAACTTTATTTGTGTACGTTGCTTTCCTATTTCTTTTTTTTTTTTTTAAGATTTATTTATGTATTTGAGAGGCAGAGTTAGAGAGAGAAAATTGAAAGAGAGATCTTCAACTTATAGGTTCATTCCTCAAACTGGACCCAAGCCAGGAACCCCGAGATTCTTCTAGGTCTCCCACATGGGTGCAGGGGCCCAAGCACCTGGGCCATCTTTTACTGCTTTCCCAGGCCACATTGGATCAGACATGGATCACCCAGGGCTTGAACTGGCACTCATATGGGATGCCAGTGCCACAAGCAGAGGCTTAACCTACTATGACATAGCACCAGCCCTGGCTCATTGCTTTTATTCAGTGCCTAGACAATGCCTGACACACAGTCCATATTTGGTGAACAAATCAATGAGAAAACAATTAAAAAGTCCTGGGCCAGCACCGCGGCTCAATAGGCTAATCCTCCGCCTTGTGGCACCGGCACACCGGGTTCTAGTCCCGGTTGGGGCACCGGATTCTGTCCCGGTTGCCCCTCTTCCAGGCCAGCTCTCTGCTGTGGCCAGGGAGTGCAGTGGAGGATGGCCCAAACTGCTTGGGCCCTGCACCCCACGGGAGACCAGGATAAGCACCTGGTTCCTGCCTTCGGATCAGCGCAATGCGCCAGCTGCAGCGCGCGGGCCGCGGCGGCCATTGGAGGGTGAACCAACGGCAAAGGAAGACCTTTCTCTCTGTCTCTCTCTCTCACTCTCCACTCTGCCTGTCAAAAATTTCTTTAAAAAAGTCCATTATTGTTAGGTAGAATGGCCATACACAAGGGTATGAAAACTGAAGTAAGAAAATGAGGCAAAATTTTGAGGGAGAAATGACACTGAGCAAGTGGGCAAAACACTTAACAATCCTTCCCAAATCACCCAAGCTTTACCCAGGTAATCAGAACAACTCAGCTGCCAATAACTCTCTCATGAGAAATGCTAAAGAGTAGTTATTTAAGCCACTAAGTTTGGGGTGGTTTGTTACACGGCAGTAGTTAAGTGATATGGGGTGAACACAGATGGATTTTAAGACAGGGGCTGACACAGAGAGGTGGGGAATGTTGTGTCTCAGGGGAGCCACAGAAGCACCAGCCATTGCTAGGCCTCCTGTACAGAGCTCAGCAGCCACAGGTTCACATCTAAGACCTTCAAAAGCCAGGATACAGCACCTGCCAGACTATGATCGGCTTATGCACTGGGTAGTTGTGTTCCTGAAGTTTGGGTTGATGGGCTTCTGGAAAACAAGTCTGGGCTGAAGCCGATGGCCTGTGAGCCTGGAAGTCTTCTCCACTCAACAGGAAATACGCTCCCTGGTAATCAAGAGCAGGACACGGATTCAAGAATCCAGCTCCCTCTGGAGACTCAACAGCCACCCAGAGGAGACTCTGAAGAAGCAAAGTTGCCAGAGAAACAAGCACAATTTCAGGTGCTCCCTGGAAAGTTACAGCAATGTTTGATGGACATGGATAGATATTCCTCAGACAGCAGAGGTTTCTCTGAGATTTCCCACTCTTCAGAATAAAATCAGCTGGACAGAATTTTTCTTTCCAAATGTAAAGCATTGTTTCCAAACAATGGCAGTGAGATGTTTTCTACAGCTGCTCCATATCCATTATGCCTTTGCAGGATCATTGTTCGTGAGGTTTTTATGATGCAAAAAAATAATTAAGATGAGAGGCACTTCTTGTCTCTAAATCTTTTTTGTTTAAACATGTTTTGCAAATGGCCAATATCTCCTGTTACTTAGGTTAGCAGCCAGAAATGTTAGCACTTGATTATGAAATCAGCAGCTAATGTACTTAATGACTTTCCATTATACTCAACAATAGCTGCACTGTGCTGTACAAATGCATTTGCATCCCTACTCCCTTGACCTACCCATCAGAACCTTGAGGCAACCACGCTCTAACCATTTACTAGTAATTGTCTTGGTTAACCTGGAGGCCCTTGGTGTGCTGTATCCAGAAAGGGAAGGAAAAGACTTCTGGAAGAAAAATCAGAGTCCTGGCCCACAACCCAGCTTTGTCTTTCAAGAGCTCAGAGTCTGTATGTTTAAGATTCAACAGCTGCTGCGCTCCCCAGGAGTTAGTGGACTTCGACACTCAACAGCGAGGGTCACAGAGAAACAGCCAGGCTTGGTGCCCGAGAGCAGCCCAGAGAGAGGAATGGGAGACCAGTGGGGTGCTGAGGAGTGGCCAGGAGCAGAGGCCAACGTGCTGAATTGTGTCCTCATAAGTTCACATCTTGCAGTCCTAACCTCCAGTACTTACTCAGAAGTGACCACATTCAGAGACGGGGCCTGGGAAGAGGTCATTGGGTTAAACGGGATCCTGGGGGTGAGCCCAGTCCATGAATAGTGTCCTGTGAGAGGAGAAAATGCAGACCCAGACAAGGACAGAGGGAAGAATGTGGGCGGACACGGGAGAAGATGGCACTGCACCATGGAGAGAGGCCTCATGGGAGGACACGGGAGAAGACAGGATCTGCTCCATGGAGAGAGGCCTCATGGGAGGACAAGGAGAAGATGGCACTGCACCGTGGAGAGAGGCCTCATGGGAGGACACGGGAGAAGACGGCATCTGCACCATGGAGAGAGGCCTCATGGGAGGAAATAGCACTTTTCACCTCCAGAACTGCGAGAATATTTTCCTTCCACTGTTTAAGCTGCCAGTCTTGTGGATGACCTGGCAGACTGATACAGACAGATTCCCGCAAAGTCCCCAGCCTCAGGCCAGGGCAATCTCCAGATACAGAATGGTTTCTGATGGACCCTACTGTGGTTCTTTATCAGCTTCCCACCACCTCCATAAGGCAAACTCCATGCGCAGGGGATTCAAGCCCCTCAGCACTCCCTGATCTGAGGAACCCCAGTCCCCTGCCATTCCTCACGCCCTCGCCCCTTCCATCCTCCATCTCCCTCACCTGCCCCGTTGCTCTGTGCTTGGCGAGTTCTCAGCTTTCATCTTCTCCCCTCCTGCTCTAATCCCATCATCATGGGTCAGGTTTTCTTTCCTCGCATCACACTTCCTGTTCCTCCAAACTCAGCATCTGCCACTCCAAAGGGCAGCCCACTCAGTCAGGAACCCCACAGACATGGAAGCACAAACCAGGTAGGTTTGTTCTTCCCCAGCACTTCTCAAACTCTGATGTGCAGTCACATAACCTGGGGACCTAGTTACCATATAATTCAGGTAAGTTTTGCTGAGCCTGATACCCTGCCTTTCCCACAAGCTCTCTGGTGCTTCCCAGGCTTCAGGGACAGGGACATCCTCTGAGTAGCCTACCTAGCCCAGGGTTTCTCAACCTCAGCACTTGGACCAGATCATTTCTGGGGTGCAGGTTGTCTTGTGCATTGCATGGTGGTTAGCAGAATCACCAACTTCCATTCACTGGATGCCAATAACATCCTTCAGTTGTGAAAACCACAAATGTCCCAGACTTTCCCAACTATCCTGGGGGCAGGAGAAGGCAAAGTGGCATCTTCTACCGAGATGCCTAACTCTGAGCATTGCTTCCTGAAGCTTTTCTGGCTGCAGAACAGGCAGTCACATACCCTACAACCATGGCTTGGTCAATGAGAGGCCACATATACAGTGGAGGCCCCATAGAGTCTTATCACCACATGACATGGGGGTCCTCTTAGTTCATGCAGCTGTACCCTATGATTGTTCAGTGACAGAACCAGCTAACAATGCATTTCTCAGACCAAATCCCTGTCACTAAGAGATGCAGGACTGTTTTGGAAAGGAAAACGCACACGTAATTCACTATAAAGATGTGTTGAACAACTGAGGAGGGAGCATGCTGCAAGGAGTGACTGTTCCAGTAATTAAACCACACCCCACGTGAATACCTGGGAGGGACATCCATGGAGCTGGCTACCATCAGGGCTGATGAAGGGGACTGTATCCACTGCTTCTATTGGTGGGAACATCTGTCACAAAGCATCCGTTCCTGTCACTTCCCCAGTGGTGTCAGGACCACCGATAGCCTGGCATGAGTTTGATGAGCTGAACACTGGAGGAACACGTATTTTCAAACTGGTCTGCTTTGTCCAATTTGTCTTTCAATGTATTTCCCACCAAGAAGGTGAAGGACTTGGTTCCTTTTAAAAAGCCCCGGTTGGTAACAAAGGATCAAGGAAAGCTATAAAGATGCTGGAGTCACTCTCCTGTAATAAAGCTATTTGGTACAGTGACAGAGGGGCAATGTGGGTGAACTGAGAACTGAATTAGTTGACACACCATGAAAAAAGTTTCCCAAGAAAATTCCTCCTGAATAGAAGACTGTTGTGGAGGACTCTGGCTCTCGGTATAAGCAGACAGACTTCATCGTCAGCTTTCCATTTTCCTTTAACCAAGAAGTATGGGGAGTTGGAGCTGGTAGTTAGACTAACAGGCAACCAAAGTGACAATGCAGAAAAACCAGGTATCCCCTGGGAGAGCTGGCAACTAGGAGAGAGCTGAGGTCAGCATCAGTCAAAACAGGCACGAGCGGGAACAAACCATCAGCAGACAGGCCAGAGTCATGAACAAGCCCTGATGAGGTGCTCTCCATGGAAGACAACTGTGGGGGCCGGCACTGTAGCACAGTAGGTTAAGTCGCCTCCTATAATGCCAGCATCCCATATGGGTGCCACTTAGAGTCCAGGCTGCTTCACTTCTGATTCAGCTCCCTGATAATGCGCCTGGGAAAAGCAACAGAAGATGGTCCAAGTGTTTGGACGCCTGACCTCAATGTGAAAGACCCAGATGAAGCTCCCAGCTCCTGACTTCGGCCTGACCCAGCCCTAGCTGTTGCGGCCATTTGGCGAGTTAACTAGTGGAATGCACATTTTATCTCTGTGTGTGTCTCTCCATTTCTGTCTGTAACTCTTTCAAATGAATAAATCTTAAAAATAAAAAAAAAGACAATCGTGAATGCATCACAAACAGGGGGAACTGCCTCCCCCCTCAAGTAGTGATGGGAAAGAGCTGAATTCTGAGCAAAGACGACCCACCTTATGGTCCTGGTTCTAGCATGGACTGGAACACCACTTCCTTATTCCACTATCGTGTTAAGTACACATACTTCCTAGGGTTGCCAGAATGATAACAAAACCTGGGGGGCTTAAAGCAACAGAAATGGAGTCCCTCGCCGTTCTAGAGCCCTGCAGTAGAGATCAAGGTGTCAGAAGGGCCACACTCCCTCCAAAGGCTCTCAGGGAAGAGCCACCCTCACCTGTCCCAGCTTGCAGTGGCTCTCTGCAGTCCTCAGCTGTGGCAGCATCATTCCAAACTCTGCCTGCATCTCCACGTGCTGTTCCCTCTCTGTCCTCCATCTCCCATGAGCACACTTTCACTGCACTGGACCCATCTGGGTGTCTAGGATGATCTCATGTTGATATCTTTATCTTAACCACATCTGCTAAGACTTGACTCCAAATAAGGCATGGGTATTTGCGTATGGACCTAACTTTGAGGACCACAATTGAATGCATTGCAGTAAACAAAAATTAATAGCCTGATTTTTTGGAAATTCTGTAGTTTTGAGGAAAATAGCTAGCTGGAAAGACCATGTGCTGTGCTGAATAAAACCAAGTTTTCTCTGCTTGTATGTTTCTATGAGGGGGCTTCTACTACATTCTTCAGAAAGGGACCGGAATGCTTCTGGCCCCTTCTACATGTCACTCACTCACCTTATGGCAGGTGCTATGACATGAATATGATTTGTCCCACATATTCATGCAGGATTTCTAGCTCCAAAGTCTTGTGTCAATACTGAGTGGAAACTTAATCTGTGATGTTCAGAAGCAGGGCCTATGCAGAATAATTAGAGTGGAACTCCATGACTGAATTCTGGTGGCTCGATAAGGGGAGGAAAGAGACCACACAGACACAGACAGACGAATGCTGTCTCTGCCACCTGATGGTCTGTGCCTCCCTAGGATTCTGCCAGCAAGAAGGTCATTATCAGACAAGGCCTCTAGAACCTCCAGAACTGTTGGCCAAAATAAACTTTTTGTCTTTAAAAGATAGCCTGCCTCAGGTTGTTTTGTTTTAATGTAACAAAAATCTGACTAAGGCAGGAGGGTAACCGACTCATTTGTCTGTAGAGACCGTGGAAAGTTTAACACCACTTGGACCACTTAACAAGCGTGGACAGACAGTGTAAGCCTATTCCTCCTCAGAGATGGGCCACTGGATAGCTAGGAGTTCTCTGTGGGCTGGAACTTGCTTGGCATGGCTGTTAGGAACAACACGGGTGTAGATGAGTCCAAGTTCGAGAATCAGGGGTGGGGAACTTTTTGTCTACCAAGGGCCATTTGGATATTTATCACATCATTCGTAGGCAATACAAAATTATCAACTTCAAAATTAGCTTGCTGTAGATTTATTGAATTTTGACTCCCGTCTGTGGTTGCCTTGGCAGGGCAAGACCAAATGGTTTCATGAGCCTCATGGGCCTCCAGGCCAGACTTTCTCCACCCCTAGAGGGGCTCTCTACAAAAATGCTCTCTTTGACCTCAGGTCTAAGCTGTGTTCTCCAGTACAGTTGATCAAAGATCCTGAATATGAAGGGTTTGCGCACCACCCTTGTCCATTAATGTATCTGATGATGCATTTGACAGTCTCTGGTTCTTTGTGTCTATTTTCAATTGCGGAAGAATTCATGGGAGAAGAGAGGAGTAGAACCCTTAAATCTTCAAAGTGCCACTTTCCTATTTTCTCTGTTTTATGCATCCCTAACCATCATTCTCAGGCAGTACTAGTTTACTGGATCTTAGCTATGAAAACTGAAGAGGCATTGCCTAGAGAAGACAATTAGACAATCAAGATTTATAGGTGTGCCCTGGCAAACTAAAACTTAGAAAGTGATAACACATATTATATAATTCAAGAGGTGAACTGCATAATAAAAGTTCTGGACTTGACAACAAAATGTCAACATAAAATCTTAAATATTTACTCAGTTATATGTTGACTGTAAAACATAAAGCATTTCCTAAAGTAAAAGAATAATTACTCTCATAATAGCGAACAACAAGAAACCTCTTAAATGTCTATCAATGGAAGACAGTTAAAATGAATTCTGGTATAGTATCTCCATACTGCAGAGCAGCAAACAGCCGCCAAGAAAACAAAAGTCACCTGATGTAAAAACAGAAGCTGCAGAATAACATACGGCACAGGTCTGCACTTTTGATAGAATAAACCATGTATTTCTGTATGTTCCAATTGTTCCCCATACATGAAATGCTAGAAAAATGAAATGCTAGCTTCACACTGAGCTGCTGCAGTGGCCACACCTGGGAAGGGCAGACGGCTTGCCTGGAGAGGCGACAGGTGAGAGGCAGCCTCACATGTGGGGCTTTCTGTAGGTTTCTTCATGATTAGAAAGCATTCTGCTATTACTTGAACAGTTTAAATGAACATATCAGTTACTGTATTTTTAAAAAGAGCAACAGGCATGGCCGGCACCGCGGCTCACTAGGCTAATCCTCCGCCTTGCGGTGCCGGCACAGCGGGTTCTAGTCCCGGTCAGGGTGCCGGATTCTGTCCTGGTTGCCCCTCTTCCAGGCCAGCTCTCTGCTGTGGCCTGGGAGGGCAGTGGAGGATGGCCCAAGTGCTTGCCCTGCACCCCACGGGAGACCAGGATAAGCACCTGGCTCCTGCCTTCGGATCAGCATGATGCACCAGCTGCAGCGCGCCAGCAGCGGCGGCCATTGGAGGGTGAACCAACGGCAAAAGGAAGACCTTTCTCTCTGTCTCTCTCACTGTCCACTCTGCCTGTCAAAAAGAAAAAAAAAAAAAAAGAGAGCAACAGGCAATCACTAGATCTCTGCAGAGGTTAGCAGGGAGGTGAATCGAAAGTGGAGCAGCCTGGACTCGAACAGGAACTCACGTGGGAAGCTGGTGTTGCAGTTGGCTTAACCTCCTGCGCCACAGCATAGGCCCCCGGAGGTAATTTTTGGATGAATATTTTCAATCTGTGGTTGAATTCAAGGATGCAGAACTTGAATGTATAAATAATTATATACACAGAGTATTAATTTACTAACCACTAAGTAATTTCATTTCACAGATTCATTAAACAACTGGCAATTCTTCTTCAGAATTTTTATGTTTTTGCTGCCGTACAGGTCCAAGTTGCATTTAATAAAAGAGAAATTTCCTACTCACTCTCCCTTCCATCCTGACTCTTGCAGGATTATCCCTGGATTCTAGTTGAAGTGAGTCAGTTCTGAACTCTGGGAAGCCTCATCCGCCTGATTGATGCAGGTGGAGAAAGCTCTGGTCATGACTGTGAGATTGAAAGGAGGTGCAACCTGACCTAGTAAAATCATCAAGACTTTGGGAGTCAGGTCCATCCATTTTAGGATTCTGGCTCTCTCCCCTTAATGAAGAAGCCCAGCAAGACAGTTCAATTTCACCAGAGCTTGGGAATTCACGGAGGAGGTGTGACAGAGCCAACAGTCAGCCAGGGCTTGGCCTGCCGTACAGAATGACTGAGCGAATGCTGAGCCTACTACCCACTGCCCCTGGAGGACAGGGTAAGTCCATCTTGGTCTTTCATGAGTGAGAGGTTCTGTGCTTGAAAATGACAAAGGGTGGCAGAGACTAGCAACGATGCTATACCTACCAGCTTTGTATCCTTGTGTCCTTCTAACAGGGACAGGTAAAAATTCTGGTTAGAAGCACCTGGTTAGAAGCACCTCCTTCTCCACGTGTTTCACATATGTCCAGGCTTTGGCATTACTGTGACTGCCCCACAATCCACAAAATCTCAATTCTTTATTTTGTCCAGTGAAAGTCTGCTTTCTTGCCTCTTCTTTTTAGGCTAAGGCCAACTGCATGAAATGAGTTTCTAAAAGTGCTAAAGAGGTAATACCACACTTTCATTCCAACTGGCATTTGACTAGTTTGGAATATGATCCTTATTAGTGAAGCTCTGTTATCCTGGCTTTTATTTCCCTTGATCCCCACCAACTTTACAGCTATCTTCAATAGCTACTATACCTTCCTTCTTATTTATGGTTTCTGAACGCTGGCAACAGTGCTTGAAATTTTCCTGGGTGAGTCAGATGCTAAAATTAGGGCAGCCACTCTCTTACAAAACCCAAACCCTGCCCCACTCTCTCTTCTCCGCAGTTTGTTCATGGGCTGCCAGCTCCTGCAGCGCTCCCTTTGCCATCTCAAGTTTTCCATGCAGCCAACAGACCACGGTGAAGAGCTGTGAAGTGGAAGTAAATAGTCAAGTGCCAGCTGACTGTGCTACACTCATAGCAGCAAAACTCAGAAGCTAAAAGGGCAGGTGACTGTTGGTCTGGCTTGCGGTAAGCATCAAATTGCATAATGTACGCAAAGTGCCTAAGATAGCTCCTGGCACTTGGTGGTGACAGTGGGGGTGACAATAACTCATCTCTTTCTCCTTTTCCTTCTCTCTACCTTCCTCTTTCTGGTTCTCCTCCTCTCCTTCCTTTTCCTACTTCTATTTTCCCATTTCCTCCTCCTCCTACTCCTCATTATTGTATTGACATAAATAGAGCCACAATTACTGCTAAGGTGCTAAGCTAAGTGATCACCCACAACATTGCATTGAATCTTAAAAATTATTCAGCAAGGCAGTCTTTGTTGAGCAACCCTGATTGCAGCAAAGGCAATGATTAATAGTGAAGGCATTGAACTGTTGAGTCCAAACACTCAAATTTGAATCCTCACCTGACCTTTATTAAGGTTGGGCTCTGAGCAAATAATTTCTTCATAAAATATGACATCTAGCTCATTGGGCTACAAGAAGTTTATAGGGAAGGGTACAGTGCCTGGCATACAGTAGAGCTTTCCTTCTTACCGCCCCCACTCTCCATCACCCCCTTGCACTGCTTCTCATCTACAGGCCAGTACTGTCCCATAGAACGATGGACATTTGGGAATTTCACGGGTGAGCTGAATCTGTTACTTCACATTTTCCAATGGCACATTCTTAAAAGGCAAAAGGGAGCAGGTGAGGCTGACTTTAATAATAAAGTATAGGTAAACCAATGTATCCAAATGTTGTTTCAGCATGTCCAGATGTAACTGATACCATGAAATGTTCTACCTCCTTTTGAAATACTATGCGTTTGTAATTAGGTGGGGGACTTCACCCTCGTGGTACATCTTGGGCCACAGTGGCCACACTTCTCTGGCTCCATAGCCACATGGGTTTGGTGATTATGGCAGCCTGTAGGCTGGTAACAAAGAGGGTGGAGATGGATCGGAGAGGGCCGGGTAATCAGGCTCAGCTTACCTGACTCACACAATCATGATTCAAACAATGTCCATCCAGAGCCAAAGCCTCCTGTGATTTTATAATAGCCACAGAAACAACCGGGTAGTGACTCAAGGCCCACTTTTTTTTTTTTTTTCCTTCTAGGTCTCTTAATGAGATGGTTATCAGAGTCAAAGGGAGACTGGAGACTCACCCCTTCGAACTTGGCAGTTGTACCCCATCTCTCTAAACAGCTGCTGTCATAACTAACATGCATGTGCCTTTTTTGTGTAGAGAGCCATTAGTCCCTCTTGACCCTTAAAGAAATAAAAGGTCAAAGACACAGCTGAGCTCTGCCTCCCTCCTCCTTCCCGGCCAGAGGTAATCTCTCTCTAGAGGCTGATGTGTTCTTTCTAAAGACCAGACTCAAGTCATCGTTGGCAAGTGTGGGAGAGCCCCATGGGAGTGCGATGACTAATCAGTGCTGGTCTCGGGGGACAGCTGGCCACTTGCTCATTCACCATAGTAAAGGGCACATAAGCCTCAGTAATCTTTTCAAATCACTTTGAATTGCTTGGCTCAAATCCATGCATCTCAGTCCCACACCGCGTGCTCCCTGATCCTTGAGCCATTCTGAAAAGCAAGTCGGACTGAGATGACTTTCTGAAGAGAAGCACTGAGGGTCAGTCTCTGCTATTCCACCCTCCCAGGGAAGTCACTGGGAGCATTGGGTTGGTCTGAAAAGTGAGCACTTCCCACCCTCCAAGCCAACAATCCCTGAGACTTCACTGGAGATCAAATTGCTGCCTATTCTCAGTGAAAGAACATTTTGAGTATCTCCATAGAACTAAATTTACACAGTATAGAATCTGATCTTTTCTGGCATTCCAATCACCCTGTCTCTGTTATTATTGTGACCAGTGTCAGGTAAGTGGATGCCCAGGACAGTACAGCCTCTGTCTGGGAATACTGGCATTCCAGAAGCATGGCTCCCACCACTTGAGCTAACTAGCAACATGAAAGAGAAATGAAAAACTTCTGCTGCTGTATATAATTCTTGGCTTCCTCTATTAGATGGTAACAAGAGTTGACGTTGGGGTGGTATGTGTCTTTGAATACCTGACTTGGCATAATAAGGAGTTGACAGTCCTCCTGAAGTTTCCTGGAGTAATGTATGCATGAATGCTCATACAGTATTGTATTTAATCCTCCAAACTACTGTACAATGTAGACTTGACTTACCTGTATAGGATTCCATGTCTAGGAACTACAGATCTGATATTTTCCCAATGGCATGAGACATAGAAACACTTGGAGACTGGCAAGACATACATGGGTGAACAACTTTTTGAAGAGGCATCAGGAGAAGAGAAGTCACCCAGCTCTGCCACTTTCTTCTTGGCTTATTTACTTTTCTGAAATGGGTGGGCCACCTCCTTTCCACCATGACATCATCATGGAAACAGCGGTTAACGCTGACTGGTTGGGCACTGCCCAGAGTGCCTGCCTGCATTATCAGCTTTACCTCTCACCATGACTATAGGAGGGGATGAGTATCCCTGCTATGGGGAAAAGGAAATCAACAGGAAGTAAGGGAAGGAAATGATTCATAATTGCAGAGCTAGGGACTGGTGTGGCTGGTATGTGAGCCCAGGTCTGCCTGATAGCAGAGCATGTATCCATGACCACCGTGCTTTGGCAGATTGTGTAACTACGTAGAAGCAAACGGGTATGAAAAGCATACTTAGTACCACAAACTGTGCAGCTCTTTTTAACTTGGGTGGCCAGCTCGGGTGTCAGGGACTCATGATTTTGGGATGCCAACATCTCCACTTAGGATTTAGTAGAACTTAGATTTTTCACTCCAGGGAACTAATATAGTTGGGTTAGAGTGGCAGTATAGAGTGATTGTGACTGACTCAGAAAATCTATCTCAACCACATGCCAGGTTCTCAAAGTACACACTGCATGGCCAAAGACAACTAACTGTCTCATTTCTCCAATATGTCCCCATGTCTATCCTTCACATGAAAAGGCATGATGTACCTGGATTTTCTGGGCATTTATCATTTCAACAACTTCTCCACACTGCATTCTAATCAAGGAAGTTACGAAAATTACTCTAAGAGTACAAGAACTGGATCAGGTGCCGCTAAAATGGAGCCTCTTATTTGTCAGAAGCCCTTAGTCCTGCTTTTACCTTCATTTCTTCTCACTTTGCTCCTCCAACCGCAAGAGTCACCATCACAAAGTGCACATGCTATGGAAGCTACAACTGCCCTTGCCTGCAAAAAGAAGACTAAAGTGGACTTAGACAATCAATACAGTGAGCCATGTTGCACACTGCTCCAATTTAGCAAACCACTCAGTCAGTTCTGGACACGACTTGAGTCCCACATTGTAACACAAGAAAATAGACTTGGCTTCTGCCACCCTGGAATCAGTCTCAGCCTGCTGTTGATCCAAAGCAAGAGAACAGCATATTCTCATCTGCACAACCTTTATGGGTATCTATCTCCGGTTTGGTTCAGGTCCAGGCGAAAACTTGAATTAAAGGTTGAGATTGATGACTCAGAACTTAGCTAGCAATGCGGATGAGAAAATGGAACTACAAACTCGCAAGAAAATATGTCTGAGGGTGAGACGGAGAGATGGAAGAGCCAGACACTCAGACCCTTGTCCCACTACATCCGCCCCAGGAGCTCCCATCAAGGTTGGTGCTGTGGGCAGCAGAGGGCACTATTAATACATTCTGAAGTAAACAGCACACTCGAAGGGGAAACACAGGTTTAAAAAAAGTCTGTGTATGGCATCTGGTGGGGGACAGGTCATAGGATTATACTTATCACCTTTACCCTCCCTTGTTCTTGGGCGGAAACGTTATCAAGACTCTCAAGTTAGGCTACAGGATCAAAGTGTTCCTTGCAAAGAATCTCAAGTTCTAAGAACCTAAATATATACAAACATATGTGAAATACAGTCCAATGTCATGGCGCTAACGGCTTTACAAGCATTATTTTACTTCATTTTCAGCTCCCTGTAAGTTAGTTAAACATGAGGAAATGGATGACCAGAGAGGTCAAGGGACTTGTCTCAGGTTGGCATCAAAAAGCAACAGGGCTGAGACCTTCATACAGCAAAGCCCATGCTCTGCAACCCTCAGGCCACGTGTCATCAGACATTCCTCCAGTAACGGGAGATGTGAACATCAGTTCTTTAACCTGGTCCAACAGGAGTGGAAACTGTTGTAAATTAGTGTTGCTACACCTATGCTACAGAAATTGTAAGGATGCTGCCACCCTGCTGTAGCCTGTCTTCCTCCTGCAGCCAGTTCTCGACCTTGTCCTGGCAGGAGTTCTATGGAAAGTGGATGATTCTGTTGGAGGTTCAACAGCCTCAAGTCCTGAAAACACGCCTGTCGTCCCAGGGTTTTAATCTCAATGCCAACATAAAAATGCTATGCCAGTTAGGGGTCTAAGGGCACAAGCCACAGGAACTAAGTCAGGCTACGCTGAGCACATCAAGGGAATTTATTTGAAGGAAGCTGAAGACGAGAAACAAGGAAAGCCAAGTAACCGTAACAGCCAATCCCCGTGGACGCAGCCTTTGAAGAATTTTCATGCCACCTCCCTCAGGTATGCCAGGCCCAGCTTGGACACTACCTGGGCTACAAGGGGAGGTGGGGCAGTAAATTTTGGTGGGTGGTCCACAGGGGCTTACAAATGGTAGAAGAGACATTTCCTGAAATAAATACAGGAACTGTTTCCAGAAGAAGGGAGGAAGTCAAAATGCTCAGCCAGCTAAACTGAAGTCCACAGCAGATATCTGACAGAGATACCTTTATACCTTTCCCAGGAAGCTATCGAGTTAGGGGTTCATTCTTGATCCATCTCTCTAGAAGATCTGGCACAGAGCAGGATGTATCTATCATAAATTCTCAATAACTGCTAAACATGCACATTAATAAAAATAAACTAGTGACTCATTGAAACTCAAAAGGAATCAGGAATAGCAGTAGAATGCACAGGTGGCTTCCATTCTAGAAATGCCATCAATATGGACCTAAAACCCTAGTGCTCCAAAGTGGTGTACTCTAAAACTCCTATGGCACTTTGGACCCTCCCTGAAGCACTTCTCTGGGCAATATTGCTCATCGTGTTCCCATGAAGCATTCTGATAGGGATACAGAGGCCATTTGTCTTGGAACTCTCAGGGTTTGCAGTGCGTTACACTCCTCAAGTTCAATTCTTTTCCTAGGGATGACAAATATAAGGGGTGTGTGTGTTTCCACCCTCTGCACTCCCTGTGTCCTGGAAAGACCTTGCTAATGGATCATGACATTCTTCCCACTGAGGCCAGTCAGCCACAATCCATCAGAGTGGGTCTACAAGGCAAAACCCACTTATTATTCTCAACTCATGACATTTGGAATCACTGCTCCAGCATCCCAGGCAGGTGATGACCCAGCTCATGCCTGACCACCTCCACAGATGAGAAACACACTCTCATCCAGACAGCACATTCCATCTTCAGAACTCTGTTAGAAAATCTTTCTGAGGGACATTTTTTGGTGAACATAGAGACAGAACACCTGTGCCTGCTACAAGTGGATCTTTCCAAATTTTATGAAAATTCTCCTAAAGATAAAAACAACAGACTGCAGCTGGCCTTTGCAGGAAAAAAAATGACAAAAATCCAAAGGGAATTTTTATTAACTGCATTAAGGATACGAATTGATAGAAAAGCATATTTTTGAAATACACACCATATGTCCCACCCTTTAATTGATAACAGTATAAATACCTCTAATGAAAGTAGGAAACATACTAGCCCCTTACTCCAATAAATTTCACTTTGTGCTTTGATTCCTATACTGTCCAGAAAAAAAAAAAGGAAGTCAACTCCCTGGAACATCTTTGTGAGACACCCAGAACAAGCGTTCCAGGCAGCCCCTTCTTTCCCCATCATTGGCTCCTCTTTATCTCCCCCCTACCCCATTTTAAGACAATGAAATCAAGAATGCTGTGGGATGCCTCAGGTCTGGTTCTAAGATACTTGTCTACCCAAGGAAAGACCCTATTGGTAGCTATGTGATCTCTCTTGCTAAGTATGTACAAAGAAGAACTGCAAACAAGGACCTAAGGAGCCAAGTAGGGGTCAGAGAGACCCCTCCCTCACCCTGCTAAGGCTGTACTCATGAGTGACCTGCCTATGGAGCACGGAAAGTGAGCTGCTGCACCTGCACAGCACTGAGGTCTCATCAGAAAGAAGCCTTAGGGTGTACAGCTCTGTGTCTTGACAGCTGCCTTAGGTCTGACTGGTCTAGCTTGGATCCTGCATGGGGTGGGAGGACAGGGGACACCCTTATCCTCCAAGGATGTGCAAGCAGGATACATCAATGCTATACTTGGAGCAGAGACCACTGACAAAATAACTTGATAGGTAATTACACTGAGGAATGACTAAATGAATAAGGTCAAAATGAAAACTTAAAGGGATAATGAGCATCACAACAAAGAACAACACATCTATCAAAATTATATTCTTTTTAAAAGAGTTACATGTTTATTTGAAAGGCAGAGTGATAGGGAGAGACAGAGAGAAATCTTCCATCTATTGGTTCACTCCCCAAATGCCCACAACAGCCAGGTCTGGGCCAGGCTGAAGTTGGGAGCCAAGAACTCCATCCTGGTCTCCTGTGCGGATGGCAGGAGTCCAGGTATTTGGACCATCTTCCTCTGGCTTCCCAGGAAGCTGGACGGGAAGCAGAGCAGCCAGGACTCTAACTGGCTGTTGATATGGAATGTCAGGATTGCAAGTTGCAACTTAACTTGCTGTGCAAAAATACTGACACACCAAAGTTACATTCCTTAAGAAACAAATAGAGCATGGGCTTTGCAATGAGCACTGGGTCACAGTATTGTAGAGAAGACCAGCTGGACAAGCTGAGAAAGATACAAGGCCAAGTACTGGATCCTGAAGTTCTCTGGGGCTCCGCATATACTGCACAACAGCAGGACTGAAGCTTTCATTGGAGGCCGTGAGGGACAAGGAAGAATTTAAACCCATCACCCGCCTGTGAGAGTGGAGGAACTCCCAGGTGGATGAGAAAGCTGATACCTATTCTCCAGGGCACCTTCCTTTGACATCACTCCGGTCTTTCTGAGAGATGCCTCCCCTGACTACCTAAAGTAGAACATCCCTATTTGCTCTTCTTCACAAGTAAATGTAAAATTGTTTCTCGCCTGTCTCTCTGACTGGAAGCTCCCTGGGAGCTGGGCCCTTATCTTTGCCCTGCTGAGCCCTTGGTGCCTGACAGGAGAGCAGGGAATAGAGGAGGCCCTGAGTGAGTACTAGTCATGCAGAGGTACAAAAGAAAGAAGGGAAGAAAAATTCACTACCACCAGAGTTCACTCCTTCAAAGCAAGGGTGGTTTAACAATAGAAGACCTACACAGTCTCATGTTAATAGATACATTTTAAAGGTAAATTGAAATAAAATCTAAGACTTTATCATGATTAAGAGCAAAAAATTCTGGTATGCTAGGGATAAAAGAAAATTACCATGACATGAAAACTAAGTTAAATCAATGATATTTAACAGTGGAACAGCACCATTCCTCCTAGAATCAGAAATCAGATAAGGGTACATAATCTATAAAATTATTTTTAGGTTTTTCTGGGCATTCTAGCCTGCTGCATAAGTTCCAGATAGAACAGAGTGTTAAATGAATACAGAGAACACTATTAAAAGTTTTTTAAAAGTGAGAAATTAACTCATCTTGCTCAAAGTATTCAAGCATCAAAGACTTTTTTTTTTTTAAATCACATTGGAAAAGAAAAATCTATTCTCTCTATAAAAACTAAAGCTTTTTTTTAACCTTTCAAAGTAATAAAACAGGAACATTATTTTTATAAAAGCTCAATGGAGGACAGCTCAGTGACACAGCAGGTTAAACTGCGACATGCAGTGCTGGCATCCCATGTGGGCACCAGTTCAAGACCTGGCTGCTCCACTTCCAATCCAGCTCCCTGTTAATGGACCTGGGAATACAGTAGAAGCTGGCTCAAGTGTTTGTACCCCAGCCATCAACATAGGAGAGCTGGATGAAGCTCCTGGCCCCTGGCATCAACCATCTGGGGAGTGAACCAGCAGATAGAAGACCTCTCTATCTCTCTGTCTCTCTCCCTTCTCCGTAACTGTAACTCTGCCTTTCAAATGAATAAAATAAATCTTTTAAAAAACACAATCTCATGTAATATTTATGTATGTTATGTGTGTTTATTAATTATAGGTCAATTAAAGTTTAAAAAATTGATAATGACTCATTTACTGAAAGGGCTTCTAGATCTGGACATTCAGTCTAGTGGCTGAGATCCCCACACCCCGTGTTGTTGTACTGGCTGATTCCTGCTCTGGCTCCTGATTCTCACACCCTGCCAACGCACATCCTGTAGGCAGCAGCGAGAGGTTCACGCCACTCCTATTCCTACTGTCTCACTGAGTTACCTACTGCTGTCACTGAGAAATGCATTAGACGAGTGAGAGGAAACCAGAACACTGTTCATAGTTGGTTTTTTTTTTTAAAGCAAATCACTTACTGTATTTTTATGGCAGGAGGGAGAAAAAGTGTTAAACGGTTTCTAATGATGTCAGATATTTAAATATGAATGACTAATGTGTTTAGTAGAGACAAAATAAACCAATAAATGATAAAAAAAAAAAAAAAAGAGACCTGGAATTTGTTCCTGGATCTCCTCTCTGGCCTGCACCCAGCCCTGGCCACTGAGGGCACTGGGGGCGGAGGGGTACAGTAGAGGATGAGAACTCTCTCTCTCCTTGTGTCTCTGTCTCTCAGCCTCACAAATAAATGTGGGTTTTTTTTCAATTTTAAACTAGATTTTTAAAGTTCTGTTATATAAAGCCAAATTCCAATACAAATGCAAAGTTCCAAGTCAACAAAATGATTTAATTATTTAACATTTCCAATCTTAAAAACTGCAAAATAAAGCAATAAAAATGAAAACATTTTATTCCAAAAGTCTTTTGCGGTGGAATGAAGCAGGAACTCATCGCTGGTGGCAGGAGAGGAACTGCTGAGTGCCCCATGTTCAGATCCACTCTTTTCCCAGTTCTGATCTCTTCTCTACACCACAGCCTGAGCCACCTTGTCAGCCGGCCAATGGAACTGCAAGACTGACTCACGCAAAACCCTTCAATCATCTCCCACTGCTTCAAGAAAAAAGATCCAAATCACAGCACAGCCCACATGGTCCTCTAGGGTCTAGCTCTGTCTCTTCCTGAACCTCATGTCTCAACATCTGTTACAGATCAACAAGAGCCTTCCTCTCTGTACTCACTATGGCTCATTATCTCTGACCCGAGCTTTTACAAGGTGGTCCTCTGGCGAAGAACACTCCCTCTCTTCCACCAGTTCACTTTGATTCTACTTAGGTCTCAGCTCGAGGTTCAGGGAAACGTACCCTGTCCTCCCTGAATAGGAGCTCTTTGAACCCTGTGGGCCTCTCTATCCTGGCACATACCACCTTCCTAATTGCATATTTATTTGGATGGTCATTTAATCAATATCTCTCTCCATCTGGGGTGTGTAGATAGCAATGGTCAACAAGCTTTGTGTCCACTCAAACTTGTAACCTGTGTAACTTAGACCACAGGAGATGTTAAGTAGTTATTTACTGACGGGGCAGCGCTGTGGCTGACTTGGTTAATCCTCTGCCTCGTGGCACCGGCACCCCATATGGGCGCCGGGTTCTAGTCCTGGTTGCTCCTCTTCCAGTCCAGCTCTCTGCTGTAGCCCAAGAAGGCAGTGGAGGATGGCCCAAGTGCTTGAGCCCCTGTACCTGCATAGGAGACCAGGAAGAAGTACCTGGCTCCTGGCTTCAGATCAGCACAGCGCCAGCCGTAGCGGCCATTTGTGGGGTGAACCAACAGAAGGAAGACCTTTCTCTCTCTCTCTCTCTCTCTCTCTCTCTCTCTCTCTCTCACTGTCTATGACTCTATCTGTCAAATAAAAATAATTGTAAAAAAAGTAGTTATTTACTGAAACAAACAGGCTGCTCCAGTTTTCTGGGCTTCTCCTATGATGAGAAGACCTAAAGTCTCACCCACAAACGGCTGGTGAAGACAAGGAGACGCAGGGCAATCACATCTCTTGGTGTGCCCTCTCGTAGGGTTGAACATGGGTGAAATTACTGTCCTCCAGCATGACTCTGTCAACCCATGGCACCTCCAGTCTTATCATGGACCTACATTTCCGGCTTCCAAGGTGAGATGCTATGTTTATCCCTACTAAACTCCCCCATAATTTCAACCTTAAAATCCCTCTGAATCTCGATTTTTCCAATTCACAAATAGTTTTCTTCTGAATTATTGATGAGTGTTGTAGAGTTACAATGATGTCTTTGAGCCTATCAATCATTTTTGAGCCCCTTACCTAAAAGCACCAGGTCCCAAGAGGCTCCAGTTGTATGACAGTTGCTGGCACCTTTGTAACATTATGAGGGGTGTTGTCTCAGTCTTTAGACATGGGATCTGCTAACTTGACCAAGATTTCACAGATCTTAAATAGAGTGACAGGAACTGAACCCAGGCATCTATGCCCCCAAGCCCTTTTATATGATTGAACAGGTTGCAAAATATTATTTCAGCTTAATATCATTAAGCTAACATCAGAAAGAATTTCTGCCTAACACAGCTTTAAAATCACCATAGCATATTAGACTGATGTCCACCAATGCCCTAAGTCAGGGTCCTGAATGAAAGAATATTAGATTCACAATATAGGAATTAGTCACTCCTTTTAAAACATTCTAGACTATTTTGGAACATTTTAGAATACTCTGGAAAAGATTGCAATGATGGAAATATTCCATTCTGTGCTGTCAATCTGATAGTCACCAGGCACATGTGCTACTGAACACTAGAAATATGGATGGTGTGACTGAAAAACCAAAATTGCAGTTTTGTTAAACCTAAATTAAATTACATTTAAATTCAAAAGCCACACATGACCAGTGACTGACATATTAGGCAAAGCATTTCTGATAATTATGACTTGGCTCTATTTACCAGATTCTGCTTCATACCTTCTTACTCTCTTTAAGACACAATAGATTGGAAATAAAAATGCAGACACGGCATCAAGAAAAATCTAGCATCAGGTGCTGAAAAAAAAAATGTGCTTGCTTACATCTCCCAGCTCCCCCTGCAGTTGGATTGGCACCATGTGACCAGATCTGACCAAAGAACTCAGAGGAAGTGACACAAGGCTCTTGTGGGCTGAAACAGTTAATACTCAGTGAGGCCTGATGTCCCTCTCGTCATGGAGGCCACTTGCTCCAGAAAACACAACTAGAAAGAAATAACGTGTACTTCACAGAAGCAGAAATAAACCGTTATCCCCTAAGACTTCAAAATGAACTTTTACAACAGGAGCCAGCACTGTGGCACAGCAGGTACAGCCACTGCCTGCGATGCCAATGCCAGCATCCCATATGGGCACTGGTTCAAATCCCAGGTGCTCCACTTTTGATCCAGCCCTCTCCTAGTGCACCTGGAAAAGCACTGGAAGATGGTTCAAGTCGGGCCCTGAACCCAAGCAGCAGACTTAGCAGAAGCTCCTGGCTCCTGGCTTCAGTCTGGCTCAGCCCTGGCCATGGTGACTTTTGGTGAGTGGATCAGTGGATGGAAGACTCCCCCTGTGTGTGTGTGTGTGTGTGTGTGTGTGTGTGAGAGAGAGAGAGAGAGAGAGAGAGAGAGAGAGAGAGAGAGAGAGAGACTCTGCCTTTCAAGTAAATTAAATAAATCTTTTTTTTAAAAAAAAGTTACAGCACCAGCCTATTGCTGACAAAAAAAAAATAGTAACAATGAGATCATTCAGAATTCTTGGCAAATAAAAGCAGCAGAGAGGCAGCAAAGACGGGACTCAGGGGGTGAGAAATCAGAGACAGCAGACCAAGGACAGCCAAAAATAAACTCTACTCACAGTAGCACTAATTTTTGTGCATCGCCCTATGGAGAAAAGTGACATTTTCACAATAATTGTCCTCCAGGCTTATAATGGCAGATAATTAGGAATGATAATCTCCATTCTGTTATACCACAGTTTGCTTCTTAGGAAAAGTTGTTCCCACTAAGCACCATTTCACTTTTTTCCTTGGGAAGCAGGCTTAATCCAATTATGTTATGTAAGTGGAGATTATAAAACCTACATTAGCAATGATTCCTCCAGCAGCCCTGTATCCTTGGATCTATCACTTGGAAATTGTTTAATGGGACAGATGTGGACCTTTGCGTATGAGGAGTAATGCGGGAAATAGACTTTTATGGCCACTTTGTCAGGGCTGTTTTTCACCAGAGGCAATCCCTCATCTCAATAAGGATTCTATTAAGCCCCACCAGCGCTCTGCCCCCCAGCCTAGAAAGTCGGGGGCCAATTGGACACCATTAGCTAAGACCCACTGTATCTTTGGCTAAAAAGATGCATTCTTTCAGTAAGTATTTACAGAGGCTTCACCCCAAGATACATGGGTTGTTCAGGGATTTCTCTTTGGCAACTTCTTGGGTCCCCCATTGAGGGACATCCAGGACTGCCACCTCCCAGCCCCTCAATGAAGCAAGCAAATGTGCATTGTAATTCCCAGTTTCATGCCCTGCCGAGATTCCCAGAGCCTTCAGAACAGCAAACCACAGCACAGCTCAAGACCCAACAACCCAGGCGTGGATCCTGGCTCTGCTACCTGCTAGTGCTGTGACTATGGGCAAGTCAACTTCTCTCTCTATGCCTCGGTGTAGGAAGACCCAAGAGTGCTAACCCTCTGTGTCCCCACGTCAACATGCCTTCTGGCTTCTGGAGCCTCTTCACTCAACCCGAGAAAGTCAGCTATCCCTGGGAATTTAAGGCCCCAGCGGGAGTGGTAGATGAAGACGAGTACAGGGGGTCAGTGTCCAGCAATCTTGACTCCATGCAGGACCAACTCTGCTGTGCAACTGACCTCCAGAATCCCATCTGGGATTAAACTGAGGATGGAATTTGGCAGGAACTCTCAGCTTCGCTTCACTGTCTCCCTGCCCTACCCTGTTTCTCTCACTCTCACATCAACTTCCCCAGGGAATGCTTCCTTTTGCTTATAATACACTTTTCTTATTTTCCACTACTTAGGGGTTTACAGAGATTTTTGCAAAGACAGTAAAAGAGTTTCCACATACCCCACATCCAGCTTCCCCCATTACCAACATAGTCTATGGGGATGATCCATTTGTCACAGCCACAGAGTCAATACAGACAGATGGTTGTTAACTCAAGGCCACACTTCACTCAGATATCCTTAACTTTTCCTAATGCCCTTTATCTGCCCCAGGATCCAGACGCCACGTGGGTTTAGTCATCAGGCCTCCTCAGGCTGCTGTTGGCTTTGACATTTTCTCAGACTTCCCTTGTTGCTGACAACTTTGACAGTTTTGAGATGTAGCAGTCGTTTATTTTGTAGAATGCTCCTCCACTGGGGTTTGTTGAACACCTCTCTCTGATGAGACTGGAGTTGCAGGTTTTGAGGAGGAACATCCCAGAGGTAAGGTGCCATTTCATCACATTTTAAAAAAAAAGACCTAAATGAAAGATCTCTGTGAGTGAGATCCCAGTGGAAAGAACAGGGCCATCAAAGAAGGAGGTACCTTTCTCTGAAGGGAGGAGAGAACTTCCACTTTGACTATGACCCTATCGGAATAAGATTAAAGTCAGCGAACTCTAAAGGCTTCCATAGCCATGGCAATTCATGACTAGAGCCTAGGGAGATTACTGACGCCATGAACAGGAGTGTCAAATTGTTAAGTCAGCAACAGGAGTCACTGTGTACTTACATCCCATGTGGGATCTGTCCTTAATGTGTTGTCTAATGTGAAGTGATGCTATAACTAGTACTGAAACAGTATTTTTATACTTTGTGTTTCTGTGTGGGTACAAACTGATGAGGTCTTCACTAATTATATACTGAACTGATCTTCTGTATATAAAGAGAATTGGAAATGAAAAAAATGACCTGGTGTTAAATTGGAAATGGCATAGAAAATTAATTATTTTTTTAAAAAAAAACTATTATGTAGTATCTCTGTCTTTAATGTGCTGTACATTGTTATTTAATGCTATAATTAGTACTCCAATGGTAGTTTTTTCACTTTGTGTTGCTATATGGGCAAACTGTTGAAATCTTTACCTAATATGTACTAAACTTATTTTCTGTATATAAAGAGAATTGAAAATGAATCTTGATGTGAATGGAAGGGGAAAGAGAGCGGGAAAGGGGAGGGTTGCGGGTAGGAGGGAAGTTATGGGAGGGGGGAAGCCATTGTAACCCATAAGCTGTACTTTGGAAATTTATATTCATTAAATAAAAGTTTAAAAAAAAAGATTATTCACTCTCTGAGGTTGCTCTCCTCTGCTTCTATACTGTTCTCTTGTAAGGAAGTCACTGTGGGATGCCCGTTGAAGGACTAGGGAATTAGGGCCTGCACTGTGGCCCCACAGGCTAAGCTGCCACCTGTGACATTAGCATCTTCTATCAGTGGGCAGGCTGGAATCCTGGTTGCTCCACTTCTGATCCAGGTCCCTGTTAATGCACCTGGAAAGACAGTGGAAAATGGCCCATGTACCTGTGCCCCTGCTACCCATGTAGGAGACCCAGTTGGTCTTCCAGCCTCCTGGTTTTGGCCCAGCCTAACCGTCGAGCAATTTAAGGAGTCCAGCAAATGAAGGATAGATTCTCTCTCTCTCTCTCTCTCTCTCTCTTATTCACTCCTTCTTTCAAATAAATAAAATAAATCTTTTAGAAAATGTAGTAGAGAATCACAAGCCATCTCCTTTTTGGTGAAGTGTACACATAATCACTTTGGAACTTTTCTCAATGGGAGACTTGTCTCTCTCCCTCTGTTTATGGATTTAATCATTTATTTGTGTTAATATGTACTTAGATATTTATTTTGTATTTTTGTTTATAATCCATATATGAGGTTTTGCCCAAATTGTTCTAGCTTTGGCCACTGGAGCTCTTCTGCTTGGCTCCTGTGCCCCTATGTTATACTCTTATCACTGTTGTTATTTTAATTTTTAATATTTTGTTATTTTCTGGCACTACAAGATACCCTCAGGTCCTCTTATATGCCCCTACCCAAGTGTTTGAATCAGCCATTACTCCAAGGAGCTCTGGCTTCTTTTGTTGGAGAATGATACATGAAGCCAAGATCTGAGTGCCGGGTGTGCTAATTGCAGCCCGGATGTCACTGCTTCTAGGCCACCTTAGCTGGCAGAACAAGGAAATACATCTATAACATTGGAGATGATGGAGCTTGTAAGTTTACTGCAGAAAAGTTAGAGTCTAGTTGATAAAACTGTTTCACATGGATGTGGGTTAGCAATTTTCTGAAACCACTAAACATATACGCTGGGAAGCCATATGCACTAATTTGTATATACATCTACAGGAACTACAGACTTCCACTGGAAAATGGATTTAAAAAGATAAGCTTGTTTTGGTGCAAAAGTGTTGAAAGCCATTGGTAGTTTTTAAATAATTTTTCATGAAAATGTTTGAAGTCCCCTCTTACATACACACCTATGCTTCGATGTCCCCAACTCTAACCCATTACACCATGAATCACCCAGACATTTCCCTTGCTGATCTGTAACCACCACCAGCAGAGAGAAGCACAGTTCTACGTCTGTCATCTGTATGCCTGATCACTTCCAATATATACTTACAGAGCATATGTTCCCCACACCCCTGCGCAAAACCACTTTATCAACTGGAGTGCAAGGCTCATGGGTTTAATCTCACAGACTCCATTCGTTTCCAAAGTTACTTAGATCAGAATTTTTCCTCTCAACCCCTTCAATGAGATCATTTCATAGATTTTTAACACAGTTTGATCCTCTTGTCACATTCTGCATTTCACTTTGGAGTTCTGCAACTTCCTAAATGATTTTTTTTTTATTTTTCATGCATCGTGTTTCATTCTTTATGCTGTAAATTTATGGATTTTTACAAACATACAGTGTCATATATACATCATCACTATGTTATACAGAATAGATTCACTATTTTTAAAATTCCCCTCTGCATGACTCCCAATCTTTTCCCAGTTGATCTAATCTCTTGGCAATTGCTGCTTTCTTGATTATTACTATTTATTGTCTTTATAATTCTGTCCTTTCCAGAAAGTCATATTAATGCACTCATACAAGAGCATTTCAAATGGCTCCTTTCACTTGGCAATGTGAATTTAAGGTTGATCCATCTCTTTTCATGGCTTGAAGATGTATTCCTTTTTATTGCTAAATAGTATTTCATTGCACAAATATAATAAAGTTGTTTTACTCAGTCACCCATTGAAGAATATCTTGATTGATTCTAGTTTCTGGAAACTATGAACAATGTCACCACAAACATTTGCAGGTTTTTTGTGGCTAGAACTTTTTCAAAGGAGTTGGGAACACATGTATAAGTGCAATTGCTACCTCCTATGGTAAGACTGTGTTTGACTTTCAACCTGTATTCCAAAGTGGCGACATCACTTTTGCACTTCCACCAGCAATACTAGATCCTTTTGTTCTTTGTCCATACCAGCTTCTAAGTCCATCATGTATGTCCCACCCAAGCCTTTGACAGACATTTCTTTCAGATTTTTGTTTTCATTTTAGCCACACTAATATGTATATAATGATATCTCACTGTGGTTCTGACACTTCCCTAATGACAAATAATGCTGCAAATATTTTCATATATTTATTCATTTATTCAGATCTTTAACCCATTTATTGAGATGTTTTCTTACTGCTGATTCTTAGGATTTCTTTTACTATCATATATATATACACACACACACACATATATATATATACATACATGTGTGTGCGTGTGTGTGTGTGTATACATACATACAGTTGGGTCTTTGGGATTTTTTACATAGACAATCAGGTCATCTGTGAATAAAGTGTTTAAGTTCGTCTCTTCTAATAATATACCTACACTCCTTTTTCTTCTTTTATTGCATTAGCTAAGACTTGCACTGCAACGTTGAACAGGGGTGGTTGGAAAGGACATCTTTACCTTGCTGTTGATCTTTGAAGAACAGCATCCAGTTTCTCACCACTAAGTCATAGCATCTTGATAGATATATTTTGTAGATTTACTTTATCAAGTTTAGAAAGTTCTCCTCTATTCCTAGTTTGCTAAACTGTTTTTCTTTTATTATGAAGGAGTCTAGAATCTTGCCACATGTTTTTTTATTTTTTTATCAGTTGATGTGATCATGATTTTGCTTCTTTAGCTTGTTGATATGATAAATTATGATAATTGATTTTTGAATGTTAAACTAGCTTTACACACTTAGACTAGATTCCATTTGGTTGTGATATAATTTTTATACACTAGTGGATACAATTTGCTATTTGGGGAGGCTTTTTACATTTATATCATGAGAAGTGTTAGGTCTGTAGTTTTATCTTAAGTTAGGAATGGCCTCATAGAATGTGTTAGAGTTTCCTCTGCTTCAATTTCCCAAAAGACATTGCAAAAGATTGTTAACCCTTTTTTAACCTTTTTTAAACCACATGAATCTCATTTCAGGATCTGCTTCTGAGAAACACAACCAAAGACATTATTGCCTCATCTGTGAAATGGCGAGGATAACAGTGCCTTCTTCCTAGGGCTGTGATAAGCTCACACGTGCTATTGTAGCAGATGCTCTGAGCACCCCACCCATATCCCTTTGCCAGTCAACAACTTCCATCCTTCAGCTGCTATGAGCCTTGGCTGCCAACAGCTTACAGCTACTCCCTTTCCCGCACTATTACCCCTGGAGGAACAGAACTGTATCATCTGGAAGAGAATGCCATTCCCCAGGGGCAGCCTGTAGTCAGTGACAAGGGACCAAAACTAATCTGCTTGCTTTGACTGAGGGACAACTTCCTAGGACACTTTATGCTCCAGGGGTCCCCGTGGACCAGGTCAAGGCCAGACTCTGCCTGGCTCAGCATATCCCCCTCCCCTCTCCTGTAGTCCTTTCTCCTCCAGAGATGTCTTCTTAAGAGCAATTTCTCAATAAATCGCCTGTGCCTCAATCTGCTCAGACCTGGCCTCCAGGATGCCATGGGTAAACAGAAATGGTCCTGGGGTGGGGGGCGGAAGCGGGATTCTGAGGTTAAAATCACTTTTTGGCAGTTGGATAATAAAGATTCCCATCATTGGAACTATGCAGAGGCACTGATAGTTTCCCATGTGTGGGGAAAAGGCAGTTGCAAAAGCTTTTATCTGTGGTGAACTGCAATGGGCTGCAGGTAGAAGCTGTACCACCTCGAGGGATAGCTTTGGTGCTGCAGAGCTATGGGCTGGAAGGACACAATAATTATAAGGACTCAATTTGAGTGACTGTTGCTGAAAACAACACTGACTGATGCTTTGAAGAGAGAAAATGACACAAGGAAAATGAATTTTGGAATTCCAGGCAATAACCTGGAATCCAATAGCAGGCTTTATTGGGACTCCCCGCTTGTCCTGTGATGCTGCAGGAAACCAGGCCACCTAAGTGGGATTCCTAAAATGACCCTGTGCCCCATTTACCAAGCCAGACACACAAAAACACAAAACGGTCAAATTGTTTTGTGCTATCTGTCTTATGGAGCTAAACAAAAATGTGGTTGAAAAAACCCTGACACTGCAGCACGTGGATTCTATCAAAGAGACAGTTCCTCCGTCACGGGACTGACAGCTTTTCCCAATTCAATTAATTGAAACTTCATAGAAAAAAAGAATGCTGTACAATAAAAGCTTCAAACATCTGGGACCCCATGCACAATCCAGCAGAAAGCACTAATATGAAGCAGTCACAGTTTGTGGATGGAAATCTTAAGAGTCTTTATTTCTAAGAACTACTGCTCAGAGCGAGCACGACATTTTTTTTTACAATTAATGAACAAAGCATGTTTAGGTGGTGGCTTTTCTGAAAAAGCAATTTATTGAGACATCGCCAATGATCCATGAGACATAAACGTATTTATTAAGTGTCTCTTTTGGGTCAGCCACCATGGGTAAAGTACAGTGGGGAACAGGGTAGATGCCAGTAAGCTCCCTCCTCACAGAGGTGAGGGTCTAAGTCCATTTCAAGAACTCACAGCCCAGAATGAGAACATCACAGAGAGAAGGCTGCCCCAATATGACATATCACCTGAACTCAAGGGACACAGCCAGCTGGAGGCACCAGCACCCTCTTTTCTCCATCCAAGGGCTCTCCATGAGCCACCCCAACCAAAAGCAGGGGCCACAGAGCCGCCAGTGACCAGTAAGGAGCTGGGAGCCGAGGGGAGCTGGAGAGGCACTGGGAGACAATCACCACACAGGTGTGAAGCCCAGCAAAGCAGAAAAAGGCTGTTGTCTCAGCAACCCACTTCCCCCAAGCTGGGCAAGCTCCAGGGTCCTCTCAAGGTATCTCTTGTACATAATTTTTCTTGCACTAAATTCTGAATGAATTAATCTGCCCTCATCTATTCTTGTTTTTCTATGCAGCTTCTTGAAGATAATGTTGACTCCCCTTCCTTTTCCACACAACCTATTTCTTTGAAACAAATTACTCCCTTTGAGGACTCCTAAGAGATCATATTTAGCCTTTTGTTAGGAAAATACTGATAGAGCTAAAACCTATACAATTCCAATTGGACCGCCAACTTGTGTTCCTAGCCACTTTCAAATGAGAACTCATGAGATTATTGAAGAAAACACAATCTGAGAATGGTAAAACACACCTGAAGGATAGCGCTCTAAGACCACGATTGTTACTGTGCAATGTTCACTTAGCATTGCCACGGAGAAGAGGTTTACCCAGCACCAGATGAACTTGGGAGCTATGCATTCCAAAGGGGAGCAGGAAGCTGAGAGTAACACGATGTCACTGACACTGACAACAGTAGTAACAGTGGTACTGATCACTTACCACAGCTCTCTACGCATATTATTTAATATTTTTCAGTAATATCAATTTTATACACATTTAGTATTCAAACTGATTTTGCAGAATTTGTATTTTTGTACAGTTTATCAAATGCTGTATTTTAATTGATATTATTTCAGAACTTTTTAACATATAACTTTATGCACTTATATACCTTTTATCTCAATTAATACTGAACGTATTAGTCTTCCAGATCTTTTCATATATTATTTTATACCCTTTATTACATGTACCAGTCAGACTGCTATTGGCAGTCCCACTTTCGAGCATAAGGAATGTGAGTTTCTACTCAGAACCTCAAACTGGGAGCAGTGGAACTGGGTTGAAGCACATTCTGCTGCTCCCTCCAACCGCAAGAGCCGACAAGCAGCAGTCCTTGCCACGAGCCAAGGCCAAGCACTGTAGCTGTCCTTTACTGAACTTCTTGCATTTGATCTTCACAACAGCCCTCGGAGGTAGGTTCTATTTCCAATCTTTATTTTGTAGATCTCAAAAGTGGCACTCAGACAAGCTATAATAATTAAGGGAGATTTCTACTACCCAAACATCTGCAGGGAATCTAATCTGGCTAAAAATAGAGGGTCTGCAGAGTCGCTGTGCCGAGCACTGTCTCATCCTCCCTGCACTGACAAAGCAATGAGGTGGCCTGTCCCTGAGGACGGAGCTGGGTTTACATAGAAGACGAGTGAGTGGTGACGGTGTGGCAGCAGGCCACTAACAAGCAACAATTCGCCTAAGATCCTTAATCATAAAAGAGGAGAAAACAAGCACAGGCAAGTGCAAGCTTTACATTCAGAGTAATCATATTAAAAAAAAAAAAAAAAAAGCAGTGTAACAGAGTCCATGGCTGTAAATAACAAGAAGTGACTTTGGCTGCCTGAGCACTCTGCAACAACTACAAAAACAATGCCAGCTACTTTGCACAGAGGCATGGAGTTTGGTAGGCTACGTGGTTACAAGGCTTACAAGGGCTGGCACAGTCCAAAGAAAGATAGCAAAATTGAAATCACAAAGTATCCCAGCAAGGAAGGGAATAAGTGGAGCCAGCAAGGCAGCAGTGTGGCCCTCTGAAGGCACCGAGACTGAGACTGCCCAGGGACAAAGGCAGAGCGTGGGAGCAGAGACAAAGGTGAGACATCCACGTTGACCACCAGGAATGGTTTAGGGAAGGGACCAAAGTGAGGAGGCTAACACGTTTCTCCAAGAGGAGGGAGAGGGCAACAGTAATGGCTGACCTTGGTCATGGCAAGTTTAGGCTCTGGAATCTGACGGAGCTGAGCTAGAATCCTGGTGGTGCCATATACTAACCTGGTGACCCTGGAGCTCTTCTGCCAGATGTCTATGGGACTGCCTTGACCCCTCCAAGTCTCCATTGCTACCATGAGCTTCTGAATCATGTCATCCTGACCACTTCTTACCTTCCTTCCTGCTGGATATCAATTTACCATGTTCTACTCATTCTTTGTTATCTCCTAACATGCTGACTGTCATTACTGTATGTCCTGATTCCCAAACATACACTAGCACAGGGCCATTTGTTGATTTTGCTCAAAGATGTATCCCCAGTGCTAAAATAGATAGGAGTGTTTAATAAATACTTGCTCAGTATTTGCCCATTTTAAAATTGGGTGATTTGATTTCTTGCTCTTGATTTGAGTTCCTAACATATTTTGGATACTGACTCTTCATCAAATATACAATTTTCAAACCTTTTCTCCCATTCCTTAGATTTTCTATTCAGTTTTCTGCTTGCTTTGTTGGCTATGCAGGGCTATTTAATTGGATATAATCCCATGAGTCAGTTTTTGCTTTTGGTATCATATCCAAACAGTCACTTCTGAGACCAATGTATTGGGCTTTCCCCCCTGTGTTACTTCTAGTAATTTTACAGTTTCAGTTCTTACATTTAAGTTTTGAATCCATCTTTGGTTGATTTTGTACATGGTGTGAAATAAGAGTGGAGGTCTTTTGTGGTTATAAACTCATTCTAGGATTGTTTATCTATTTGTATGAAAAATAGCTTGGGACCAACACTGTGGCACAGCAGACTAAATCACTGTCTACAGTGTCAGCATCCCATACGGCCACTGGTTTGGGTCCCAGCTGCTCCACTTCCAGTCCAGCTCCCTCCTAATGTGCCCGAGAAAGCAATGGAGGATGACCCAAGTGCTTGGGCCCCTGCACACATGTGGGAGACCTGGATAAAATTCCTGGCTCCTTGCTTTGGCCTGG
This sequence comes from Lepus europaeus, assembly GCF_033115175.1. Lineage (NCBI taxonomy): Eukaryota > Metazoa > Chordata > Mammalia > Lagomorpha > Leporidae > Lepus > Lepus europaeus. Next base: position 67,525,027 of record NC_084845.1, on the reverse strand, counting down.
CCCAGCCCTGGCTGTTGCAACCATTTGGGTGAACCAGTGGATGGAAGATTCTCTCTCTCTCTCTCTCTCTCTCTCTCTCTCTATCTCTGTGTGTGTACATGTGTATGTGTGTGTGTGTCTTTCTTTCCCTCTCCTCTGTAATTCTTTCAAATAAATAAATAATGTTTTTAAAAAGAAAAATAGGTTTAGAATTTTGACAGATATTACATTAAATTTGTAGCTACCTTTGGGTAGTATGGGCGTTTTTAACAATGCTAAATGTGTGTTGCTTACACATTTGACTAATCACCCTTAAGTAAATTAAACTGCAATAGCAAATATCATCTCCTGAATGGGTTTCTCCAGAAGCACTCTCATCATAGGCTGAGGATGCACAGTGTATTTGGGAGCTCTTGGGAGAACCAGCCCACAAGGAGTATGTTATCAAGCCAGCTACTTTATTACATGACTGACACTTGGCTCTGCAAGGAAGCTCTGGGAAAGAATACACAGCCATGGCCAATGGGTAGGGGAAGTGAGGTATCCACACCTCTACCCTTGTGCCATTGGGTAGGAGCTCACCCAGGATGGAGATGTGGGTAGCTAATCCCAAAGCACTACAAGTCCACAACGTGCATACATGTGTGTGTGTGTGTGTGTGGTCTGGAAGCTGGTGGACAGCCCAGTGACAAAGATGCAGTTCAGGCTGCAGGAAGTGAGTTGTTGTGCACAGCAGGAGGGATCTGAGATGGATCATCAGCCAAAGCTGCTACCTACACCACACTGAATCTTTAGAAATTTCAGACACCTTCAAGAGAGACAAAGCATGCATACAATCCTTACGAGGTAAGTAAAACCTATTCTAAAACAGTTCACCCAGTGTTTCATTATATCTGCCTTTGAGCTTTTTAATTTCCTAGAGTTACTGCTGCGAAGCTTTTATTTATTCCTAGCATTTTCATTCTAATATTTTGACAGTTTTCCTGGTTTCAGTTATTAGTCTGTATACTCAAAGAACAAGTTGTTAGAACAGCTGATGTTAAATATTCCTGGAGGCGATGGAAGCCTGGTCATCAGGCTTTGGAAGCCCTTCAGCATCCTTATGATAGAACTTTCTAAGCCTACTCTTTCACACAAGTTTTCCTTTGAGTACCTTGGGGATATCCTCATCAACTGTGTATGCTGAGGGTTCTGGTGGGATATTACATTTGTTTGTGTTTTAATGCTGTCATCTTAATTTATTGATCTTATGTGTTAGCATTATTAAAAATGCACAAACTTCTACTCACATTTTATTGTTATCTGCACAGCTTCCTAGAGGTTTCATCTCCTAGGAGGAGAGCAATTGGGTCTGTGTACTTAGCATGACTCTCAAGGACTTTGGGCTAATTAATCATGTTGAAACACTGTGTTGAATCGTCCATCTACTTGGCCATAATACAAGATCATCAACACTGACCTGTCTTGCCTGAACTTTAAATATAATCTGCCTTATCATCTTTGGGGTTACTTGACTTTTGCATGCTTGTCTAGCTTACTCTTGCTTAATTATCCTGATCAAAATAAATACAGATTTCTATTTCTTATACAAATACTTGAATGAAAATATTGGTTTATATAGGAAGTGAGGAAGTGACATACCTTTGTGATAAGAGCACAGACCCTGGAGCTAAGTGGCCTAAGTTCAACTCACCAACTGTGTGGCATGGAAAGGTCACTTTGGACCTCCATCTGCTCCTTTGTAAGATGGGGTTAATGAAGCCTCTTTGGTCTTTGCCTGTATCACGTGAGTGATTAGGTACAGGGAACTTAGCCTGGTGACTGGCAAGCAGTAAGCCCAGCAGATTACCATTTTCACTGTGAGGATTATGATGATCAACTCTCCCTTATCTACTAAAGTCAATAGGAACGCTGAACATATTATATCATATTGACTTTTTCAATATAAAATACTGTATACACTTGATGTTAAATTTTCTCTACTGAGAGGAATTATTAACTTGCAGTCTTTAACAAACATATGTTTCCTTATTAACTGTTACTACTGTTGTCCTTATTACTAATGCTCAGATTGCCACTGCTTGGCTGGTGGGAGCTCTCTTAGGCTGGCTTCTTGGTCCACACAAGTAATGTATTCCTCATGATTACGAAGCAGCCTGCTTTCCAGCAACAGGAGGGTGCTGCAAACCTAGCCTCGTCTTTTTCCATCCTCAAACACAGGGAATCAGCATCCCGGTGTTTGGGTTTATTTTCTAAGTGTACTATTAGCTACTGAAATCAAGGCACTGAGGCTGGTGCTGGGTAAAGGTGCATCTGCCGCTGCTATTGATGAGATTTTTTTTAGTGATGATGGAGCGATGCTATTTTAAAGTTATGAGTTCACACTTCCCTTTCTCAATATAACAAATTGGTTTGTGATATCCCACTTTCCAGCCAGTGTGGAGTTTCTTGATTACTACAATCTTATTTTGCCTTGACAGCAGAAAGAAGGGTAGAGATGGGAGGGCATGGAAGGCAAAGAAAACAGGATGTATCACAAAGGATGAGCAGAAAAGAGTGCACCATGAACTAGCACAGAGGAGGAGTGGAACGGGGGAGACCTGTGGTGACTCAGTAATTGCATGACTATTGGAACACAGGGCTGCCTCCTCATGCTTCCCTGACCAAGGCAAGTCCTCTTACACTAGATTTCCATGTCCCATGTAGCTCTCTTTGTACTACTTTTAATAGTTACAATTATGTACCTCATTAATTGAAGTCTGCACCTTCTGTTAGACTAAAAGATCCAAAGGGCAGGGATGTATTAGTTAGGGACAGAAACAAATAAATCAGGGACTGGCGCAGTGGCATAGCAGGTAAAGGTGTTGCCTGCAGTGCTGGCATCCCATATGGGTGCTGGTTCAAGTCCCAGCTACTTCACTTCTGATCCAGCTATCTGCTATGCCCTGGGAAAGTAGTAGAAGATGGTCCAAGTCTTTGGGCCCCTGCACCCACATGGGAGACCTGGAAGAAGCTCTTGGCTCCTGGCTTCACATTAGCCCAGCTCTGGCCATCACAGCAGCTGGGGAGTGAACCAGCAGATGGAAGAATTCTCTCTCTCTCTCTCTCTCTCTCTCTGTGTGTGTGTGTGTGTCTTCCTCTCCTTCTTCTCTGTGTAACTCTTTCAAGTAAATAAATAAATCTTTAAAAAAAGAAAGAAACAAATAAATCAAATAACCAAGGTAGCTTAATCCTCTAGAAGGATTTTTTTTCATTCAGCTAAAATATAGTTGGAAGGAAGCCTTCCACACAGTCACTAAGGCATCCAGGCTTATCCCATGCAAGAGATCTACTATTCCGGGGCCTGGATATTCTCTGAATCCCCTGCATATGACCAGTAGCAGAAGGAAGAGAGACAATTGGGATTCATCATGTACACAATGTTTTAATAGGCTGGGCCTGGTTGTCATGACCTTTATAGCAATCCATTCTATTATACTGGCTGGACAGGGCCCTCACCTAAATGCCAAGGAAGCTGGAAAAGTAATCCTACTGGGTGCTCTGGAAGAACAGGAGTGCGCTCTTCCACAGAGTGAGCTCTCTGGTTACACTCTCTGTGATATCCTCAGAGCCTTCTCAGCTCTACATCAAAAAGGCTTAGATCTCACGTAAACATGTATTAAACACATGAAGAGTCATTACAAGGCTGAAAAGCAAGGCTGAGGCCATATTGCCTGGGGTCTTGGACATCGTCAGCATCAAGTGGTCTTTCTCACAACAGCAGTGAGTCTTTATCTCAGCAGTGAACCCATGCCCTAAGAGGAGGGAGCAGACGTGCACCGAGCAACTGCCCTTCTTACTGCACACGGTGTTTCACTCAGTTCTGGATATCATCTTGTTGAAAAATACCTTAATGAAGTAGGAAGCATTTGAAGGTCAGTTGAGATAATAGAGGGGCTGGACATGATTTCCTCTGAATGGGACTGGAAAATATAATGGATTATTCCAGCAAAAGAAGGGGAGAGCCCGTGAGATGACCTGGAGGTGGCTCAGGTGCATACACATACTCAAACCAACCGAAAAGCTCTGGAAGCTCCATGGCAGGCCCAGGGTGGAAGCTTTACAAGGTGATGTGTTGGATTATACAGCATTACTCTGTTTGTGACTCGCTTATTTCACTTAGCATAGTATCTTCAAAGTTCATTCACGTTAAAACGCATCAGAATTTCATTCCTTTTTAAGACTGAATAATATTCCAGTGCATGTATATGCCACATTTTAGTTATCCATTTATCTGTTGATGGACACTTGAGTTGCTTCCACTTCTTAGAATACACATAAGACTATTGAACTTTACACTTAAACATTATTTTGGTAGTGGGGGGGGGTGCGGAGTTGGGCAGCTGCTCACCGTCCATCCCCAGTAACAGAACCCTGAAATGCAATGTCCTTGCAGATCTGTGATGGACAGAGACCTGATCCACCCAGGCTCCATTCTTCCAACTCCTTCTATGGGAAAAAGTGATACGTGTATGTGTGTTTAAAAGATTTATTTACTTATTTGAAAGCCATAGCTACAGAGAAAGGGAGAGACAGACAGAGACGACAGAGAGAACCTTGCATCTGCTGACTCATTGGTCCATTCCCCAGGTGGCAGCCATGGCCACGGCTGGGCCAGGCTGAAGCCAGGAGTCAGGTGTTTCATCCAGGTCTCCCACCTGGGTGCTGGGACCCACATGGGTCATCTTCTGCTGCTTTTCCCAGACCATTAGCAGAGAACTGGATTGGAAGTGGAGCAGTCTGAACCTGAACCAGCACCCATATGGGATGCCAGAGTTACAGACAGTGGCTTTACCTGCTATGCCAAGATGCCAGACACACAAAAGTGGTTTGGAAAGACTGCTTGTGTGAAGCCCCAAGTCCTCGTGTGTCTTACGGTCTCTTGCTGACAGGTCTGCAGCACTGGCAATTGTACACTAAGGATCCAGAATGTGAGAAGTGCTCCAAAGCACTGATATACTAACCCTACCAGTATTTCCAAACGTTCCATCTCCACATCTCCAGTATCCTCTGAGATATTTCCAATCAGAATATGGGCTGTTGCCTGTGATAATCATTTCTGGCATTATGGTCCAACAGGCCCATTTGCAAACTGACTTTGGCATTCAAAGTCTGGGAGTATTTGAGGAAGCTAACTAATTTGCTTGAACCTCAGCTTCCTTGGGAAGGAAATGAGATGAAAGGCAAGCTCTCTCTTGGACCTTTTTCCCTAGAAACCCACTCTCTACATCTGAATCTTGCACACTGTTGGGAGATGAACCCATGTGGACTGTACCAGAAGTTCTCAACAGAGATAATGCTGCTCCCCTCTACCCAAGGATATTTGGGAATGTCTAGAGACATGTTTGGTTATCGCAACTGAGAGAGTTGCTTTTAGCACCTGGTGGGTAGTAGCTAGGATACAGTTAAACATCCTACAATATCTAAGATGCTTCTCCACAACAAAGAACTATCCAACACCCATTGTCAATAGTATGAGGTTGAGAACCTCTGGGCTCTATGAACAGGCTCTCTTGCCTTCTGACTTATGGTTGATTTTGGCTAGTGAATAGACATAGCATGGGTCAGGAGAGGAAAGAGGGGGCAAGCTATTTATCCTCTGCTCCCATTCCAAGGAGTCACCTTAGGTTGGCTGTGTCTCTTCACCCAAGGCTGCTACTCCTCTCAAGGCAGACTGTCCTCCTTCAGAACTGCTACCTGTCATCATCTCTTTGACCAAAGGGTGGTGACACCTCTGTTGCTATCAGCCCCTGGCTACTGTACTCCTCCTGAGGTTCCTTTGAATCTTGCCACACCGTTGTAAATAATCCCCTTTCAAATAAACCTTTCTCAAATTATCACCTCTTTTGTTTTGAGAATTGAGTAGTATCCCTACCAACCTTATAAGACTCTTACAAACTTTCAGTGAGATACCAGGTAGGAGCGTTTGGCACAGATCACATCAGAATGTCAGTGTCCAGCCAACTGGGGTCTTCTGGCCGGTCCACTTTGGGCATTGCTGTTACCCTGGGTCCTCGTGGCAGATGACCGTACCTTCACAAGAACCACCTAGAAGCTTTCTTCCTCTTCAGTCTGAGGCTCATTTGGAGCTTAGGAATAGATCTTTTTCTCTTTTTCCTACAGTTGAGCTCCAGGGTCTAGAGAGAGCCATTCTCTGCAGTGCTCAAATATGGCACTAAAATATGTTGTGAGTTGGAAAGCCTTTGCAGAAATTCCAGGCCTGTCTTTGCTCTCAGAATGTGAGACATTATTTGTGTCACTGTCACATAAATCTGAAAGTGCTGCCCATGCTGGCCTTTTTCTCTCAGGTTTCCCGACTCAATAGTATGAATGGATGAGCCCCATTTTTAATCTTGGTGGCAGGAAGAGAAGAGTAGGTAACAGCATCTGCAGCTATCCCTGGACAACCTTCAAACAAGGAGAGGGAAATCACCCTGCCCCTGCCCATGAGCCCACACCTGTGGGCAACCACGCTGGGGCTGAAATGCAAGCCCAGGGTGTGTCTGAGGGTATGGGGTGGGGAGAGCAATTCACTACTTCTTCATCCCAACAATGTATATTGATATGAGAGGAACGGATGCTTCTGCACTTCAGCCTGTTCTAGCCATCACCTCTAGGACGCAGAACAGTAATAAGTATAGACAATATTCACCTTCTCACCCACTATTTCATAGAGAACACTCAAAAGCCTTATGGCCCGTATGAGGAGTAAGGCAACTGAGACCTCGGAAGAGTAAATCCTTGGAGCAGGCTGCAGAGTGGGGAATGTGGACTCACATGCAGACGGGTGAAGTCTAGAACCAGACAGACTAGTTCCAGTGCCTTGCCGACTCTCTGTCCTGAGAGTCCTGTGGCTGAGAGACCACTGGACTCACCTTGCTGCCCAAGCGACAGCCAATGCTAAGGACTGGCCACATTGTTGTTCAGGAGAAAGAACTTTCTGTCTGGCATCCCTGAATTCCAACCCTGCTCTTCCTCTTAACAGCTCTGCCCTTAGGATGAGTCCTTCAAACCTTCCTGGGTCAGGTTTCCTCATCTACAAAGACAATAATATCTGCCTTACAGGATCACCCTGAGGACTCAACGACAATCGCAAAGGTCTCCAGAGTGGGACACATACATGCCACGACAGGGCTCAGGATGATCCACTAGTGTGCAGGAAGAAAGCCTTGGGATTTCTATCTCCCATATATTTATTGTATTTCAAAATTAAAAAAGAAATTGTCATGATATTTAATGCATGTACAAACACCTGACTCCCATATCTGACCTGTATGCCAGCTCTTTTCTTTATTCTGCAGTGCAGAGTAGCTGGTAACACCCCTCATTCATTCATTTGCTTTTAGCAAATTGTCTTCTGTGGCAATTTATGCATTCCCAGGTAAGTGAATGTAGAGGTGTTCTGTGACTTAAAAAACACTGCTTCTAAGAATTCATTTAGTGAAAAAAACTAACAGGTAAATATCAGTGAGCAGCCCGAAAATGACAGAGCTCACCTTTCTTTCACCCCTGTGAGCATGTTCACTGGCTAAGGCACAAGGCAAAGTAACAATGATATACTCCGAGCTGACAAAGGGGTGTCTACCACCCCTCCAAAGGAATTATCATGGGATTGCTTGCAACATGTATTCACACCCACTATCCCACTATGTAACTTTGGAGATATTAGCTAGCAATAACACAAGGCTACCACACTTAGTAAGACATTACATATTATTTATCCCAACTTAATTTCATCCTTTTAGAATTTTTTTATGTTTTTATATCCTTTATGTTTCATAAAGGACTCTAAAAGCACCTTTTGCCACTATGTGTATAAGTGATCATAGGTAATTACATGGGTGGTGTTAGCACTTAAAATCACTTATATAGATGGAGACGTAGAGTTTACAGTGCGGGAACCTCCAGGCCAATAGATAAAATATAGTAACTGACTCAAAATACACTAGATGCTCAATAGATAGTACCTGTTATTATTAACAATTTCCTATTCATTGAGCACTTATTGCATACTTCTTTCCACACATTTTAAATACCTTCATTATGGAAAATACTAAACACTTAAAACACAATAGCTTTACCCGGCTTCCACAATTATAATTCTACTGATCTTGATTTTTCTCTTCCCCTACTAATTTTTCTGGATTATTTTAAAGTAAGTCCTATATCAATTCACCTATAGAAAGTTCAGTATGACTCTCTAACCAATAAGGACTTTGTTTAACCATCTTGCCATAGTCACACCTAAAATAATAACACAAATTTACTTAATATCATCTACTTTGCTGTTATTATTGCTATGCCATTATAATTATTTCTTAAAAATGAAAATACAATCAGGTCCCTCCAGAGCCATTCTGTCTCCTGCAGGCCCATAACCAAACCTCATGAGGGGTCACAATGCCCAGGATGATCTGCTGTGCCACCCTCCCACAATGCCTGCCGCACCCCTGGTCCTCAGCACCCTTGCACCTGCTGAACCCTGTACCTAGATAGGTCCTTCTCAACCGTCGGGTCTTGGCTGTAAGGTCACCTCCAAAGAGAAGCCTTTCCTGACCTCCACATGGGAGACTAGTTGCCCAACTTACTCATGCACTAAGTAGAGTCCATAAGTATCAGAACACTAGGTAAGCCCTTGCTGGTTGCCTGCTCCCTTTGTTTGACTGAGTCTGTTTTATGCCTCAGCCTCACCTTGGGCCCGAGCTCATTGCCAGGCAGAAAGCCGCAGCTGACAGGCATATACTGAGTGAAGTCACTACCTCATCCACGCTTCCTTCTCCCTTCCAGTCTTTCTTGCCTTGCCTAACCCTGCAAGGTCTCCCACATCGCTCTCAGCTGCACACCTGTCCTTCCACACCACATCTCCCATGCCTCAACACTCCGATCAGGGAAGACCTGCTCTCGGAAACCCAGGCTGCCTCTGTGCTGCCTTCGGACTTGCAAACCCAACTGAGCTCATCGAATCATTCACTCATCTTTTGCCCTCTCTCCTCTCTGTACTCCATGAGAACCAAGACCCCGCCCTGCTTAACTTGGTAATCCTGCGCAATGCCTGGAACCCAGTGCCGGGGACATCTCCCTGTAGATTTCAGAACTGAATAAACAAATTGGCTGGGGGCAGGAAGCAGAGCCAAGCTGAAAGGCCAGGAAACAGAGGGAGAACGATGTAGGGAGTAGGTATGGCTTGAAGACATAACGGGATGAGGCCCTAGGAAGCTTTGAATCATCTGATAAACTCAAGGAACCTGAACAAGTAAGAGGTCCCTAGGTTTGCATGTCAGGACTTGCCAGGTGTGACCTTAAGGTGATAGCAACTCTTTAAATAAATGTAAAACAATCAGAATATGAGTATAATCATCTTATAAAACAATCAGAGCATAGCTTCACTAGGGGAAGCTCCTCTGAGGAGGACCCTTACCTATACCCTTCACTGCTGAATCTGTAGTACCTGGTGGATGGTAGGCACTCAATGAGGATTTCTTGAATGGATACATGAATATTAAAATGAACTCAGGAAAGGCAGAAAATGAGGAAGAGATGGGAACTGTATCTCAGTGGAGATATGAAAATGCTGGTGCAAGAGAGAAAAGACACAAGCCTGCCAAGACTGTAGTGACTGATACCAAGCCTATCTCATTTAAACTTTCATCTTCAGTGCATAGCAGTCTGGCACCTAACAGTGCTCAATAAATCACCATGGGATACATGATTATTTCTGTGAAATGGATGCTAACATGACTAACTTCAAAGTGCATTAGGATTCTAAGTGCTCTTCATGCTCTATATTAGTCAATCCCTAAGGTTTTTTTTTTTTTTTTCCCTGTTTGTAAGTGTTGAATGGATTCCAACTTATCAATCAAGGTCAGAACTGTCACTGAGCATCTGGAGCGTACTCACATTACTATGAGTATGTGTGCATTTTACCCAGATTTCTATTTTTACTATCGTTGAGTGCGTGCCAGGCCGTCTCCAATCACAAAATCATAATTGGAACAACAGGGTCTTGAGAACTGTGAAGAGATTGTGATGGAGGAAAAAGAAACGTTGTTTGGACTCATGGATTTTGCAAATTGTGCATTAAACAAAAAATTATTCAGTGCAGGATTGCTCAGATCCTTTGTTCTTTTAATATGAAACTGTGACTCCCTTAAGAGAGTTTCCAAAAATATAATTCTGAAACTCATAATTGATGGAATCCAATTTTTTTTATCTCTTCATGGAACTTTTTTTTAAAAAAATATTTATTTATTTATTTGAAAGAAAGAGTTACAGAGAAGCAGAGGCAGAGAGAGAAAGAGAGAGAGAGAGAGAAAGGTCTTCTATCCAGTGGTTCACTCCCCAAATGGCTGCAATGGCCAGAGCTGTGCTGATCAGAAGCCATGAGCTAGAAGCCAGGAGCTGTTTCCGGGTCTCCCCGGGGGTCCAGGGACCCAAGCACTTGGGCCATCTTCTACTGCTTTCCCAGGCTGTAGCAGAGAGCTGGATTGGAAGTGGAGCAGCCAGGCTCCAGCCAGTGCCCACATGGGATGCCGGCCCCGCAGGCAGCGGCTTTACCCACAACGATGCCACAGTGCTGGCCCTGATGGAACACTTTTTAAAAATCCAGAGGCTGCTTGTTCTAACAGCAGAGCGTAGAAAATGCTGTTTTCCAGAACACGGAACCATGAAGACTTCTGCATTTCCTTAACCACTCAGTGTATTGTAGTGCAGGGGGGTATGCACTCATGCCTGCTCCTCACCCACTCCTCTGAAGGGCAGAAGCAAGAGGATCAAGAGGTGGAGCTTTGATGTGAGCTTGACCTCCTACGAATTTCAGTTCTGCCACTTACCAGTTGTGTAACATACTGCAAATTAATTCTCTCACAGCTTTGGTTTTTCCATCCATGAGGATGAGAACAATGTCACCGCTGAGAAACTACATGGCCGTGATGGTAGGTGGTATCTCTCAGAGCGCATGGCAGGCTCTGCACATAGTAGGTGATAATTCATTCATGGAACATCAGGCATGGACAGAGACTCTAGATGGAGCTGAAAACAAGACAGAGAGAAGTCCCTGCCTTGGGAGAGACATTAGCCTAGCAGGAGAAAGAAAGTTCTGTAGAGGTTGGCTCCTCAGGTGGTTTCAAGGTATAGCCAAGGTGGGGCACCAAAATTCTAGGCCAACGATAGGTGCTGTTCTTGGGAAGTGCGTTACTGAGGTTTTCCAGACAGGCAAGGAAGCTGGGAGTGGTTCTGTGCCAAGGCCCACCCAAGTGCCGTCTGAGCGCTGCAGCCACCCAGGAGGAGGGGCAGATGCCTGGATCTTTCCAGTTCTCCCACACAGTGGAGACCCAGAGAAGCAGAGCATCCGTGCAGCCTCACGCCAGGGTGTCTTTGGACACATATGCCAGTCAGCCCCATGACAAGGACCACAGGCACAAAATGAGGCCATTTATTTGCACATAGCTCACAGATGACATGACGAAGCGTCAAGGTTCAATGCTGAAGGATGGACCTGCAGGGACCAGTGGGCAATAAAGCCTGACAGCAAAGCCTGTCTGTTCTATAAAGGCTCAGGTAACTTTATGAAAATGGTGGTACACACCTTGGTGAGCAGGTGCTCAGGGCCTTGATCTGTCCCTGTGTCTCCCACAGATGGGCCCACGAGACCTGCCGAGGTGCCTGCCGCTGGTCTATGTGCTGCCTCCCTGGAAGGGGGAGAAGTCAGACCCTAATTGCACTTGCTTTTCCTCCCGCTGCCTGCATCCCTCCCACTGCAGTTTTCTCACAGGCATTAGGCGTCTAATTGTGCATGCCACTATTCATTGTGCCCGGGGCTTAAGCAGGGGCTGCCGGCCTTATTTCTCCACTCCACTGGCTGAGCGCAGAGCGCGCTGACTCCTGTCCTGCCTGCCTCATGAATCACAGTGCAGCATGTTCTCATAGTTGTCTCAGGTTTCAGGTTAGGAAGGAGATCCTAGAAAGCTCCAGAAGGTGCAATATTTAGTTTGCACCAAATGAAGGACACAATTGTGTGTGCTTCCTTTGTACACCAATTAGCAGCATATGGGGAGAACAAAATGCACTAATAAAGTTATAAAGCAATAGAAGGGTTAGGGAGACAATCACTTGCTCACAGGCGCAGGCAGGAGTGCGAGCTGCTCACATTGCATTTTCCCAAACAGATTGTCTGAACACCTGCAGGCATTCAAGGGCCCTCCGACTCTCAAGCACCCTCATCTATGTCTCTTTCAGCTGAATCGCCAACATTCAGGCGGAGTTATGGTGTTGAGATTGGAGAGGCTGTGTGACAGACAAGTCTCATCACAGACCAGGGGCTGCCTGGCATGCTGTGTTGAGAAGGATTCTGAGGCTGCAATGGGACTTCATGGGCATGAAGGCAGTGATGAGTGGCAATGTTTGTCCCAAGGGTGGACAGGGCAAGGAAGATGTATGCAGACATCAACACATCTACTGGTGCAAAAGAACCCTAACCGAGGAGCCAGAGACCCTGTGGTCCTGAGGAAGGCATGCCTTTTCCTCAGCCTGTTTCCTGAGCTGTAAAACTGAGGTAGGTTTTGTCATGTTTCCCTTATGGGGCCCTGGTTAAGATCAAATGCAGTGGAAGGAATCCAACTGCTTTCAGAATCATCATCCATCACACAATCGTGAAGTCCTGTAATTGCAAAACTATCTGCACTCAGATGTGTGTGTGTGTATGTGTGTATTTGCTTGTCTGATGCTCCAGGGAAAGCCTTCTGCACTCCAGCGCTTCACTGTTTTATGTAAGATCAATCTTTGTTGTAAGGGTCTGGCCTCTGTATTGCAGGATGTGCCACGACGCCAGTAGCACACCCCCAACAGGTGTGACGGCCAAAATTGTCTCTAGACGTTGGCTGGCAAATACCTGCTTAGGGCAAAAGGCTCCTGGCTGAGAACCCCTGGCCTAGATCAGCAGTTTCTCCTCAGGATGCATATTGGACTCATCTCTGGAGTTTTTTAAACCCACTGAGTGCCAAGTTCCAAGCCCCACCCAAGAGGATTTGTATTTAACTGGCCAGAGTGGACTGGGCACTGGCACCTCTTCTAAGGTGATTCCGACGTACATTCCAGAGCTAAGAGCCATCCCCCAGCCCCACAGAATCCTGGCTGTGAGTGCACAGGGCCTCCTCTGCCATAACTGACAGCCCCCAGGCAGACTCTCCAGGCCTGGCCACAGACTGGCCTAAAGCATGCAGCCATGTGCTCTTTAGGGCCCAGCCAAAGATCCTCCCAGGGCTTATATCAGGGAGACTGCTCCTCACACCTCAGCCCAATGTGTAATTTCCTTCCTGTATTCAATCACAAGAATTCCACTTTTTAATGAGCCTATGAACAATTTATCCTTTAACAGATGACTGGGGGAAGTTGATGAGGGAGATAATTAAACGTGATGGATACCCATGCGTGTCCATCTTGAAACCATTTTTTAAAGGCCATGGAAGCCCTAACATCCCTTTGATGAAAAGGAGCCAGACAGAAACACAACAAGTAACATATGACTGGGGACAAATGGTAAAATTAAAGGCAAACATTGTTGATGAGCTTACTAGAGCCTGAAGTATTGAAGCACAATATTAGCCTTGGTGGAAAACAACTTCATTGAAATATGTCCTTCCTGCTGCACGGCTTTCCTAGGGCTCCCAACACCGTCTGTCTCTCTCGGCGTCTCGCTCTCTGTCACCAGGCGTTTTCAACAGAGTGCACAAGGCAGAGAGTTTGGGAATGAAAGTGAAGGATAATTGAAGTCTTGCCTTGATCTATTGTTACAACTGAGTAGGCAGACAAACACTCAGTTCCTGTGTAGACCCTCGCAGAAGAGCTTCTGCTCCGGGGGCTGGCACGGCAGTCAGTCAATCAGCATATACTTACCCAACACCCACCATAAATAAGCCACCGTGCTAAGCTCCCCAGGGAATACAAAGATGGATAAGACACACATCCTGCCCTCTAACCGTTTGTAGTCTAGTTAGGGGCCTATAAAAACATAATCAATAACATGCAGTCGTCTCAGACTAAGTCCAAATAAATGACACTGAAAAGAGACATTAGCTGAGGGGTTTCATGTGAAACCAGATGCAAGTTGGACACAGACACCCAGCCACTCAATCTGGACCCTGGCACTGCTTACAAGGTCATGTGCAGGAGGCCATTGGGCTCCTGAATGAGTTGGGGAAGCACTTTGTGGAGGGCCAGGGCACAGAGAGCAGGTGGAATAATTCCTACTCCTCCTCGGACCCAGCCATCAGCTCTGTCTCTGAGACAGAGACCAGGGTTGCATGGAGGCACAGGGTGGATGGAAAGGCCAGCTCCCATCGCCCCGTGGTGAACAGTGGCAGGACCACCCACACAGAGAGGGGCAGGGGGCTGGCTCTTGCCTTCTACCCTGGAGCAAATGTGTCCTCGGGCAGAGCTCTGTTTTCCAGGAGAGAAAACTGGGACCTCGGTATGTGGCAAGGATGTGACACGCGTGCTGCCAGCAGAGTGGCCTGAGTCGCTGTAACAGCCTGTGGACTCACGCACTAACTCCAGGCGTCCTGTTGGAATCCGTCAGCAGCCACCTTGTTCTGGGCTGGGGACTAGGGGAAGCCGTGTGATACCCGTGGGAGAGCAGAAGGAATGGAGACACATGGACATGAACATCAGGAGGAACAGCTTTGGATAAGCTTAGCTATAAGACTAGTGTGAAATGAACAGAGCCGCAAACAATCAGCACCACACAGGGTGAGACCAGCAGGTCACATGGCCGCCAACAGCCTGAAATCTCTCTTGGACAGGAAGGCTGTGTGTGAAGAGAGACACAGCCCCAGTGGTCGCAAGAAGCCTGATCCAGGCCGGCGCCATGGCTCAATAGGCTAATCCTCTGCCTGCAGCACCGACACACCGAGTTCTAGTCCCGGTCGGGGCACCGGATTCTGTCCTGGTTGCCCCTCTTCCAGGCCAACTCTCTGCTGTGGCCTGGGAAGGCAGTGGAGGATGGCTCAAGTCCTTGGGCCCTGCACCTGCATGGGAGACCAGGAGAAGCACCTGGCTTCTGGCTCAGCGTGGTGCGCCGGCTGCAGTGGCCATTGCGGGAGTGGGGGGGGGGGGTGAACCAATGGCAAAGGAAGACCTTTCTCTCTGTCTCTCTCTCTCACTGTCCACTCTGCCTGTCAAAAAAAAAAAAAGAAGAAGCCTGATCCAGAGGCTCATCCAGTGGTGAGGCTTCGCCTGGGCGGCCTGCAGCAAGGGGTGGGACCTGGGAAGTGTGGCCGTGAAGCCACTGCCAAGTCCGGGCCCCTTGCTCCATTACCTCCCAGTGGGCTTCCGTGCCCCTAGTGCAGATGCTCGACACAGCAGCAGAGTGAGCCTGTAAAGCTCCAGTTAGACCACGGCACTGCCCTGCACAGATAATCCATGGATTCTCTCATACTAAAATCTAAACATCTTTCCATACCCACTTCTCCCTGCCTTCTCCCTAGGTTCATTTCCAACCTTCTTCATCTTACTCATCTCATTGCATTGACCATGGCTTTGTCCTGAACCCAGAACACACATAACTTGTCCTGCCTCAGAGCCTTGGCCCCTGCTGCAGATACTAAGACACCATTCCCCCGATATCTTACGACTGTTTCACCTTCTCATTCAGGTTTCTGCTCAGGTCCCGTGACTCCAGAGAGCCCTTCCTCGACCACATTCTCTCAATGAGCCCCTACCACCTCCTGTACCCTTCTCCTAATTACTGTTTCTTCATAGCACTTATCTCCCAACACTATTTTATAAACTCACTTGAATGTTTATTGTCTTTAAGTCACATTAGAATATAAGCTCCAGGAGGAGAACCTACCCCTGGTGGCTAGAGCAGTGCCTGCCAGGTTCTTAGTGCACAGGGAATACATGTTAAGTTAAAAAATGAGCAGCCCCCTTTCAAACCATTAGGTAAGTTGCTGAGGGCTCTAAGTCCGCTTTGTAAGCCAGGAACTCGCATTTTAATTCATGATTACAAAAGCTGCACCCACAAAGGGCTTTTCACCCTAACTAAGCAATCCTCTCTGTTACTGTCACTTCACTTGATGTGGTTGCTCCATGACATTCCAATATAGATCAACACTGGTGATTGGTTATCTACTCTTATTTTTACCTTTTTCTGCCCACAAGAATATCAGCCCATGAGACAAGGCTCATGCCTGCTTTGTTCACTGCTATAAGGCCACACAGGGCAAAGAATGCACACTTAGTGAACATTTTGTTAGGAATCAATCCAGTGAAGCCAGGATTCCTTGGTCCTGACATTTTTTTGGTGAATACTTTGCACCTCAGAGCCAGATCTTATTTTACTATGATGAAATAGCTTCGTGTTACATTCACCTCTCATTCCTGCCTGCTGAACTCGTCAAGATCCTGACTCTGTTATTCAACATATCACCACCCCTGCCGGTCTGTGGAAACTCCACATGGCTGCTCCCACATGGTTCCTGAGGCAGGGAAGGCGGGCGCAGACACGCGGGTGTACCCTTCTCTCTCTGGCTTCCTCCGTCTCCTTGCTGAAAGGTCACCTGATTCAGGGTACAGCTGTGGCTGTCTCCTCGACACACTCCCCAAAGGGAGGGGGCACAGAGTAGACCTTGGGCTAGAAAGCAGACTAGACCATGGCTGGAGGCCCTCCTGCTCCACTTGCTTTCTGAATGTTGGCACTGGCCATTCCCTTCACCTCTCGGCATCTCAGCTTCCTTTACCTGCCCCATACAGGTAGTGCTTCCTACTTAAGTTTGTACGGACAGAACAGTGATAAGTACCCAATACCATGCCAGGAACTCGGTGAATGTACCAACCATGTGCATTTAAAACCAAACATACCACTCTAGAGGGCCAAATGAGGAAGAGAGAGGAGCTGGAAGTTCACCTATTTCACCAACTCCTCGTTAATCCAAAGGGGAAACCACCAGTACCTACAGGCTAGTCCCCGAGAGGGCATGTGGACAGCTGTGGTCATTGGCTTAATATTCCCAAGAAAGTCTCCATGCATCCACATAGCCAAGGAAGGGGTCCGGGAGCTTGCACTCAGGGGGCCAAGAGAAGGTGAGGTGAGTAGGTGCACAGGAACAGGCTGACTGGCAGATGGCAGCCCGGCATACTCGCGGCTCTGTTGCTCTGCCTTCCTTACAGCACCGATGTAGGGTGCTCACCCAGCTGGCATTTCAGCATCTTCCTTAGACTCATTCAAATAATGGGGCAAACTGTAAAGGTGGAGAAATAATCATAAAAAGCGTAGGCAAGGTATGCAAATAGAAAACCCCACAGGCTCAGAGGAGGCTGCCAGAACAAAGATAATCAAGCGCATTCTCCATACCCTCCAGGTGTGCGCGCCTTGGGAGTCGGAGTGGGGCACACAGGCCAGGAGGGGAGGAAGGGAACACCCTGGCTCAGGTCTCCTACCTGTTTGCATTTATAAGCCTGCTCTCACTCTCACTCTCGCTCTCGCTCTCGCTCTCGCTCTCACTCGCTCGGCAGCAGCCTGGCAGATGGCGCTCAAGCACATTCGAGAAAGGAGGAAGGGGAAGTGAGGTATTCCCCATAATGCCTTCTCTCAACCCTGTTCGCATGATAGGCTCACCTTATTCAGGCAGCTACACAGATGAGCTAAAAATGACATCTCCCACTGCTCAGAACCCTGAGGGCTTTTCATCCAGCTCAAAGCAAAAGGCTCAGGCCTTCAAGGCTGGCCCCCACCCTCTGAGCTCAGCCCCTTCCTTCCTGACTCCTCCCACTCCAGCCACAGACAGTGCCTTGCAGAGCCACGATGCCAGCCCTGGGCTCATCCCGCCCTCCCCCTTTTCCGTATCAGTGCAGAGGTCCTCTCCCTGCACGGAGCCTTGCTCCCTATGCAGACTGCACGCCCTCCTGCTGACTCTAGCACAGCTGATGTCCACCTTCCTTCCTCACTTCCGCTCTCCCTCTCCTAAGTAGAATGGAAGCTCAGTGAGAACAGGACCTTGGGTCTGCATATCCGCTGACATCTCCTCAACGCGGTCAACGTGGCCCGGCACATGGTGGGGGCAGAAATATTCATGGCCTGACCATTTTTTTGTTGAGTAAAGCTACACGTGTGTTGACTTTGTCCCATTTTCCTCCCTCTTTTCCAACTCTTAGCTTTGCAGGGCAGGGCTAACACCTGATGAAAAGCATATACATCTCACTGAGTACGTGATGCATATGTAATTAATACTGGCTGTCATTACTATTGGCGAGTTCGACTTCAATGAGTATTGGTAGCAAACCATGGCAGTGCTCAAGAAGAAAGCCAGTGGTGCTATGGCATAGAGGGTAAAGGCCCTGCCTGCAGTGCCAGCATCCCATATGGGCATTGGTGCTAGTCCCAGCAGCTCTACTTCCAATGCAGCTCTCTGCTATGACCTGGGAAAGCAGCAGAAGATAACCCAAATGCTCGGGCCCCTGCACCCGATTGGGAGACACAGAGGAAGATCCAGGCTCCTGGCATCAGATTGGCCTACCTCTGGCCATTGTGTCCATTTGGGGAGTGAACCAGCGACGAAAGATTGCTTTCTCTCTATCTGCCTCTGCCTCTCTGTAACTCTGTCTTTCAAATAAATGGAGGAGGAGGTGGAGGAGGAGGAAGAAGAAAGAAAGAAGGTGGGAGGACAGAGGAGGGAGGAGGGAGGAAGGAGGAGAAGGAGAAGGAGAAGGGGGAAGGGAGAAGGAGAAGGGAGAAGGAGATGAAGAAGAAGGTGGCCAGGAAAGACAGTGGTACAGGGCCAGCACTGTGGCACAGCCAATTAAGCCACTGTCTGCACTGCCGGCATCCCATATGGATGCTGGTTTGAGCCCCAGCTGCTCCAATTCCAATCTAGCTCCCTGTTAATGTGCCTGGGAAATCAGCAGAGGATGGCACAAGTACTGGGACACCTATACTCAACTGGGAGAACTGGATGAAGCTCCTGGCTCCTGGCTTTAGCCTGGTCTGACCCTGGCTGCTGTGGCCATTTGGGAAGTGAACCAGGAGATGGAAGATCTCTCTCTCTCTCTCTCTCTCTCTGACTTTTAAATAAGAAAAAAAAGACAGTGGTAAAAAACAAATGCACAGTGAGCTATATTTGCACAAGAAAGACTGGGAGAAGGGATCAGCCAGGGAAAGGGACCCACAGAGGTCAGGCAGGAAGAGCTGGGAAGGCAGAGGGTAGAACTCACAGTGTGGCTGTCTCACCCTCCCCTACAGTCCTTCCATCTACTTGAATGGCCATGCAAGCACATGTGTGCACTTTGGTTAGAGCTAACTGTGGATGACAGAACTCCCCACCTCCACTTCCGTCCCAAATCACCTAAGTAGGCCAGCATAGAGGCGAGGCTGATTCCAACAGGGCTCCCTCTCTAGCCAGACTATGTGGATGGTGCACCCAACAAGTCGGGCCATTTCCCCAGGAGCAGCCTGCTGCAGGCTGAAAGTATTGAGGACAACAGAGGTGGCCCACAAGTGGATACCAGCCCATGACCAACACTGGTATTATAAACAGAATCTTGGCAGGGTCTCTAGGGCTCTATAAGACATGGCTACCATATCCCCCCACCCCCGCAAGAGCCTCATGGTACATTCCCCATTCTCGGGACTCCAGCCCCCAGTAGCATCTCTGGTTCCTTGAGAGCTTCCCACCCAGAAACTCCTTTCCACCTGCACACCTTCATGACCTACCCTTTCTCTTTTTTGCAAGTTCAGTTCTCCCTTCTAGTGGGCACTCGTTCTCACCTCCTGAAGTTCATTCTCCCAGCTATGCCATCTTCCCTCCATTCTGTTTTCTGGCACAGGCACCTTGTAGACACTGTGTGTGTGAGTGCATGTGGACCAGGGAACTCCAAAGAATTCACAAAAATGCATATCATGCAAAACTATGCCTGGATCTCAAAATTTTCAACACCAAAATAAACTCATCTGATACAATTCCATTTTCCACAAACTTTTGAAGTACCCTCAGGTGTAAATTAGCTCATGAGAATCCCTTTTGTCAGAACAAGGCTGTCTCTTCATCCTTAATTCACCATCACCTCTTCTCTGTGTTCAGATCCTTCCTCAAAAAACAGTGGGTTCGAGATGTCACACCACTCCTGCTTTCAAGGCATTTGCAGTGCTGCTTTCTGGCAGTCTGGGTACCCTGTCTCCTCCAGAGCTTGGCAAAAAAATGTCTCTTATGAGAGTCATCTGCTGACCACTCGGCCTACAAAACACTCTCCCCACCTGCTTACTCTGCATCTCTACATCCTTCAGAATCCTGTCACTCTTCAAGGAATGGTCCTTGGGTGAAGAACATTAGTTTCACCTGAAAACATGGTAGACCTGCAGAACCGGAGCCTCACCCTGATTGGCTGCATCAGAGTCTGTATGGGGGCAGGGTTTCCCAATCACCAATGTGGACATAAAGTTGGAGAAGGTGAATGGTGCTGTGCCGTAGTGGGTAAAGCCACCACCTAAAATGCTGGCATCCTACATGGGGACTGGTTCAAGTCCAGAGTGCAGCACTTCCAATCCAGCTCCCTGCCTGATGGCATGAGAAAGGCAGTGGAAGATGACCCAAGTGTTTGGATCATCCGGGGAAGACCTGGATGAAGCTCCTGGCTCCTGGCTCTGGCCTGGCCTGGCCCAGCTCTAGGGAATAAACTGGCAGATGGAAAATCGGTCTCTCTCTCTCTCTCTCTGACTTTTCAATAGGTAAATAAGGCTTTTTTAAAAAGAAAGTTGGAAAAGTATTTTAGAGCAGCCCTCATGGTCTGTTGTTGCCTAACTTGTTTATTTAGTAATCACCTATCTCACTCCCAACCAAAAGGAAATTTCTGTGAAAGTAGAGGACTTGCCTGTCCTGTTTACCACGGCATTTGCAGTGCCGAACACAGTACTTGCTACATGGTCAGCACCAAATAAAAGGAATGAATTAGCGAAGAAAAGAAAAAATGAATGAATGGCCAAAGTGTCTTCAAACTCAAATGCAGTCATCTTATTCTAGCTCACTTCCCTTCTCCCTGAGATCCAAGTTGAGCCTGTCTGCCTGTCTGCCTGTCTGCCTGTCTGCCTGCCTGCCTGCCTGTCTGCCTGCCTGCCTGTCTGCCTGCCTGCCTGCCTGCCTGCCTGCCTGCCTGCCTGTCTGCCTGCCTGTCTGCCTGTCTGCCTGTCTGCCTGCCTGCCTGCCTGCCTGCCTGCCTGTCTGCCTGTCTGCCTGTCTGCCTGCCTGCCTGCCTGCCTGCCTGTCTGCCTGCCTGCCTGCCTGCCTGCCTGCCTGCCTGTCTGCCTGCCTGCCTGCCTGCCTGCCTGCCTGCCTGCCTGCCTGCCTGTCTGCCTGCCTGCCTGCCTGCCTGCCTGCCTGCCTGTCTGCCTGCCTGCCTGCCTGTCTGCCTGCCTGCCTGCCTGCCTGTCTGCCTGTCTGCCTGTCTGCCTGCCTGCCTGCCTGCCTGTCTGCCTGCCTGCCTGCCTGCCTGCCTGCCTGTCTGCCTGTCTGCCTGCCTGCCTGCCTGCCTGCCTGCCTGTCTGCCTGCCTGCCTGTCTGCCTGTCTGCCTGCCTGCCTGTCTGCCTGTCTGCCTGCCTGCCTGTCTGCCTGTCTGCCTGCCTGCCTGCCATCAGCAAGCACTTTCTGCACCGGAGGCACCATGCTGAGCACTGGGAACAGTCAAAGGCAGTGCCTGCACACAAAGAGCTCACACTCTAAAGGGATCACTCACAAGGAACAGCCTGTCTTTTCTTCCATTACAGCTCCAGCGTCTCACCTTCCATTTCTACAACACTACACAGCAAGAGAGTTTCTCAGTGCTCAGTGGCCAAAGAGCTGCCCACTTCCCTTCCCCGTGGGCTTGTGTTCCCCTGACTGGATCCTGGATCTTTGTTTTTCCAAACCCGTTACGGGAGAAGCGTTTCCCACTTCTGCATTACTCATGAGCTTCTACCCAGTTCCTGAACGCGCTGAGTCCTGTCTGCCTCTCAGAGAACATTCCTGTAACGCTAACCTGGCGTCCTCAGTGCTCCACCTCCAGTCCTGGGAACGCCCCGCCCTCACAGCCCGAGTGTCCTCACTTGCTCACTTTTCACCGCTGGGCACCCACATTTCAGCTGCTGGCAAGCAGTGCTTAGCCCTAGCTTCCCTGCTTCCTCTTCATTAACACCCACGCAACCCCGCCACTCACACATGGTGTGATACACTCTTCTCCCTCCCTCCCAGGGAACTCTTCCTCATCCTTAGACACTCTTTGTGGTACAGGGAAATTTATTCCCACAATTTATTACATCAGCAATCGAGGAGAAAATTCTATGATGATATTACCATGCACTGAAAAGGCATCTAATAAACTTTTGCAGCCATTTCTAAGATGTAATCCGTGTAAGAATAAAAATAGAAATCAGAAAGAAATGCATAAATATAATAATTTTAATATAAGTTGATAACAAATATTAAAATCAGAAAAAATTCATAAAATCAGAAGCTGGATAGAGATTCTCACTATTACTAATATAGTAGTCAGTAGAAACTAAATGATTCCAGCCAATGCAATAAGATAAGGAAAATTAACTAATGGGCCTAAAACAGAAAAAGAAGAGGTAAAATTTTACCTTTTAGCTGATGACTTGATTGGACATGTAGAATGTTCACAAAACTTTTTAAAGATTTCCACAGCTAATAAGAGGATTTGATAAGGTTAAGGAATATGCAAAGAATTTGAAAAGAAAAGAGATTTTTCCACAAACTAGCAATAAGCAGTGAAAAATGGGAACGATAAAAAATGTATAAGTGGAAAAGATCTTAAAATACTTAAGTAAATTTTAACAAGAAAGCCATAGGGTCTACATGAATAAAATTATAAAATCTAACACAATGATATAAAACAAATTTTGAATATATGAAAAGAGAAACTACATTCTCCATTAGGGAGATATAATACTATAAATGTGTCCAAATTATATATATATAAAGCTTAATGATGCTTCCATTAAAACATGAATAGCAATTTTCTCTCCTTTTCTTCAAAGGTAGCATCAACTTCAATTCATACAGTTTTCAAGAAGTGCTCAAGAACACTAACCTTTATATGCACAAATACAAAGACTAAAATGGGGATTTCCTTACCACACACCAAATAATTCTATAAAGCCACTCTAAACAATCCAGTGTCATATTCCCATGAGATACAAAATCTGATCATTGATAAAGGTCCAGAAATAGATCCAAGTAAATGTAAGATCTTAAAATATGGCAAAAGAGGTATCCCCATTAAATAAAGAACGTACAACAGGCCAGCGCCGTGGTGTACCAGGTAAAGCCACTGCCTGCAGTGCCAGCATCCCATATGGGTGCCGGTTCGAGTTCTGGTTGCTCCACTTCCAATCCAGCTCTCTGCTGCGGCCTGGGAAAACAGTGGAAGATGGCCCAAGTCCTGGGGCCCCTGCACCCATGTGGGAGACCTGGAGGAAGCTCCTGGCTCCTGGCTTCAGATTGGCACAGCTCCAGCAGTCGCAGCCATGTGGGGAGTGAACCAGCGGATGGAAAACTTCTCTCTCTCTGCCTCTGCTTCTGCCTCTCTGTAACTCTTGCTTTCGAATAAATAAATAAATCTTTTTTTAAAAAAATAATGTACAAATAGTTGTTAAATTAAAAGAATATGGACAATGGGTACAAAGTTGTGATTGCACAGTAGGGTGACTACAGTTAACAGTAACGTATCATTTGTGTGTTTCAAAAAAGCTAAATTTTGAATGTTATCTCCACAAGGAAATGATAAAATTTGAGGTGACAGACAGGCTAATTACACTGATTTGATCATTACAGAATGTATACATGTGTCAAAACAACACACTGTACCCCATAAATATATGATTATTATGTGTCAATACTATTAAATAATATAGTTGGACTAGTATAAAGATGAATTCACAAAGAGTAATGAAAAAGCTTAGGTATGAAAAGTTATACAAAAACACCACATGAGCAAGTATATCTATTCATAGTTTAGAATTGGAAGATCTTTATACTCAAAAGAAACACTGACTTTTGAAGGGAAAACACAATGCATGTGGCATGTGTCTATGGAAACATCAACCACAAACTATATACCATGTAACTATAAGCCATAAACTATTTAAACATAACTAAAGGTTTCATTTTGTAAATTAACAGAGAAGCCCAAGAAATGGAAGAATCTTTGTGGTGCAGATGACAGGCAACAGGTTAATAAGTACCTATGCAATGTAAAGAGCTCTTGCAAACCCACAGAGGAACCATCCCACAGGAAAGGGAACAAAGGATATGAATAGAGAGTTCAGAGAAGATCAAGCCCAAACTGTTAATAAACACATGAAGAGATATTTAAACTCACTGGTAGTGAGAGAAGCACAAATTACAGCAATGAGTTATTACTTTATGCCATGTACAGGGCAAACATGAAGAAGTGATGATGGAAAAGTTCTACTTATTACTGGCAGAAATGTGAGGTGTTGCTGGAAAGACATACGATACTTCTATTAAAATGAAAACTACACATACCCTGCAACCCAGAGTCTCCATTCTTGCAATTCTGCCCTATAAAAATGAAATTTCAATATCCAAAGATAGATGTTCAAGGATGTTTATTGCAGCATTCTTCACAGAGGAAGAAAGCACTGAAAATAGTAAATGTCCATTAGCAGGGGGAATATTTATTAAGTCATAATATATTTACAGCATGAAATATTGTATTATACAATGCAGCCACATAAAGAATGAGATTTAGAACAATTGTTGAAATTAGAACTCTTATAGACTACAAGGTATAAAGTAGTATGAATAATACCATGTTTTAATAAGTAAAATATTTTAAGCCAATCTTACACACACACGGATGTGTGTAAAGACATAAACAATTAAGTAACATTAGACAAAAACATGTAGAGAGTCAGTTAAGGTGGAGTGGTAGAATTCATTAAGGTGCATTTAGGGGAAGAAAGGGCAGGGCAAAGCAAACCCAAAAGAAAAAATGCTATACTAACAATTCCATCAACAATCCAGGACGTGTGATAGGACCCCATTTTTGTTTGTCTGCTTGTGTGTGTTGGGAAATTAAAAGTAGCACTTGATCTAATCTACTTCCTGTAACTCCATCCCTGACACAATAAGATGTACGGTACGATATTATTCCATCAATATAGACACCAAGTGACCCCTCCATACTCTTGTGTATGCTATGTGGTTCCGTTTTTTGTTATTGTTGTTGGTGTAGAGATGCTGTGGGACTCTGCACAAATCTCAGGATGAGAGGACAAAGGCCATGGAATATACTTGGAGCTCTGTGGTTCTGAATCCTTGGATTAAATAAAACACAGACTGAAATACTGGGGGGAAATGCCTCTGTACAGAATATAGACATTTTTCTTGTCACTCTTCCTTGAACACAGTGTAACAATTATTTATATTGTAGTAGGTAGGTATTAGATTTGTAAGTGACCTAGAGATGATTTCAAGTATGTAGGAGGATGTGTGTAGGTGTTAGCAAACACTCTACCATTTTATACAAGGTACATACACATACGGGGATTGTGGTATCTGCAGTAGGTTCTAAAACCAACCCCACGGGGGCCAGCACCATGACGTAGCGGGTAAAGCCATCGCCTGCAGTGCCAGCATCCCATATGGGTGCCGGTTCGAGTTCTGATTGCTCTACTTCTAATCCAGCTCTCTGCTATGGCCTGGGAAAGCAGTGGAAGATGGCCCAAGTCCTTGGGCCTCTGCACCTGCATGGGAGACCCAGAATAAATTCCTGGCTCGGCTCCTGGCTGCGGGTTGTCACAGCTCCAGCCGTTGTGGCCATCTGGAAAGTGAACCAGCAAATGGAAGACCTCTCTCTCTGTCTCTCTCTGCCTCTGCCTCTCTGTAACTCTGCCTTTCAAATAAAATAAGTAAATATTTTAAAAAATAAAATTAAAATAAAACCAACCCCACCATGGATTTTAAGGAACAACTGTATTGATGGGGGGGGGGGTGATTATCCTTTATGATAAGAATCGATTGTTAGGTATTCTGAACCTTGATAGATAGCTATTAAACCCAGACATTTTCAAAAAGTACACTGTATAAACTGATACTTAAATAAATTATATTACAAGCAAATGAATGAAAAGATACTGCTAATCACTTCTTTTTACAACTGTGGTGTTTAGAGGGCAGAAATACTGTTCCCTACTCTGTTCAGTGATACCACATTGGTAGCTTGAAATCAGCCATGGTGCAGGCATTTACACCACAGAAATTGGCAGCTACTCTAAGCCAAGACTTGCATCTTTACTAGAGAATGTGTTAATAATGCATGTTAACCTTGAATGTAGGCATGTCTTTAGTTGTTACGTTGTGGCTAGCACAAAATGCTGAGAAAATGTTCTTTAGGGCATCAAAAATCATTACCCAATTCAGCAAAGCTGAGTTTGTCATTGATGAACAAGAGACCTTGTGATTTCAATTCATTGTCTCCCTTTTGTCTTCTGTAACATGACCACATCACCTGGCATCTTTGTGAACAAAAGGGAAGATACTGAAGACTTCAACTTTCTAGTTCATCACAATCCCAGGTTGGCTAGGAATATAAGAGTTTAGCAAAACTTAGCTAAAGCAGTTTGTGACAAACCAACTGGCTGTATGCACGGAACTAACATAAAGGATCTCTCCATTTTACTCTTAACTAGACATTACATGCCATACGTCCTTTGTGTTGGTAGCATGCATAGCTAGCTTATGGGCACACACAGAGAACTAGCTGTCAAAGAGTTACCAACACATCACTAGTTGTGTCAATCATGAGTCTAAAATAAACAAAAGGAAAGTGTTAAATTAAGGGGCACCTCTTCTCTGGAGTCTTCCAGAGAATACTTTCTCAGTGTCTCCCTTCTCAGCGTGCCTGGGAGCCCAGCATGTGTGGTGTTTGTCCTGGTGCAAGGGACTGTGTCCAGTCCTTCCTGGCACACTGCTGACTCTCTCAGAGTGGCTGCTCAACACATGAATGAATAAATCATCTGGGGAATCAGAATGAGAGAGAAGATGGCAGAGAAGTCCAGAGACACATGCAGGGAAATGAGAGTGGAAGAATTCTGAAGTGCTTACTTGGGACCCCAGGGGATCAGCAGGACCTGAACTCTCCACTGGAATCCTGCACCTGAGTTCACCTTCTTTATGAATTAATTTCATCAACAGAATTCTCAACTTTTGTATTATGAATACACACAAGGATCTCTGTACTGTGTTTGCTTCTTCTAATTGCTTTCTTTTTTGAACTTTCATTTCTAGATCAAAAATTACTCCATCAATGAAGATATAGTCTCATATTCTTGACAGGACAAGATCATGGCTCCTGGTATGATTTTCTTATCTCTTGTTGATGGGTAAACTAAAAATACTCAGTGAGAATGCTCATCTTGCCCTCTGAGAGTTTGAGTGCAGCAGCCAATGTGGATAACGATGACGGGGCATACAGGTAGTTTGGGAAATACATTCTTACTGTGAAAAAATTAATGCTTTCATTCTTCCAAGTGAAAGAATTCCTCTCTATGTTGGGGGAGCAGTATCACACAGGGGCTTTGGTCTGGCCTCAAATGCCAGCCCTGTGCTGATGAGCCACAGGCTCGAGGTAGAGTCGACTTTGGGGAACCAAAGCTTTCTCTTCTATAAAAATGAGATTATAACACAATTGTATTATACTGGCTGTAGAAAGAAAGCATACGTGTACACAAAGACTTGTTCACAGATGTTTATGACAACATCATGGATCACAAATACTGGAGTTAATCCACCTACCCACCAACAGGTAAATGGATAGACATGGTGTATGCTACATTCACATAATGGACAACTACCCGCAACACACAGGAACAAACTGTTGATATCTCCCACACCAAGGATGAATCTCAGTATAATGATACTGAGTGAAAGTAGCCAAACTCAAATAAGACTACATACCTACATACGATATATCACTTCCATAACATTCTAGAAAATGCAAGCACAGTGACAGAAAGCAGCTTAGCCATTTCTTGGGGGACAGAACTGAGGGTTAAGGGAGAAGAGAAGGAAGAAATGAGTAGAGACCCAAGAAAACATCTGGGGAAGGTACACCTGTTTATTATCTTGATTGTGACTTTGGCTTCATGGGTATATTTTATATATCCAAACATCAAATTGCATACTTTAAAAAGATGAAGTTTCATAAATGTCAAGTATATCTCAGGAAGGCTGTTAAAAACTAGATGTGGATGGGTACTGTGGTAGAGCAGATTAAGCTTGCATCCCATATCTGGGTGGTTGTTCCAGTCTCAGCTTCTCTGCCTCTGATCCAACTTCCTGCTAATGTATCCTGCTAGGTAGCAAATGATGGCCCAGGAGTTTGGGTTCCTGCCACTCACATAGGAGACCCCAGTGGCCTTCTAGGATTAGCTTAGTCCTCACTGTCACAGGAATATGGAGAGTGAACAAGAAAATAGAAGCTCTGTGTGTGTGTGTGTCTATCTGTCTCTCCATTTTTTGTCACTCTACTTTTCAAATAAATAAATGAATGAATACACATTTTAAGGAAAGAGTAAGAGGTTAAAAACAAACATTTACCAAAAAAAACCAAACAAAACAAAACAAAAAAAAACAACCTATATGGGCTAACAGAGGTAAATGCATACAACAGTTTCCAGTATATCATCAAGAGACAATGAATGGTGGCTGTGACAAAGACTATGAAGAAGCTGAGGATGCTGACAATGTTAACATTCCTGCTGCTGTCATTCAAGGAAGGGAGCATTGATTCCTGCTTATATTCTTGGAATATCCACACTCCTTCTCTTTCACCATTAATCACCCTCACCATGGAAGGCCCAGTATAGTTCTCATCTCTCAACGCCCCAATAGTCATTGCCTTCTCTGATAGCAAATATCCCCTGTAGCTCAAATATCTTTCTCTTCAAGCTCAAAACTATTGGACAGTCTTGACCTTGAGCTCAGCAGAGGTGGGCTGCTATCTGCTTTGTCACTTCCTAACTTGGACAAGCCTCAGGTTCTAGTCTGTAAATTGAGGATGGTAACAACAGTGATACCGCTGGCACACTTAAAGGAGGTGGGTGGGTGCGATGTTCAGGCTCTTAGAGCAGACATTCTGCAATGGGGACTTTGATGTTTCAGATGCTCTCTCATCTTGATTGGGTTGTTCAGGGGCTGCTCATCAGCCTGCTCTTCTATTCCTGAATTCTGAACAAATCCAGATATAAGTTGAAAGAGTGGCAGGTGGAAGTCAGCAAACCACCTTTAGTGCCAAACAAGGACGTCACCCAAAGGGAAAGAAAATCAGATTCTTAGCAGTGAACCTCTAAATGTAACAGATTTATCCACGTGCTAATGGCAGCACTGAACTTCGGCAGCTTCCCAACATGAGTACGTGGGCTGGGGCTCTGTGACCGGAGAAGAGCAGATCAATTGTGCCTTCTAGGGGCAGCTCATTCCCAAGAGGGGGAAAAGAGTTTATTTGTAAATGTATATGGCACACAAGTCACTCCACCTGTACCAATCAATGGTACAGAGCCAGAGGCAGAGCAGAGACCAGGGCTGTCACACTAATGGAGCTCTTTCCACGTGAAGGACACAGACACGAGGGGTGGAGGACAAACACTCTCTTTCTGTGATGCTGTTTTCTTGGACAGAAGCCTCACTTCCCCAACTGTATCTTAAGTCTAACAGCTGAGCATACAGAACTGAGTAAGGTGCTGAGATCACACTTTCTGTAGCTAACACAGAATGTCCTCAGGGAGTCAGGGAGTGGCCCTCTCATGGGCACTTCTGTCTGGACTCCATCTGAGTCAGGAAGCTTCCCCCATCACAGACCAGCTCACTCCCCTGGTTGCACCCAGTGTCCAGCAGGTCATGACCATCACCCACCACTTAGGGATCAGCACGAAACAGGAGGGCACCACCTTCTGTGTGAGCAGCCTCCAATGACTAAAGAAAGTTATCCCCTAACCCCCAACTCTGCTTAGGAGTACGTTACTCCATTTTTAATCCTTTCTCAAATATTAGGACTTATAAAATGTTCATCCACATAATTCACCTTCAGTGAGGATTCCCCTGTAAATTGTCAATGTCAGTTATGCTTCAGTCTATCAACTACTGTAAAGCATACCACTGGAAGGCAAAGCCTAGAGGTAGAGTTAATCAATCAATCAATCAATCAATCTCATAATCATGTGCCCTGAATGGCACTGCTTATGGAGAGGACCACACACCTCCCTGAACAGAAATCAAGTCACTTTTGTGTTCTCAGAGCACTCATGCTCTGCTGACTCCTGTGAAAGATTTGCATATCCTGTACTTTCACTTCTTGTTTCTGAGTTGGAACTCCAGAATTCTACTCTGCCTTATCACACCTCCTCTTTTCAAAAGGTAGCCAGTGGGAGGGGATTAAAAGCACAGGCAGCTGTCAGGCAGACATAGTACAAGCTGTGGATATGATTCTCTGAGCTTCTGTTTTCTCATTTATAAAACGATACTAAGGATACTCAAGCCATGAGATTGTTATGAGAAGAGAATGAGACCATGAACATAAATGGCTTGGCACAATACCTGACATAGAGAAGCAAATATATAAATATTAGCTCTCATAATTCCTTTGGTGAATACATAAATATTATCAGAAAAAGACATAAGTAAGTAAGAAGTATGTGACATGAGGTAGAATCATGATTTGATTCAATCATCTTAGAAATTACTTTGGAGCTGTGTGTATAAAACCACTGATAAGCTGAATTTTTAATTATTTAACATCATTACAAGAGATAATTGAAAACTCCAGTGTACCTGTGAGCTGGGAAATCTGCAGATGTCTTACAAAGATAAATGTCTTTTTTTCAGATGTAAAGGGTCAACCATTTAAAATCAACCTCATACTATCTCTCCCCCCGCCCCCACCTTTGCCTTCCAAATAGAAATACAATTTTGAAGTCAATCTACCTTCTTTGGGAGCCTCTACCATTTCATACAATGCCCCACCATCACTATCAGCAGTTCCACAATCAAGTCCTTCAGTAGCCTGGGATGGAATTCCCATAGGATTACAAATTTGGACTAGACAAGGAACTGCCTCTCTCTCCACTTACTTTAGTCCTGTGTTACCACATCTGTGATGTTCTTTCACATAGCTAGAGTGCATTCTTCATATAGCTAGAGAAGATGAACCCAAATGCCAGCCAGGTGGTTGAGCTTTTCCGAAGTCATAAATGCATTTCTTTCCTCTTCATCTTTCTCTGAACATATCTATAAGGACCTTTCTTGCTCAGGTTTAGTTTTACTATCAAGCCAGGCACATCCTACAGTTTAGACTCTGTAGCATATCGATATGTTAATCCATTACAGCCACTCCTCTTGATACTCAAACCCTTGGCCATGTAACTTTGCAGGGCCTCTCACTTTGGACTGATTATTATTACCTGGCCTCTTAACTCTGGACTCAACCATGTGATATGCTTTGGCCGACGGGATATTAGCAAGCGTAATTCAACCCCTTGTATCTCTGACTGCCTCACACGCATTTTCCAGCTATGCTCCTGGACGATGGAAGTCATCCCAATCACCACAGTGAAGAGATCAGAGCATTGAGCAAACCCAGTCTGCAGCAACAGAGTCAGTGATGAACCTGCAGCCAAGCCCAGAAAAACAGGACACTCAAAATCACCCAAATCCAGCCAATACTGTCTAAACCCTAGAGATTTATAGGCTAAGCAAATATTAGGGCCACATGCCAATGCTTTATGGCTTGTTGTTACTCAACAGCATTGTAGTAATACTCATAGGTAACTAATACAGCCTCCCTACACGAATCTATTAAGAATATAACAGGTATGGAACCTTTCCCCATTCCTATCAGTCACACTTCGGTTAAGCTTAAGGCAATACAATAAAAAAAGCTTGGGAGTGGACACTCTTGGTCCCATCTGAATGGCTGATATCACAGTCAGGAACCACACAACCTCAGTGCACAAAAAGTGGAAACCTGATGATTCCCTTGAACATAAAAAATTGTCCAATTCTACCCATAGACATGATCACTAGACACAGAGACAACATTCAGTTTGACACTAACGCATTCACAGTGGATGGCTTGTCTATTCTCTGTCATCTAGAACAATTCTACCATCAAAAGTCTGCTTTTGATGTATAAAATCTTGGGATAGTTAACGACTTTTTGTGCAGCTTGGATTTTTTTTTTTCTTTCACAGAGAGCTATTTTAAATACCCCCAAACTTGTGTGGGAGTGCCAATCGGCCACATTTAATTGGCCAGATTGCTAGCCTCGGCAACGGAGCACTTTTCAGAAAATTAAACATAGACATGATTGTTACTTTGCTCTGTTATTGTGGCTACAGAATGGCAAACCAATCTGTTGAAACCAAAAAACGCAGCCGCTCAATTATCTGTCGGGCTTATACAGCTAAATACCCCCATAAGACAATTTTTTTCCCACTTAGCTGAGGTAGATTTTTGATTGGATAGATTGTTTGGTTGGCACTGTGCATGGACATGACTCAAGGTCTTCTTAACAGCCTGTCTACTCCTTGGGAAAAGGTTGGTCTTATAAATACAAGCACTCACTCACTCATTCAGTCACTTAATCTGAAGGTATTTATTGCAAAGCTCTGTGCCAGAGACTTTGCTAGGTGCTGGGAATAAAGAAAGCTAAATAACAATTTATTAAGTAAACAATTAGAAGATGGTAAGGCAGAGGTAGATGTGAGCTTCTGATTCTAATGGTTCTCAGCCAGGAACAGTTGCCCTCCCTGCTGAGGGAGCATCTGCCAGAATCTGGAGACGTTTTTATTGATCACAAAGTGGGCGGGAAGTGGGGCAGGAGCTTTCAGAATGTAGTAGTGTAGAGTCTACAATGGATTCCTACAATGGGATGACTGCTCTCACAACAAAGGATTCTCCAGCCCAGAACGTTGATAGTGTGGAATTTAAAAATCTCTAAGGGCTGGTGTTATATGTTGCAGCAGGCTATGCCACCACTTGCAACACTGGCAACCCATATACAAGCACTGATTTGAGTCACAATTGCTCTGCTTCCAATCCAGCTCCCTGCTAAGGTGGCTGGGAAATCAACAGAAGATGACCCACATACCTAGGCCCATGCCACCACCCACATTGGGGACTAGAATGGAATTCCTGGGTCCTGGCTTCAGCTTGATCCTGGCCACACCATTGTGGCCATTTGGGGAGTGAACCAGCGATGAAAGGTCTCTTTCTCTCTCTGTACTTCTCTCTCTGTCATTCTGTATTTCAAATAAATTTTTAAAAATCTTAAAACAAACAAACAAAAAAAACCTGCTCTAAAGACACACACTGAACTAATTTCTTTAAGAGCAAAGTCTGTCTAACCTGCGCTGCATCTTCTGTCCCAGTACAGAACCAAGCTCAGGCAGGTGTTCTGTAAAAGCTAGTCGTCTGGCTGGCAGGCTGGATGTCACATTCAGTAGACGATCTCAATGGATATACACAATGGGCATTGATAGAGTTGTTCAGGACATCAGACATTAAGCAGATGTTTATGTTATCCTCTGGAGTTTAGATGACTCCAAGGAGGGAAATGATCTGGTAATTTTGACATGATTTTCAGAGAATTGTGCTTAGTGATAAATTTGGTATTCAAGAAAACCCCAAAGTTCTGACCTTAGCCTCTCTCTTAGGTTCCCCTTAACTCAGATAAGATGTGCTGAGATGTTCCTGCACATCTCCTTGGCCTGAAATGAAGATAATCTGTCTTCTTTTATTTCTTAACCACTGGAAATGAGAGTGAATTCATCACACCCAACACTTGGTAGATTCATTTGGCCAATTATTCCACTTTGGGTCTGAACTCATCCCTAGTAATGTACAATCTGTTTTAGTTGTTAATTTTTAATGGTGTGATTCTGGCTTGTCCTTCAAACAAGCTGAGTTGAAACACTGATTTATTTTTATCTGTTTCATCAATGCCAAAGAACAGAATAAATTACTCAAGAGTATATTCCCTTGCCTA
The DNA here is from genome assembly GCF_033115175.1 of Lepus europaeus. NCBI lineage: Eukaryota > Metazoa > Chordata > Mammalia > Lagomorpha > Leporidae > Lepus > Lepus europaeus. Next base: position 67,490,964 of record NC_084845.1, on the reverse strand, counting down.
TGCTTCCCCCACCATAAGAGATTATGAAAACAAATGCCCAAGGCTTGATCTTTCTGACAGACTGGCTGTGCACCCTGGTATGAACAAGTGCCAGGTTGTTGCTGCAGCAGGAGACATCCTATGGCCAGCAGGATCCCACCCCTGCCTTTCAGGGGATCACAGGAAGGAGCGAGTGAGACGATAGCAGGTGCACCTGGTGTCACGGAGGATCCAGAAATCACTGATATGTCTAGGTCTCCCATCAGGTCATGTGATTCTTTGGACAGAGACCAGGCCCTTAATGAAAACAGTATTCTTACCCAGTTTAAATTTGGTTCCTCAATAGAAATCCTCCAAGGAGAATCACATATTGGAGCAAGTGTTTGGAAAATGTTTCTTCTTAATGATTCAGATAAGATGTTAAGTTTCACCAGCACAGGTCTGGCCAGCCAGGTTCAGCTGTTCACTTGTCATCCTGCCCCTAACACTGTGTGCTGTACTAGCATAGCACAGCACTTGGAAACCCACCAAACAGCTGTCATCACAACTGTTCTGATGAGCCAGATACACTTAGACAAAGTTAAAAGAGGTGAAAAGAAAAATTAGTTTGTTGGTTCAGCAAACACCTACTATGCCAGGCATAATGCCAGGTAGAGGCAAGAAGAAGCACCAGGCACACACATGCACTGCTTTCTAGTTGCTTCCAGTTCACTGCAGGAGAAGGGTTGAGATTTGTTTTGGTTTGCAGCCCCCCTTCCTTTCTGTAATTCTCTAAATACCCAAAGAGAGATGCAGACCTTTTTGACTATGTCTTTCCTTTCTTCAATTTTCAGATGCTTATACATTTCTATCTCTTCCCCCAAATTCTGCTCTCATCCTTGAAAAGGCACAAATGAGAAGCCTGGAGGAATGCAGCTGCCAAAGTCAGTGTGTGGGTCAATGACAATCAAGGCCAGGATTCCCTAAGATTCTTGTTCTTTTTTCTTGTGCTACTTGCCTGTTACAAAATGGCTTCAGAAATTCTAGGTTCCATGTCCACAGATTATACGAAGAGAGAAGCAAAGACTGGACATCCTTTTCATCTAGATCTGATTCTTCCAATAAAGGACCAAAGGTCCATGTGGCAAGCCCCATCCTATAGATTTTATTATGGTCGTTTAAAACACTGACACACGACTGCTTCTAACTGGAAGGTGGCATATAGGAAAGGGTTGTATTTGGGGGTCAGTTTAGCCAAGCAACAGAGTCTGTCAAACAGTTCATCAGTAAAACAGCACCTAAGAAATAGATATGTATAAAGAAAGTCTTTGGGACATTTTTCCCATATTGACCAACTAAATGGAGGTACTAGAGATATGTATGAATTTCTTAAAAGTGGAAATTTGTGAAATTACAAATAGGTTACATAGTTTTTAATATTTTCCATTTTATTATATCACTAACCATTCCATCAACTCTCTGGTACCAATTTAATTATTTTTAAGGATTTTGTTTATTTACTTGAGAGGCAGAGTTACAGAAAGAGGGAGAGACAGAGAGAAAAGTCTTCCATTCACTGGTTCACTCCCCAGATGGCCATAATGACCGATCTGAAGCCAGGATCTAGGAGCCTCTTCCAGTCTCCCCTGCAGGTGCAGGGGCCCAAGCACTTGGGCCATCCTCCACTGCTTCACAGGCCATAAGCAGAGAGCTGTTCAGAAGAAGAGCAGCTAGCACATGAACCAGCACCCACACAGGATGCTGGCTACACAATCAGAGGCTTACCCTACTACGCCACAGTGCCAGACCCTCAATTCAATTATTAACCCCATTTACAAACTGAGATTAACAGAGATGAGTGACTTGTCTACAGTCATACAGACAAGAAAGGCCGAGTTGTCCTCCTTGACTCCACACTTGAGCAAATGTGCAGAATAAAACCTTCTGAAGCATGACATATGTGCACACATTCCAAGCACTAGTGGAGAAAAGGGCAATTAGGCCAGCGTCGCGGCTCAATAGGCTAATCCTCCACCTGCAGCACCGGCACACCGGGTTCTAGTCCCGGTCAGGGCGCCAGATTCTGTCCCGGTTACTCCTCTTCCACTCCATCTCTCTGCTATGGCCCGGGAGTGCAGTGGAGGATGGCCCAAGTCCTTGGGCCCTGCACCCGCATGGGAGACCAGGAGAAGCACCTGGCTCCTGGCTTCAGATCAGTGCAGTGCGCCGGCCGCGGCGGCCATTAGAGGGTGAACCAGTGGCAAAGGAAGACCTTTCTCTCTGTCTCTCTCTCACTGTCCGCTCTGCCTGTCAAAATAAATAAATAAATAAATAATAAAATAAGAAAAGGGCGATTAGAGTGTAGTGGATTTAGCCGTTCAACACTTTTTTTTCAAGAGCAAGTAAGCTTTGAACCAAGAATTCCAAGGTAGTTGAAAGAGCAATTCATTCACACATTTTTACTTGTTGCCCAAAAGAAGCCCTCCAGTTGTGGACTTAGATGCTTCCAGAGATAGCAGTAGTTAAGAAAGGCCAAGGCAGGTCAGGGAGAGACAGATTCAGTGCCTTAAACATGCAGGTCCTCACAGAGTAGCCTGGCTTTATCTCAACATGGTATCCACTGTGCCTGCCCCCTTTCCTAATGGTCCCACATGCCCCTCGCCCATAGCCCTGGCAATAACCCCAACAATAGGCATCCTGGTGGAAGCATATTCTTTGCTCGGTCCCACTGCATCTGATGGAACAGGAGAGCAACATACAGTCCATTTCTCGGGGCGTGAACAACTCACCTGCAGATTGGAGGGATGGCTGACCTGTTTGCTCCACCCGCCCCCCAGAGCAGTGATTCTAGTGATTAGACAGAGCCAATTCAAGCCTCTGTGAAACAGAAAATTGCTGCCAATTGTCTGGGCTGGGTCTGCCCAGGCTATATTCTACCTACACACAGTCCCAAGCGTCAAGGTATCTTTTGACTCTGCAGTCCCTGTTCCAAAACCAAGACTCACCTCCCAGGAGTGAATAAAAGGCCATTTCTAAGGCAGTAATTGCATAATATACCGAGTGTAACCAAAGGGAGACCCCCGAGCGCCATGACTTTGAGGAGTCTGTCAGTGTTTTCATTACAGTCCATTTTCTGTAGTGATTTATCTTCACTCGTGAATCTGGGCTGACAGCTGGGGCTTAGCACCCATGGACCCAGCCCAGGAGCACCGGCTGGAGTTTAATTTACTTGGAGTTGTTTGGCCAGTTCCTTACTGAAGACTTGAAGTCTAAGTTTGAGTTCTCTAGCATTTTTGTAACAGTTCTTGTTCCCAACATCCTCAATAGCTCATCTGAAAATTGGGCTTGGCTGACAGGCTGAACTATACCAAGCCAGGAACACAAACAGGGGAGTCATTTTTCACACTTTTCAAAGGGCCATTTTTGGGTGGTCAGAGGAAAGGATTTGTAGTTGAGATCCATGGATATAGTTTACGCTTCTTTTTGAGTAAAAAAAAAAAAAAGAAATCATGAAAACCCACATAATCTTTTAAAAGTTATTTCCTCTGCTTCCTAGCCTTGAGGGCAGGCTCTGAGCTCTCCTGGAGAAGGTGATACACCACCTACAATGCCTCCGCCCCCAATATGTATCTCCTTGGGAAATAGAAAGGGGGTCCCAGAACCCACATTTGGCACAGAAAAGCTAAGTCCTAGAAATTAATCCAAAAAGGTACCCCAAGGAATGGCTCCCAAGTTACCTAATTTCCTGTCTTGAACCTGGTGTTCAATAAATCTCAGGATTCCAGCTCTGAGACCAGGATCCAGCCCAAAAGCCAACAATCTATCTCAAAGCTCGTACAAGTTAAGGGAAGATAGAAAATCCCTCTTAAAATGTTCCTCCCTCATTTTTCTCTCCCTGGTCTTCTTGGGCACTAATGGCAGAACAATCTATGAGTTTTCTGCAGTCTCTACAAGGCACAGACATGACCACAAGCCCCTGGAATTCTTAAACCAGTTGCTTCACTCTTACCATCATGCTCACCGTCAACAACATCTGAGAGTGCCAGTTCCACCATAACCACCATCAACCATGGCATTTTTCAAGAGCGTGCTTCAAGGAGGGCTTTGTACTGTGTGCTTTCCTGATGTGCTTCCCGCTGACCCTCACTGCCAGCTTCTACAAGCTTAGGCAATGCTTTTACTCCCAAGCTCAAGAGAATGAGTCTTGAAAAGGCGACGTGACACGCCTAAGGGCACCACATTGGGAAGCCACTGGGAATGCTTACATGCTGGGCTACTGTGGGGCTCTACCTACCAACCACTCACCACAGCACTGGCTCCCCAGGAAGCCAGTGCAGAGGTGGTATTTGGAGTCAGCACGTTTCTCAGGGGGCGCTCTTGGGACCAACACTTGTAGAAGGCAGGGGAAGAAGTGGACAGAGAGGGGAGCTGGGGTCTGATACAAGCTTAATAGCCTCCTGGCTCCCCTTTAGAGTGCCTCAGGGGCTAGAACAGCCTGCCTGTCAGTCTGTCCTGCTTTGGCCCAGAAAACTGTACCTTTGCGCCCCGTATTCATATTCCTATTGCTACTGAAACAAATTACACGAGCTCAGAGGATGAAGGTCAGAAGTACAAAATGGAGCACCTGGGCCAACAGTACCACAGCCTCTGCTCCCATCACATCTGTTCCAACGCTGCCTCTTCTGCCTTCCCCTGCCCTCGTCATCCTCGTGAGGACGTTAGGCTGCCTGACCTCCAAGACCCTGGCTTCATCACATCTGTGAAGGACCTCTGCCATGCAAAGCACCACACTTACAGGTTCCCAGGATTACCATGTGGGCATCATGGGAGACCAGGCCTGCCAACCACTGTCCATGGGTGCTGAGCATGATGGCTGACCTCTGGCTGCATATCTTAGGCTGTAGTTCCTTCCTAAAGAGGGACCTGGGGGCCATGTCCATGTCCATCACAACCCCAGAAACGTCAGGTTCAACCCAGCCCAGACCATCCGTGCCTTTGGTCTAGACTTGCATTTTCCGAGCTTCGAATCCCAGCTCTAAGCTCCGCCTCAGACTCCACGGCTGAGTGTGCTGCATCCTCCCTGGCCTGTGAATCACAAGACTCTGATTTTAGGTTTATGATCAACTGGTTAAATGGCTCTGAGTGTCTGACCACAGCTCAACTGTCCATCACTGCAATAATCATCTGTCTCTTTGTATCCAGAAAGCAGCACCGGCTAGGAACTGTGAAGACCACTTTTGGCGCTGAGCAGTTGTGTTTGGGGGGACGGCTCTCCCGCTGCTGTGAATGTGTTACACTGAAGCATATTTTCACCCATCTGCAGCCATGCCATATTGCAGGTAACTATGAACAAAACAAGCAATACAACCGCAAAGGAGCTGCTGCCTCTTCGTATACAGCCCCTCAGTTACCTGTGCTAAGGCCAGAGGTTCCTCTTCTTGAGTTCCTTCCATCCTCGCCGAGCAGCAACTACCACCTGGGAGATTTAAGAAACCAAGTAAGAAAAAGCTGATAGGCCCACTTCAAAAAGCACCAAGGCCTGAGAAGCCCCTCTTCTTTGATCCTGCCTTCTGCGTGATTCCCTTTCTGTGTGGTGCGTCTTGCAGAGTGAATGAGAAACATCACTCTGTCCCTTAGAGTGGCATGTGTTATGGTTTTGCCTGCCTTTTGTGCCTTTCATTGGAGGAGCACTAACTCATTGCTCTGCAGGGGCTCTAGCAGAGACCTCATCTCTGCACTTCCTTGCTGGTGGGTGTTGAACCCAGGAGTCTCAAAGCTCTTGTTAGAGCCACCCACTCAATTCTATCCCCTCTCTCTCTTTTTCTCCTCTCCCTCTCTGCCCCATCTATCCCTCCTCCTCCTCCTCTCTTTCTCTATCTCCCTCTCTCCCCATATATCCCTCTCCCTTCTCCTCTCTTCTCTCTCTATCTCTCTCTCTCTCTCTCTCTCTCTCTCTCCATCCCTACCTCTTCCCCTTTCCCTTTTTTCTCTTTATCTCCCTCCTCTGCCCCTTTACATTTCTAAGCTACCCGGATCAGAGTCTGGGCTGCTGGCTGTCTTCTCAGGAGACAGAGAAAATCAGAGCTCTGAATTCTTCACTGAACCCCTGGATCCAATCATGCTCAAAGATAGAACTACATCTTTCTCAGCATATCAGCCAAGGCAGGTTTCTGTAAACAAAAGTTATTTTTAATAGTTTCTACCAAACAACATTGAAACTATCATCTTGCCTCTTTTGTTTCACTCTCTAGATGTTTCTTAGTAGCCTCAAATGCAACGTGCTTGAAAATTTAAATTGCCCATGCCCATTTCTGCTAACATCACTGTCTTTTCCCCCAAATATCTCCATTTTCCACAGTCCTAGCCCCTGGAACCCCTGCCTATGCTAGAATCTCTCTTTCCTTCAAGACACCAACTCTCCAGTTGCTTTCCCTTTGTCAGGTGTGGATGGCTCTCCCAAAAGCACAGCAGGAGTCTCTCCGAAGGCCCCTTTCCAGACTGATTCCACCAGGCCCACCTATCTGTCAAGAACTCAGTGGTCCCATCGAGTACCAAACAGGCTCCCAATGTCCCTGCATGACCTCTGAAGTGGGGTGCAGTACACACAGGCCAGTCTAGGACTCAGTCTTAGCTCTGCTCCTTGGCTGTGTGACTCTGATCAAATTATTAACCTTGCTAACCCAGTACTCTAATTTCTATAATTTTAAATTTTTATTTATTTATTTTTGAAACAAGAAGTGAGAAACAGACAAACACAGCTGCCATAGATGGTTCACTCTCTAAATGCCTGCAATACCTGAGGCCAGATTAGGCTGAAGCAGGGATCCAGGAACTCCAGCTAGCTCTCCCGGATGGGTGGCAGGGACCCAACTACCTGAGCCATCACTGCTGCTCCCCAGGGTGCGCATCAGTAGGAAGCTAGGCTCAGGAGTGGAGCCAGGCACTCTGATATTGGGTGTGGGTGTGCCAAGTGGCATCTTAACCACTGTGCCCAATGCCTGCCTGTCTTCATTCGTAAAAGTGAGAGAGAACAATACCCACCTTGTGCAGGGGTGGTGAGAATTAAACCAGTTGCTACCTGTTCAGTGCTTAGCACAGGTACTATAGCAGCTGCACCAACAATTAACCCAACAGATAGTTATTGAGCACTTACTGAGTATTTGTTCAGGTCTGTTCTCAGGACTCAACTTACATAGAGAGAAAACAGTCTGGACTTCAGCCTCACCTGGTTAATGGCACCCTTCAGTGCTGCCTGACCAGCATAACACTGGACACTGATGGCAGGGTGCTGACCACAAAGTGATTCTGACTTCAAGGAACCCATGTCCAACAGGAGAGGTAGACAACGGCCATGTGCACAGATCCTTTCAAATGCCATCTGACTGCTGTCTTGCCACAGTCCCTAACTGGACCTTCTAGGAACCTTTGTCTCTAAAATTCTACGAGAGATTTTGCTTCCCCAGAAACAAGAACAAGAAGCCCCAGAGGCACAGACGTGAGAAGGCTATGAAATTCCCCCCGAGTCCCACTTTAGACAGTGTCCTTGCAGCATCCTACCCGGGGAGGGATCTCTCGGCCCAACATCCAGGGGCTGATCTGTGGCAGTGACGCCAAGTGGGAGAGAATCGGAGTCTGCAGAATGACTCTCAGGAGAGCAGTTCGTCCTGACGTCAGGCTCCCTCCCCTCGTCAGAATCTGTTCAACCAAGAGGCCGCCCTGGAGGCCTGCTCCAGACATGTGCTTGCCAGGCATTTCCAGGAATGTGGGCTAAAGAATCTGTGGAAAGGGGGATGTATAGAATGCTCTAGGGGTTCTGGGGAGGGGGACATGGAAAACAAAGCAACTTCCAGGAACTTTCTGGAAGCATGTGGAGCAGGGAGCCTCAGTGTTGGGGCAGACATTGGGCTGGACCTGTCCAGGCATGGCTGTCCTACTGCATGGCCGATACGGAGCAATACCACTCACCTCCACTCACAAGGCACCAGGGTGCCTCCCCGCAATGTGGCAGCCAATGTGAGTCCAGTACTGGCCCTGGGTGGCAAAATACTGCCTGACTGAGAATCACTGGTCTGGATCCAGTGCTTCTGGGAACATAAGGAGTATCCTCAACTTCAGAAAAGGCCCAACACAGAGATTGAAGAGCCTAAAAAAAAGGAAGTTCTAACAGCACAACGAGCAGTGTGAGGAGAGCAAAGGCAGATGCCCGTGTTAGCGCTGGAGTCCAAAGAAGGTGGAAACACAGAGGCCCCCAAATGCCTGGCTGTGCTCTCCTCAGTGACTGCATTTGTCCACAGACAGCATCAAACCCCACACACATCAGAACCCTCCCTGATGCCGAAAGTGGAGTGTGGCGCTGAGCCAGTCCTCTGACTTTTGCAGGCTCCAGGCTTCATCCTCTGCCAAATGAGGCAGTTGGACTGGTCGGGGAGTGGGGGAGGTGTCTGCCATGTCTTACTTCCCTCCCCACAACTTCCATGTCTGTGACAGACATCACTAATCAATCACAGCACACTTGCCTCTTCAGTCTGAGGTCTCCGAGTCCTCCTTCATAGAGTGCTTCCGGAAGGTGCTTCAGCCCCACTAACTGCCATTGCTAACAAGTCCTTAGAGGAGTCATTTCCAATCTGAATTCTGAGGGCATGTGGAGCACCGCCCCAGGGCCACCTGGGGAAGGGAAGAGGGCAGGGAAACCTCCAGGTTCTGAAAGCTCACCTCACTCAAAGCATTCATATGTTTTCTACAACAGATAAGAAATTTCACTTGAACAAAGCAATCCTTCAGCTAAGAGACCCGGATCTGGTCAGTTTGCTAGGACTGCTTCACAAAAGACCACAGGCTCAGAGGTCCCAGGCATTTCTCGAACAATGAATCAGATGGCCAGCGGACACATCAGAAGATGCTCAGGAAATGTAAATCTAAACCACCATGAAGTTTCACCTCACCCCAGGTAGAATGACTCTCATACAGAAAGCAACAAGCAGTAAATGCTGGCAAGGATATGGGGAAAAGGGTGCTCTGATACACTGTTGGTGGGAATGTAAATTAGTGCAACCATCATGGAAGACAGTATGGAGTTTCCTCAGAGTTCTGAAAATAGATCGACCATATGACCCAGCCATTCTACTCCAGGGAATCTACCCAAAGGAAATTAAATCAGCATATGAAAGAGTTATCTATACCCCCAAGTTTGTTGCAGCTCAATTCTCAATGGCTAAGAAATGAAATCGACCCAGATGCCCATCAACTGTTGACTGAATAAGGAAAGTATGGTATATGCTATGGAATACTACTCAAACATTAAAACAATTATGGAATCCTAACTTTTGCAATAAAATGGATGCCACTGGAAACCATTATGCTTAGAGAAATAAGCCAATCCAAAAAAAGACAAATATATTTTTCTCTAACATATGGCAGTTAATATAGAACACAAAAAAATATATAGGTATGTAACTGACATCCTGTGACATGACTGTTGTTCTTAGCCCTTGTTTACACGCCTGTGGAACTGTGGTCTTCCTACTTTTTACTCGTTGAATATTGTGGTTGGTGACAAATTAAGCCTCTGATTATACAGGAGCTTGAAATTATTTCTGGGCAAAAATTAAAGACAAAGAACTGAAGGAAGGAGAGGGGGTTGAAGGAGGGAGACAGAGGGAAGTGTGGTTATCTTTTTAGAACGGTATCTATGAAATACATGATATCTGTCTTCTTTATATTAACACAAAAAATTTGAAAACAAAGAAATGTATTGTTCAGAGTTCTGGAGCCCACACACTAGGTCAACGCCAGCAGGGCTGATTGCTGCTGAGGGCTGCGTGAGAACCTGCCCCGCCCTCTCCCCGTCTGGCTGGGTCACCAGGGATCTTGGGCATTGCTCATGCTGAGCTCCACCTTCATCTTCACACCATATCCCAAAACGCATGTCTGTGAATCCAAACTTTCCCTTCTCACAAGGACGTCAGTCCTAGCATAAGAGGGCCCATTTTACAGACCTCACTTTAACCTGATTACCTCTGTGAAGACCGTATCTCTGTAAACATCACACTCTGAGGTACAAGGGGTTATGACTTCAACATATAGATTCAGGGGGCACAGTCTAATTCCTCACATTCTGACTTCTAGCATCTCAAAAACTCAGAACTTCCCACATGCAATATAAACGTACTCTAACACAGCATTCCTAAAATTCTGAACCATCCCATTGTCAACTCTAAGTCTAAAATCTCATCAAAAATCATCTAGAAGCAGTTTGGTGCTGCAGTTAAAATGTTGCTTGGGACACCCAAATCCCATATTGACGTGCTTAGATCAAGTCCTGGCTCCACTCTCAATTCCTTCCTAATCATGCGCACCCTGGAAAGCAACAGGTGATAGGTCTAGTGCCTGAGTCTCTGTCACCTAGGTGGGAGACCCAGATGGAGTTCCAGTCTCCGTGATTTGAGCTGGCTATTATAAGAATTTGGTGAGTAACCCAGTGGATGAGAGATATCTCTCTGCTCCCCACCTCCCTGTGCCTTTCAGATAAAATAAACAGATAAACAGATGAAACTAAGATAAAACAAAAATCAAGTATGAGTGAGAAAGGATATGACTCATCCTGGGGAAAATTCTTCTCCATCTGTGAACCTGGGAAGGCAGACAAGTTATTGGCTTCTGAAATCCAGTGAAAGGAGAGGGACAGAACAGATGGAGTGACCAAGGCAAGAGTCCAGTTTTCTGTGGGGCCTAGGTACCCTGACATCGCCTTTGTCGGGGCCTTCCCGTAAGTGGTTTCTTAATGGGCACCCCATCCCTACTTGGTGTACCCAAGTTCATGGGCCTGTTTCTTGTGGGCTACATTACAAGTCAAAGCTTCTCACAATGGCAGTAGGAATCTGGATAATCGAATGCTCAGAACCTGCTGAATATGGTTCTTGAAACCCTGTAAGTAGCTTCTCATTCCCTCCTTGCTTGTATCTTTCTATGTGGGAAAAACTAGCAAAATAAATCCTAAATGTTTCTTATTTCTGGCCAAATGAGGCTCAAATGTGCAGTGCAATATTCCCATTGCATATGAATTCACTGGGGAACTTCCTGTGAGTGACTTTGAGCACGCTGGTCTCCCCAGGTTGCTGACGGCCCTGATAGTCATTGTCTTAGTGCCATGTGAGGACAAAAAGCCTTGAAGATCAATGACTTTCAAGGATCAGAGAATGCAAGAGTCTTTTACTCCAGTTGGATAATGCACTTAGGATTTTAATCAACCCTAACGTGTAGATTTTATACATTATTCAAGACCTCCTCGAGCCCCACATAGATCCTTCTGTTGACAAACACACTGTTAGAAGCGTGGGTTGCCTCACTGCAGTCCCAAGACCCTGTTGGTATGCAAGGCAGCAGCTCCCAGAAGAGCTGAAGTCAACACCTATTTATGTTCAAGCCATAGCTGGCAATTGGACATTTTCTCTTCTGAAGAAAACTCCCCAAGTTGCTCCATGTGCTTCGGCGTTAATACCAGCTTCAATGTAAATGTTGACTTCTATGGTGACCCAGAAGGACGTAGCAGGGATGAAGCTGAGGAAATCGCTCTGGGCAGGTGGGAGGAAATGCCCGAGGGGCCCACTGCACTCACTGCTCTGTAGGACAGGAGCTGTGTGAAATGGGAACAAGTCAGAAGTCCCCATTTCTGCCTTCAGCAGTGCACCCAAATGAGCTGTGATTGACATCTGGCTCTCAGGATCTTTCGGGCCTTGGAGTAAGGGGGAGTGTAAGTTATAAAATCTATTGACTGCCTGTGATGTAGTGGGTAAAGCTGCTGCCTCCAGTGCTGGCATCCATATGGGACCTGGTTTGAGTCCCGGATGCTCCACTTCCGATCCAGCTCTCTGCTATGGTTTGGGAAAGCAGCAGAAGACGGTCCAAGTCCTTAGGCTCCAGCACCCACATGGGAGACCCGGAAGAAGCTCCTAGCTCCTGGCTCCTGGCTCCTAGCTCCTGGCTCCTAGCTCCTGGCTCCTGGCTTAGATCGGCACAGTTCTGGCCGTTGCGACCAACTGGGGAGTGACCCAGCAAACGGAAGACCTCTTTCTTTCTGCCTCTTCTTCTCTCTGTGTATAACTCTGACTTTCAAGTAAATTAAAAAAAATCTATGGACCAAGGACCAACTATGCAAATTGCAAGGGGATTAGATTAAGGATCCAAGCTCTGGCAGATCTCAGGGTTTCACATTCAACCCATTAACACTTTTATAGCCAAGGTAAAAATCACTTCTCTCCACCTCATTTTCTTTATGTGCTAACACAGGGAAGCAGTTACACTCAGTTTGGGGACTGTACTGCACACATGGTGGAGGACATGATCAATCAATGCAGAGGCTCAGGGCCCAAGAAGTCTCGGGGAAATACCTCCGATCATGCCTCAGCCAGGAGCAGTAACAGCAGCAATTTCAGTAGTTATGTTTCTAAGACTCTCCAGCAAACACTTTGCAGAAACTATGATCATTCCAACAGTCACAACACATACGAGGAAACAGCTCATGTGTATCAGTGCAGACCCTATCCTAAGCTTTTCACACAAAAACTCAAACACTATGGGTACAGTATAGACTGTATATATGGGTACTGCAGAGACTCCAAGAGGTGAAGCCTCAAGCACAAAGACACAGAGCATCAGAGCAGAGCGGAGTGCAGGCCTGTCTGGCACAGAGTCATGAGTCATATTATAGAAATGGGGGACCCCCACTGAGCTTCTCTACATCTCAGCTTTCACTGGAAGGGACAATTCCTGGTTCAGAGGTGATTTGGGGAATCCAACTGGGCTTTGAATTTAAAAGAGCCACTTTGCACACAGAAAGATCTGACTAAGAAGTTAGGATTTGTTGTTGAAATCACCACAAGGCTGTCATGTGCCTACCAGGAATGCTGGTAGGCAGTCTCTGAAGCTGAGAAACTCATAGAAGTTACTAGGAGCAGTCCACCCTGCAGAGAGGAAGAAAAGAAGCAAAAAAAAAAAAATACAAAACAACCCACATCCTAGATAAGTAACTAGTTCTCTGGCCATCCCAGAAGAAAAGCATGGTAGGAAGAATGGACGTGCAAAGATAGCCAGGTGAGGTCCCTGTGACCATGTCATCTTACACAGCAAATTTCAAATGTGATCAAGTTTAAATATCTTGAGATGAGGCATTATCCTGGATTTTTGGGTCTGGCCCAATGTCATCACAAGGATCATTGCAAGACGGGGGCAGGGGGATTAGAGAGAGGAGGTATGATGACGGAAACAGAGAAAATGTGAGAGAGATTAGAAGTTGTTATAGTAGTTGCTTTGAAGGTGAAGAAAGGGCATGTGAACCAAGAAATGCAGGAGTCCTTTGCCATTCTTATTTATGTAGAATACATGCATGCTATCCTAAGTCATTAAGTCTACAGCAGTTGGCTACAGCAGCAATAGGAAACCTACACCCAGTGTCTCTCGCAGAACTCAGCTGACTTAAAACCAAACTCCAGCCAGCACAGGGAGAAAGAAAGGATGGATCTTTTTTATGTTGTACCACTGTGAGAAATCGTTGTACAGCTGAGCCTTAATACAGGTTCTGTTTTGTTCAAATTTTGTGGTTAAATATTCAGACCGAGAAGAGACACAGCCCCGTTCAGAAAAGAATGTTAGCATCTTGCATGTGCAGAAAGCCAGACTGTAAAACAGGATGAAATGGAATCTCTTTGTAAAATGGAACGTGACAGACACACATACAGGGTTATTATTATCAATATGAATTTTTAAACTCAGAAGTGAGTCCCTAAAAGTGGCAGTCTATAGGGAGCTCCACCACCCTCCCATCTTTGGGAACAGAAGGAGCAGCGTGGAGCTGGCAGCCAGGGCAGAGAAGAGACCCAGCCTTTCTAAGAACTGGGAATAGCTGGATTGTCTCGGATCTGGTCACATTGGACAATGAAGCGTGAATCACTGAACAAATGTGCAACAGAGAAAAACCGCAAAATAAACCTAGAGACAGCATGCTAATAGTCAGGCAAATAAGAGTAGAGGGTTATTTGAATATTCATGAACCTGTACTCCGGAGCTCTGGATGAATACAGAAATGGTAACATTGGTGGTCACACACTCCATGGGGAGGAGAATCCTATCTAAGGAGGTGGAGAGAGATGTGGAGCAGAGCTGTCCTGCTGCCCAGGACTCCCAGGACATTGGCCTGGGTCTTTACATGCTGGTCCACACAACGTGGATTCCTTCCCCATCTGTTACTCACACTACACTGCAATTGGTCTTCCCTTGCCATAGAAAGTTTCTGCTTTCAGAGCTCGGAAAAGGGAGATGGAGAGAATATTAGTATGTCTAAAGCATCTTCCAGGTGCCAGGCCTGAGCTGTATGCTCTGTGCCTATTTCATTGCATCCTCACAACCACCTGTGCGTGGGGACATAATTATCCTATTTTCCAGGTGAGGAAACCAAGGCTCAGGGAAACTACTTACTGCTTATGTCAGAAAACTAGTAAATGACAGAGCTGAGATTCGAAGTTATTCTATGTAACATCAAAACCTGCAACTCTTCTCCTTCACACAGGGCCACCAGGATTCACTCCAGACAAGGGTACCAATGAGATACAGATAAGCCATCAACACTGTTTAGGCTGAAATGCAGTATTTGTAGAGAGGTGATGCAGGCCACACAGGGGGTGGGTGCCCCGGGGTCAGCACGGGCTGGGTGTGTTGGAGCTCCTGGCATGCATGTGTGCACATGCACACACACACACACACACGGCCAGACATTTTTAAAAAGATTTATGGGGACACACACACACACACACGCAAAGAAAGAAAGAGAAAGAGAGATCTTCCACCTACTGATTCACTCCCCAAATGGCTACAATAGCTGGGGCTGGGCCAAGCTGATACCAGGAGCCAGGAGATTCATCCAGGTCTCCCATGGGGTTGCAGGTACTCAAAGACTTGGGCCATCTTCCACAGCTTTGCCAGGCATATTAGCAGGGAGCTGGATTGGAAGTGGGGCAGCCAGGAATTGAATGGCTCTCATGTGGGATGCTGGCATCACAGGCAGCAGCTTAACCTATTGTGCCACAATGCCATCCCGTCCCTGCTGCCCCACACCATGCTGACTTTGCACTGTGCTGATGCAGGAATCAGCAGAAAACAAGGCCAACATGGTATCTGGCCTCCTGGGCCTGAAAGTCTGCTTGAAGTAGATGGACAAATGGAATAACCAACAGAACTTTGACTGCTGGTGGCAGAAGATATGAAGGAAATAGACAGGGATGCAGAGGGTGAAGAGAAAGGAGCAAGAGCTCATTTAAGCCATCAGGAGAGAGGCCTGAAGGATGAGTGAAAGGCGGTGGAAGACGCCTCCAGCAAAGCTATAGCGGGTAAGGGTCTCCAGACAGCTGTTGGTATTCAGCCCTCATGTGGGCAGCAATGGGCATCAGGATCCAGCCATGGTAAGACAGGAGCCAGCCCCAAAGAAAGGGATGAGCAAGAAGAATCCAGCAAGATACCTGGTAACGGGCTGGGGTCTTGAGGCAAGAATATGTTCCTGGTAAGGGAGAAAGAGCAGGGCTCCATAGCCAGGGATCTGATCCAACACTGGCAGGAGCCTCACACAGACACTGCCTTCCATACTCTGCACAGATCCCCAGAACACTGGCTTCTCACCCTCCTTCTCTGAGGTAGATGTCACAGTCCTGCCCTCCTTTTCTATCACTATTTCCATTACTGTGGACACAATGGCACAAACCAACACACACTTGTTGTTGCACAGGCTTCCATGGGTCTGCAGTGGTGCACATTTCGGCCAGCTCTTCTGTTCACGTCTCCCAGAACTGAAAACAGAAGTCAGCCAGGCTGTGTTCTCATCTGGAGGCTGGCCTAGGCAAGGACTGCTCGTGGGCTCCTTCAGGGTGCAGGCAGAATGCACACCTTGTGGTGACAGGACGGCGGGTGGCCTCTGTTGTCTTGCTGGTTGTTTGTGGGCTATGCTTGGCAAGGAGAGATAGCTC
Source organism: Lepus europaeus (assembly GCF_033115175.1). Taxonomy (NCBI): domain Eukaryota; kingdom Metazoa; phylum Chordata; class Mammalia; order Lagomorpha; family Leporidae; genus Lepus; species Lepus europaeus. The sequence goes on along the minus strand of NC_084845.1, from coordinate 67,474,999 downwards.
TCAGGCCCTTGCTCCTTCAACCTTCCATCAGTTGCTCATATTTCCAACCCCTGTGGTTTCAGGAAAGCTCCAATCCTGTTTCAGGGCCTGCATGATTAAGTTAGAGCCACCCAGATAATCTTCTCCCTGGCTAACTTGAAGCTTTATGTCATCACCCTCAAGCACAGGAGAGTATACAAATAAGCAGAAGGTGTGTCCACCATGGGATGGCCATCTCAGAATTCAATAACTTACAGTGGCTGATAGCATTAGCATCCTCATCCTCTGGCACCTTCCATGCACTAGGCATTGTGCTAGTGATTTAATGTACAACCAGAAAACAGTCAAATTGGTTTGACAACATCCTCATTTCTTAAAGAGGATGATATAGGGATCAGGGAGGTTAGTAGCTTGGCACAGGACAAACGGCCATTGCAAAAATGCTACTTCTAAGGCCAGCCTGCCCTTTAGGCCCTGTGACACAGCTTATTGACCATGTACTTGCCCCAAGGTCTTGATCACTTCCAGCAGCTGGGCTCCAGAGGCCCCCAGAGGGAGCCCCTCTCACTTGCTAAAAGCCTTAGAGGAATATCCCAGAAGTGAGGCAAAAAAGAGCTGTTTGAAGGGACCAGAAAGTGCCCATCCTATTAGGCTGTGCACACATCACAGGGATCCTGGTCACAGTACCAGGGCCAGAGCAGCCCCCTCATTAGACCCCAGTCATGCAAAACAAGACCACTGGGGTCCCAGCCTGGCTCTCCCAGGACCAGAATGCTCCAGCATGTCCAGCAAGGCCAAGAGGCCTCCAGGGTGTGCAGAGTAGGCTCAGGAAGGGCCAGCTGCTCTGCCAGACACACAGCCGATGGGGGCATCTGCCCTCAGCTCCAAGAAGACTACTTTCCAGGCTACCTGCCCAGCGTCCTGACCCCCCTCCCCCTGTGACAGAGCCTGAAGCAGATGGTCCGGAGTCACTCCAGTGGAAATTAATGGAGTCAGACTATCCACACACTTCTTCTCAACCAAAGAGAAATATTTTCCACGAGTCAAACACCAGATGTATTTTGTTTATGGGGCAATTTAGCACTTGCAAGGGTTAGAAGACACTGAAATCAGGGACGAGACACGCTTGCGTTCAGGCAGAGCCCACGCACCCCCCAGCCACCTGCAGTGAAACCAGGGGCATCCTTCCTGAGATGGGCCTGCGCTCCCAACTCAGCACTTCCACACCTGCCAGGGAGAAAGCATGGCTTCAGCAAGTACCTCCCTGTCTTCTTTGCAGGGTTCTGTTTGATGGTGCTGGCCAAGTTGGAGATGGGAAGGGCTGGGGAGAAGGAGAAACAGCAACACTAGAGGACTAAAAACGTTCTTTGGGTTTAAATAATTGCCAGACATTTATTAAACCAGCCTTCACTGGAACCATATTTTTTTTTGAGTCACAAAATTCTCTAAAGCAGTGTGGCTTCTGGGTCCAAAGAGCAGCATCAAGGCAGATTCTCGGGCCATGACCCAGAACCCTTGAATCCAGACCTGCAGGGATGGACCCAACAGGCTGTACTCCAACTCCCCTCCAGGAAGCTCAGATACTCCATGGAGCCTCAGAACCACAGCTCCCAGCAAACACCAGAGGTGAACTTTACAGAAGGCTCACGAAATGTTCACATAAGCAAGACAACATCTCCATGTCTTACCCACTTATCTACAAGATGGATTAATAGTAGGACAGGAATTAATGAGGGAATTAAAGCATTTGAAACTAGAACTTGCACCGTGCACATCATCAGATGTTGTTGCTGTCATTGGTTTCATCATGGTTATCTGCGTTTGAGATCAGCTTTACTAACAGCTATGATGACACTCACACTCTACACTGAGTTATATGCTGGGCACTATACAAATAGTGACAGGTAAATGGATAATTGTCACATGGCTATAGCAAGTGATTTTTACAGTAACCATGACTTTCACCCATTCATTCACTCATCTACTCATTACTCCAACAAATATTCCTGAGCCCTATTATGTTTCAGGTGCTGTTTGCAGCACAGTGATTCAGCAGAAAATAAAGCAGATACACAAATCAGAGCATTCATTCAAATCCAAGCACAATGCCTTGATCCCCACCCTGTGACACGTACACCCCAAAGCCCTGTTGCATGGTCTCATCACGTTGGGTTCCTCTAGGCACCCTGTTCAGGCTGCCACTCTCTGCTCAAGGCCTGCCAGTGCCCTTTCTCCTCCAACTCCTCCATTCACTCTCCCATCCTCAAACTAACACAAGCCTCTCCATGTCCACAGTCCTGTCATGAGAAGTGCTTCCCTCAGCCCTGTGTCCCCCTCTTGACAGAGGTCTCAGTGCAGCGTTGCCTGGCCTCAGACACAGCAGAATGGCTCTTTCTGTTTTATAAACACCAGTTTCACTAGCAGCTTGTGCTACTAGGGTACCAAGGGCAGGGCACTTCAATCTGTTAGCAGGTGGTCAGGGTAAAGACATCACTCTAACAACTCAGAGAATGAGGTGTGCATATGAAGGGGAGGATTCTAGAACTTCCAGCCTCTCACTCTCAGGGGTGACACGTTCCTGAGCCTATTATTACGAATATCCAAATACCTACACAGACTCTCTGGGCTAACACTGTAAATCTTTCACAAGCACATATAACTTAGGCCCTTCAGAATCTGTAAAATGGGGTGATGATTTTGCCTCTAGACACTCACTTATGCATGTACAGTGTAGAACTGGGGTTTGAGAAACCACAGCCTAGGAACAAAAACAGCCCATTGTCTGCTATTGCAAACAGAGTTTTGTTGGACCTCAGCCACGTCCATTCTTAGTTATCATCTATGGGGGCTTTTGCACTACAGGGGCAGACTCAAGTGATTTTGAGACAGATCATCTGGCCCACAAAACCTCAAATTTTTGCTATGTAGCCCTTTGAGGAACAAGTTTGTCAATCTCTGGCATAAAAGACAGGGCTTATAGAACCTACATTAGAAGAAATTCAGTTTAGCCTTTTCACTGACCCGAACAATGAAGTTTATGGAACTAAAATAAAGTAACCAACCATTCCCTGTCCTATCCCCTCTGTAGACTATGTGAGTTGAGAACCCATGAAAACATTTCAACTAATCAGACATAATTGTAACTGATTAATGTAACAATTTAATAACATTACTAAGTATGCTGCTCAATAAAGCTCAACATAACCTCATTCAACCTAAAGGTTTCCAAACCAAAGCAAAAGAGATTCCATTTTCCACCTGGCTGAGGCATAGTTACAGTCTGTGTTTACTCAGGAAGCAAGGTAAAGAGGTGACGATGAAGACATCCCCACACTGTGTTGGGGTGCAGTAGCTGCAGCTCTGGGGCAAATGCTTCACTAGTACCTATCACAACTGCAAACATACCATATTTTTTTAAAGATTTATTTATTTATTTGAAAGGTAGAGTTACAGAAAGAGAAGGAGAGGGAGAAGGAGAGACAGAGAGAGAGAAAGAGAGAGTGAGTGAGCTAGCTCCTGTCCTCTGGTTCACTCCCCAGATGGCTGCAACAGCCAGAGCTGGGCAGGTCTGAAGCTAGGAGCCAGGAACTCCTTCCAGGTCTCCCTGGTGGGTGTGGAGGCCCATGTACTTGGGCTTTCCCTCAGCATGCCAGCAGGGAGCTGGATCAGAAGTAGAGCAGCCAGGACTCCAGTGAGTGCCAATATGGGATACTGGCATCACAGGTGGCAGATTTGCCTGCCACGCCATAGCACCGACCCCCAAATATACCTTCTGACTGGGGGATTCCCCTTCTAGGAACTTACTCTATGGGTGAGCTCTCAAAAGTGTTCAGTGTCATTCACCTTTATGTGTTCATTTGCATCACTGTTCATAACAGTGAAAACTGGAGTGAGGGTGGAAGTTATCCAACAATAGAGATTGTATAAATAATGTTGGCTATTTCCCTACTGTGGAATACAACACAACCCATATAAAGGAATAAACTAGGCCTGAGTCACCTCATGAGATAAAAAACACTCTTGATCTAATGGAGACAATATAGAAGATTCCCTGAGCTATTAAGGTGAACAAAAGGTCATGATGTCTGTGGGTGTGTTTGAGAGGCCAATGATATAAATGAAGGATACATAAACACACACACACACACACAAATCCTTGCACATATGTAAAGTTTAGACATTCTAAATACAGGAAACTGTAACAAGACACAGCCATAGATCCCCCTGGAGGAAGCACCTGAGGGTCTGCCTTGAATTACGCACTCTCTCCTGACTTTATACCCTCTTGTTCTGTTTTACTTCAGTTCTTCTTACTATATGTATATTTTGTTAGTTTAAATGAAAATGGTTTTTATTTAAGAAAACAAGAAGGCGGACTCTGGATCAGACCGGGGTCCCTGTGTGTGTGTGTCAGGGGCTGGTGCAAGACCTTGGTGGTTAGCCTGAATCACTTTCCCCAAACCCCCAGAAAGCAGCAATGGTGCCCAGAGCCGTCCAGCAGGCTGCAGCCAGCTGTCTAACTTGCCATTGTGTACGAGAAGCCAGTGTTATTAAAAGAAAAGAAAAATCAATAATCCATCACGGCAAGGGCTTTGAAGTCAGCCTAGGAGGCTGGGTTCTGGCAATGCCCCAGGAGCTGTGAGACCCCTAGTCTTCTAGGGGTGTTACGGAACGCTCTGAGCCTTCCTTCCTCGCCAGTGGGGGCGGGACCATACTGTGCCCACTCATGGCAGACTTGGGACGGACTCACATTCATTCAGCACATGCCCTGTGGCAGGCTCTGTGCAGAACACCTCACAGGTCACAGGGAGTCATGCTGCGACCCTCATCTCCCATTAAGGGAGAGTAAGGATTCAGGAGCCATCAATCAATCGTCCAAGGTCACACAGTTATCAAGCAGCAGTCAGGAAACAAACTCAGGTCTTTCTGCTTGAGCTTGCAACAACATGACATTTTCCCTTTGTAATTAAATGAGATAAAATGGCTCATCCACCTAAAACACCCTCTTAGCACTCAGCACGTGCCATCCATGCTGATGCTCACAGGCCTTCAAGGTCCCAGGACAAAGGTGCCCAATGAGCACTACCCAGGCCTAGCTGCTACACGGTTGCCTATGCTTCCCCCTGCTGGTGGGATTGATCATAACAGCCTCAGTGGCCTGCCGTCTTGGCCAAGCAGAACATCCTGGCTGAGGACCCTGAACACTGCAGCCCTACCCTGGCACTCCTTCCTGGGCTGACTCTGTTCCCAGCTCCTCTTCCAGTGTGCAGAGGCCTCAGCTTTAACAGCCACACCCTGCTCGGGAAGCTGTGGGGTCCTGTGGGGACCATCCATCTCTCCGCAGCTCAGCAGTGCCTGTCTGTCTCTATCTCCCTATGTCTGTCTCTGTCTCACTTTATCTGCCTTTGGCTCTGCTTCTGTGGCTCTTGTTGTCACTCTGTATGTGCTTTCCTTATTTTTGGTTTCTCTGAAACACACACACACACACACACATACAGGAACAGCGACTGCAGTCACCTTACTAACAGCACAGCTGGTCGCCCTCCCCTCAGTGCAGAAGTTCAGGCTTGCTCTCTCTACAGGACACCCCCAAGCCTAGATTCTGTTCATCAGCAGCTGTCTCAGAACCCTCTCCTACCAGGGCTCATTTTGCTTTACTCATTCATTACTCTAAGAGCTCACCCCACCCTGAGTTGTAGCTGTCTTATCTGTGAGGCAACTGGGAGGAACGAAAGGGTGCAGACTGAGGCAGGGTTCAGCCAGGGGCAGCTCCTGGTACTGACTAAAAAGCACAAATCACACAAGCCATATCCCTGGTTCATCAGCTGTACCTAGTGCAGATCTCTCTCTCTCTCACACACACACACACACACACACACACACTGAGCATCTTGCTTAGTCAGGTGCTATACCAGAGGCGAGAAGAAATCTTGATGAGGGCACCCTTGGGTACAGTGCACACACCCAGCAGAAAGTAAGCAGGGGAAGAATCCTAGGGATCCAAGGCCTCAACCAAGCCCACTCCTTCTGCCCAGGGATCCACACACCCTTTTACCTGCTTTTGCACATCTAGTTGTTAGAAGAGTCCTGCAGGGCAAGCCTTGTTCCAGAAAGAAACTGAACGGCAGCAACATCTGGGGACGTCTCCGCAGCCACTAAGTGGGGGGGAAGCACTGGGCTTCTGCCCCAGGCCACCAGCCATCAAAGCTTGGAGCTCTCTTCCCAAGGGCAGTGGCGCTACTGGTCCTGCCCAACACTACACTCCTCCCAGACAAAGGGACTGAGATCTCCTCGACACAGGAGTCTTTTCTGCACCTCCCAGAAAGTTCCAAAGACAGGACCAGCCAGAGGCCTCACCTCCTCACCCCATCCTACCCTCAAGCATTCTTCTCATTGGGCTCTTGGCACAGAGTGTCCACTTCCCAACACAGTCACTCTTGAGCTGGGCCATCTCAGCCACATGTCCCAAGGACACTTTCCCTCTCTGTAGGGGAAAACTGGAAAGGGCAAGATTGTGGCTTCAGCAGGTGAGTTTAGTTGGCCTGAGGGTGTCTGGAACCCAAGCAAGCAGTTACACAACAGAAGGCTGTACTCATCAGAGACCTAGGAACCCAATTTGACAAAGCAAAGGCGCCTGTGCAGTTCATCCCGCGAGAGGCTGGAGGGAGTACAGCGAGTGCAGCCATCCGTTCTTACTTCCTGCCACCATGAGCAGGAAGGCTCCATAGCACTCTCAGGAGTTCCCTGGAGAGTGCCCCCAAACATTCTTTTCCATTGCTGCACACTTTGCCACTCCCTCCCACACTTTCAGCTAGCTCTGCCTTCAAAAAAGTCTTGGAAGTGGCTTCTGCCGGGTGTACTAGACAGTCTGTCGCTTCTTCTGCCCTGCCTGTTCCTGGATCACATATCTCCTGAACAAGGCTTCTCTCAACTTCCTGAAGATCACAGAGCAGCCACATGATGCCAGCCCTCTGGCCAGCTCCCTGGACCAGGGTAGATGCCTTATGAGAGACAGGTACCACACTGTGACTGACTCAGTTAGCGCTGAGTTAATTCTATCCTGGAAGGAGATTGCAGCTAGGGTGCTTAGGGTGAAAGTAGCATAGTAAACCCCATCCCCATCCGCTCTTCCTAGTAGGCATTTGGCAGAGAGGGATCTACCATGGCTCTTGGAGACAGGGGCTGGAGCCCAGATTGAAGCCTGGTTCTCTGCTGCCTGCCCTGGGGTGTGCTTACCTCTCCCTCAAGTGAATTCAGGAAGGGAAACATTAGGATTTGGAATAGGAACCTGAATCTGCTGGGCTCACTTTAAAAGAAGTAGCTGGGGGAGGGGAGGTGGAGAGGGAGTAGTTGCTGAAGGAGAGGAGGGAAGCCTGTCTGGGCTCATGCAACTGAAATCCAGAACTGCTGCTGCTCCCAGTAAGGTCAGATTCAGGAACTCCATTTCATCAAGTCTTGGTTTCTCTACTTTTTACCAGTGCTTTCCTTATGCCAACAAAACACATACTAGAAGCTCTGGAAACTCAGACTCACAGCTCAGCCACCCTGTCTTTACTAGTTCCAGTAGCCATTAGAATTAAGTCTTATGAGATCAACTTGGGTTTCAAACCCTATGTGAACTGGTTGTTGTGGCCAGAGGATACAGTGTGCTGATTAGTTAGACATGGGACTAAAGCCAAGTGGAGTGGCTATTAATAAACATTAAAAAGCATTAGGAATGTTGAGCATAAAACAAGAGATGGTCCCTAGAGGTGCGCAGAGTATAGGTCTGGGCTGCCGTTCATGCCTTCCCTTGCTTATCCGACGCTTGTTTAGCCCCTCACATACGCCAGGTGTCGTTACCATAGGAGGCTCTGGGCTGAGGTATGCAGGCAGAACTAGCAGCTGCTCCTGAGAAGCCCAGATCCAGTAGGAGGATCAGTAAATTCACTAGCCAGCAAACCAGAAAAGGAGGCGAGTGTGAGCAGTGAGACTGCAGGAGAGGAATAAAATGGGGACGAACACAGGCAATCGTGGTAGCAAGGCAGGCTAAGCTAGTCATCATCTGGGGCCATGTGACACAAGGAAGCAGAGAGCACCAGGTCACAAAAGAGACAGGTGGATGGCAGGACCAGAGACTACATTTTCCAGAGAGAAAGGAAGGCAGGAAAAAGGAGATAGACAAGGATGAGAAGGGCTTTCAGCTCATCTTTTCCCTTACTCTCATGCAATTCTTCCAACTTGTTGTCACCATGAATCCCTTCTACTCAAGTTAGGGCAAAGGGCTTCTCTGTTTTGAACTAAATCACCCGTGACTATGAAGCTAATTAAAAACTCTGAGGGCCAGCCTCATTAGTTGTCGAAAGGATACTGTTTTCTGGAATGGTCCATTTTTAAATGATGTAGCGTGTCTACATTGTTAATAGGCTACTGCTAAAAAGGAGCCACATTTAAGGAAAATACCATACAGTATTTAAACCAGAGTATAAAACTATACGTGTGTTTTAAAAACTATATATATATATATGTGTGTATATAAATAGCATTTAGTGTGACTAAGGATGTACGAGAATGGAGGCAGTCAGTTGTAATTTCTCAATTAAAAACTATAGCACAGGGTCTATCTCTCAAGCTTTCCTCTGTGGGTCTGTATGGGCACAGAGAAAGACTAGCGATACTGCTAAAAGGAACCTCACATCTCCCTCCCCCAGAAAGATGCACAAAGCAAAGGGTGTGCACACAGATACACAAATACACAATGAACACACATGGAAAAACATACATACAAATTATACCCATGCACATATGTATGAAGTACACACATACACAGAAGCACTCAGAGAATACACATGCACAGAGTATATACATGTGCATAAACTGCACACATGCACAGCTACACCCGGCACACACTGAGGCAGAGAGAGCACTCTGTGCCAGGCAGGATTCTGGGTGGGCACACATGCACAGCTACACCCGGCACACACACAGGCAGAGAGAGCACTCTGTGCCAGGCAGGATTCTGGGTGGGCACACATGCACAGCTACACCCGGCACACACTGAGGCAGAGAGAGCACTCTGTGCCAGGCAGGATTCTGGGTGGGCACACATGCACAGCTACACCCGGCACACACTGAGGCAGAGAGAGCACTCTGTGCCAGGCAGGATTCTGGGTGGGCACACATGCACAGCTACACCCGGCACACACACAGGCAGAGAGAGCACTCTGTGCCAGGCAGGATTCTGGGTGGGCACACATGCACAGCTACACCCGGCACACACACAGGCAGAGAGAGCACTCTGTGCCAGGCAGGATTCTGGGTGGGCACACATGCACAGCTACACCCGGCACACACACAGGCAGAGAGAGCACTCTGTGCCAGGCAGGATTCTGGGTGGGCACACATGCACAGCTACACCCGGCACACACTGAGGCAGAGAGAGCACTCTGTGCCAGGCAGGATTCTGGGTGGGCACACATGCACAGCTACACCCGGCACACACTGAGGCAGAGAGAGCGCTCTGTGCCAGGCAGGATTCTGGGTGGGCACACATGCACAGCTACACCCGGCACACACACAGGCAGAGAGAGCACTCTGTGCCAGGCAGGATTCTGGGTGGGTTCACGCCGTCTATAGCAGCAGTGGTTGAGTGCTCGCTTATCAGTCTTCACAGATCCCCTAGGAGGCAGAGTTCTCCCACATCACCTTTTTAAAGGGACATAACTTGAATGGGCCACACCTGTGGACACATCTGTTTTTTGTTGGGTGCCTCCCCTCTGTGGCCAACTCCCAACTGCTCCATGCATGTGTGTGCGTGTCCCCATGTTGCCACACCCAGGGCACCAACACAAATGAGTCTCTCAGCCAATAGCTCTCAGCACACTGCATGTCTCAGGGCATAAAACTGTGCTCTGTATATCCCAGGCCGCAGATGTCAGGGCAGATTTATTGCATTTATTTAAAAACAACAAACATTCTCAATTATTTCCACACTGCTCAGGACCATAATTTACTCAGAGGTATGAACTATCAAGTTTCTCAGGGATTGCTTCAGAATGTCAGATCTAAAAGATGACTCCCATGTTAGTGAATATGAAACACCCATTTATATTTTTCATTTTTACTTTGATTTAATTTCCAGACAATTCAACTCTCTCCCTATGCCTGAGTGCCTAAATTCATTTCACTTGTCAAAAAAGACAAATTTTCATAATTACAAAATAAAACATGGTGGCCTTTCTTTGGTGACCACATATTTCACATCATTTTTTTTTCCCAGATGAAAATGCTTTTCCTAGTCTAGTTGGCTTACTTCTGACACATTTCTATTTGGTCCCTGCCTAGAACAGACAAGGGGACAGACTAAACACTCACTAATGTTTTGTTATGTTAATGAACATCTGTAAAAAGAGTACTGAAATTTCCCAACCGGCCAGCGATGCTTACATCTTCTTTTCTGTCATTTGCAGGGGAAGACATCAACGTGGTGAGGTAACTGGGCTCTGGCGTGAAATACTCCCTGTTCTCAGCGGTTCTTTCTGCTCTGACCGAAACCCTGTGAGCCCTACTGTCCTGCTCTGTGGGGTCTTCATCCAGGAGAGGTCAGCAGTGCCCTAGGTTTTCTTACCATGGGGGCCAGTGACAGGTGCAGGACCCAGTCGGGGAAGGGGTTCTTCTTGTTCATTTACAAAAGGAGCAACTGTTCTTAATACAAACATTTTGAAAAAAATCACCACACTATAGTAAAAAAAAAACAAAAAAAAAAACAAAAAAAAACAAAAAAAAAAAAACAGAAAAATATCTTTAGTCTCTACTCTTTGCAAAACACAGCAAAGGTGTGGATGCAATTTCAGGTCACTGTTTTAAAATTTAAATTTGCGGGGCCAGCGCTGTGGCACACTGGGTTAAAGCCCTGGCCTAAAGTGCTAGCATCCTATATGGGTGCTGGTTCTAGTCCCGGCTGCTCCTCTTCCGATCCAGCTCTCTGTTATGGTCTGGGAAAGCAGTAGAAGATGGCCCAAGTCCTTGGGCCCCTGCATCCACATGGGAGACCTGAAGGAAGCTCCTGGCTCCTGGCTTCGGATCGGTGCAGTTCTGGCTGTTGCGGCCATCTGGGGAGTGAACCAGCAGATGGAAGACCTCTCTCTGTCTCTACCTCTCTCTGTAACTCTTTCAAATAAAAAAAATAAACCTTTAAAATAAATAAAATTTAAATTGGCATTTTACTTGGTTGGGTTCTTGAATACATAAAATGCACTTTTATCATTAGAAACCTACTCTGGTATTTGAAAAAGGGTTAAAGACAAAGGCAGAAAGACAATTTAATTATTCGAACCTCTTCTTTGGAACTACAAAGTTGCAACTCACAGGTTGTTGGAATACCTGGTGCGGTCACCTGCTGCCCCACTCCTTGTTCCTGTCTCTGTGCACACAGACCGTTCCTTAAGGAAGAAGATAGAATTTAAGGTTCAACGGCCAGGTTGGGGCTGGTTCTGTGGCATAGTTGGTAAAGCTGCTGCCTGCAACACTGGCATCTCATATAGGCACTGATTTGTGTCCTCTCTGCTCCACTTCTGATCCAGCTCCCTACTAATGCACCTGGGAAAGCAATAAAAGATGCAGCAAGTGCTTGGGCCCCTGCAGCAACACTGGAGACCCAGAAGGAGTTCCTGGCTCCTGACTTTGGCCTGGTCCAGCCCCGGCTGTTGTGGCCATTTGGGAAGTGAATCAGTGGATGGAAGACCTCTCTTTCTGTTTCTCTTTTTGCTGTAACTTTGTCTTTCAAATAAATAAATACATTTTTAAAAATATTTTTTAAAAATAAAGCTCAATGGCCAGGGAATGATGTTCAAGCACAGAACAGGATGAGAAGCTGTGGAATGAAGAGAACAAGTGAGCAGGGCAGATGCTAGAGGAGGAGTCATTCCGGGGGACAGATGTAAAGCAGTGATACACTCACACTCATATCCTCGTACAACATCCGCCTTGTCCTGGACTGAGGCCTGCAGAACAGACGCTGAGCCGCAGATGAGCCACCAGTGAGGTTCCTGGGGCAGTGTGTGGGGAACAGTCACCCACGTAAGGGAGGCGTGGGAGCCAGATCAGGCCAGGGGGGATGTTGAATGGAGAGGCCGTCTCAGCCAAGGTCTTGGCAAGCCCTGTGGGGAGCTGTATGGCCATTGGGAGTTGAGCCGGGATGGTGTGAGAGGGAGCCTTTCCTCCATCACTACATGCGGCTGCCCAGGACGAGCTGGAACTCTTCAGCCAAGGCAATTCCAGAAGCAGATCGATGTCAAGGGCTACAGGGCATTCCAAGCCACCCCAGAAAGGGTCTGGAAGTTTGTCACAGCACCTACGAAGCTGGTATCTTGCTTTAGCAATGCCCCCCTTCCCAAAAGAAAGGACATGGCATAACCAGACCCTCAATACACTGCTTTTGAGGTACCCCCAAAATTCAGGAGCAGAAGTCAACAAGAGACCCCAGTGATGAAGAAAGAAAAATGCTCATGCTTACACGCTGCAGGCAAGTCCAGAAAGGAGAGAAAAGGCAGAGGCCACTTTGTACAACACCTACTGAGCTACCCTTGTCAGCAGGGCAGTCAGGAACAGTGGGGGACAACCTTGCCTTGTGACAGCCTAAATTTAAATTCTTCCAGAATCCTCAGTTTTGCTGTCACCAGAGCTATGCTCATAGCCTGGTAAATATCAATGTTTCCAAAAATGATGACTGGGAGCGCAGACCTTTCACCCCTCATTTGAGCAGATTCTCTGCTCTCAGCTGAGTCCCAGCCGAGCCCACTATATTGTTTATTACAGGACTGGGGACTTCGGAACTTTTTTTTTTTAATTTTTTTTTTTTTTTATTTTACTTGAAAGTCATAGTTACAGAGGCAGAGGCAGAGAGAGAGAGAAAGGAGTCTTCAATCTGCTGGTTCACTCTCCAGATGGCCTAAACGTCCAGAGGTGGGCTGATCTGAAGCCAGGAGCTTCTTCTGGGTCTCCCATGTGGGTGCAGGGGCCCAAGGACTCGGGCCATCTTCTACTGCTTTCCCAGGCCATAGCAGAGAGCTGGATTGGAAGTAGATCAGTGGAACTAGAACTGGGAGGCTGGCACTGCAGGTAGTAGCTTTACCAGCTAAGCCACAGCACCAGCCCCATGTGATGCCACCAGAGAAGATGGACTCTGGCACCTAACTGCCTTCTCACCTGATAAGGGATGCACTGTTGCTGCATTTTACAAATCAAACAGAGGCCCAAAGCCATGTTCAAGGTCACCTAGAAAACATGCAGCACCAGAATTTGCTAACTTTGGGATTCTCAACTTTGGACGCATATCAATATGCAGGGCTGCCTCTACCTGTTAGCATGGTCATGAATTAGGTCACATTTGCCTTGTCACTGCCTACAGGTATATTTTTCTACTGTCTGAGCTGCAGTCCTATTTTATTCCAGTCCTTATTGTCTATCATAGAGGGACACGCCTTTCCCTGATAATGGTGGACAGGCAGAAAGCACCCGTCAATCCCTACAGAATGACAACTCACAGCAAGATCCGGGTCTCACTTCAGCTTTAAGAAGAAAAGGCCAGGGCCAGCGCTGTGGCGTAGCGGGTAAAACAACCACATGCAGTGCTGGCATCCCATATGGGCGCTAGTTTGAGTCCCGGCTGCTCCACTTCTGATCCAGTTCTCTGCTATGGCCTGGGAAAGCAGTGGAAGATGCCCCAAGTGCTTGGGCCCCTGTACCCGCATTCAAGACCTGGAAGAAGCTCCTGGCTCCTGGCTTTGGATAGGCACAGCTTCAGCCGTTGCGCCCAATTGGGGAGTGAACCAGCAGATAGAAGAACTCTCTCTCTCTCTCTCTCTCTCTCTCTCTCTCTCTCTCTCTGCCTCTCCTCTCTCTGTGTAACTCGGACTTTCAAATTAATAAATCTTTAAAAAAAAAAAAAAGAAGAAGAAGAAGAAGACAGGGCCATGCCTCTTCTCACTGGAAGAATGACAGAATGACTTCCCACATCACTGGTGCAGCAGCCTAACTATGGGTCAACAACAGTTGCCTTTAACACTTCTCTCTGGCCTGTTTCAACCTGATTGTGTCCCATCAAACCTGAAGAATGGGGCTTTGGACAGATTACTGCAGCAAAGATAAAGTGGGAATAACACCCGGGGGAAACTCCCTTTTGACTTGGATGCTATTCCACTTAGGCAGATTATAGTAGGATGTGATACTGTCCGTAATTTAATAATACGGTAAGCACTGTCCTTCCTCAAGTTTCTCTACCAGTCTGACCCTCAGTTTCCCCATCTGTAAACTGTAAGACTTTGGGCTAAATCATGCTAAATCATGGAGGTTCTCTCCAGTTTTGTCTTTCCACAATCAAGGCCCATTAACCCTTACCTTGTTATAATTGCTTTGGGGAAAAAAGAGGAGAAAGACGCAAAACTATCACCGCCACCACAGTCGTATCACTTCCCAAAACAACGAGGACAGTGGGGAGCTTCCCTGCGGTGTTTGCTGCTCCTTAACACAACATTGTTAGAAAATGCTTACGTCAGAAGTTTTTCTTTTAAAAATGGTCTTGTTTCATTCTGGGCACAGTAATAGGGACATCAGCAGACAAAGAACCAAAGCAAGCTGTAATACCCCCCAAAGCTCACTGCAGTGTTTAGGCTATAAATTGAAATTAGAATTATAAAAAATGACACTGCGAAATTATTTTTCAAGCTAAAAACATCTAAAGAAACTGAAATGGCATTCCGACTCAGCGGTTCTGTGGGCACCCCCCAAGTCAGAATGTCTCAATTACGGAAACATCATCACTACCCTCTCAACCGAAATTGCCTGTGAGAGCAGGATGATTTACATCTGCAGTTTATAAAATAAATTAGGCAGAAAAGAATCTCATAATCTCAAATACATTAAGTTTACCAAATTTCTTGAAGGTAAATGGCCAAAGCATGTGATCCTTGAAGCAGCAAACAACGATACTAATGATTTATTAATATGTTCATTAGCAAAATTTGATAAATGCATACTCTCTTCCAGCCAACTCTCAGACGATGGATCAGCAAGAGTTTCCAAGACACGCACCTTCCCCAAACCCGAATCCTACTGTTAGTTACACATACTTTGATAGGATTTCTCAGGACAAGACTGATAGCCAGACTGCTTGGATTTCTACGTGGCTGGCTTAGTCGGGAAGCCCAGAGTGTTGTGTCTAAAACCACGTAGAACAGGTGTTAGGAACCCCTGCTCCACCCTGGCCCAGCTACCATCATATCTGGGGTTACCACAGTGGCTTCCCAACTGGTCTCACGCTGCCCTTCTTATCCTGCCTTCTTCCTTTCTCCTTACAGGAGCCAGAGGGGTGCTTTAAACACGCAAGTCAGTTCACGAAATTTCTCATATTGACTCAACTCAGAGAGGCAAGGTCTGCAAAATGAGGTTCCATCTCATCCGTCTGACCACATCTCCTGTACCCTCCCCATTACTCACTTAGCTCAGCTACATGGGCCCTTTGGCAATGCCTGGAACGTTCCAGATGAGCTTCCACCTCAAGGGTTTTGAGCTCACCATTCACTCTGCTCCTTCTTCGTGCGTCTGCACAGTAACCTCCCTCACCCCTGTGATGGCTTGGCTCCCTGCTTACTCGCCCTGACCACTACTGCCGCTTCCCCCAGACACTCTCACATCCTATCTCCCTCCTTGACTGTTTCTTTCATCCAATAAAATTAAAAGCTTCTAGCATTTCTATTTGCTTATTTTTATGTCTGCTGTTTAATATCTGTAATCTCCAGGGGGCAGGAATCTTTGTTTCGTGATGCTGAGTCCCCAGGCCCTAAAACAGCACCTGGTGAGAGCAGAAACACAATGAGTATGAGAGGGAAGGAAGCAGAGAGGAGCAAGGGAGGGAGAGAGGAGGGAGGAGGGAAAGGAGAAGAGGGAAAGCAGAATATGTAATCATTTTTAAAGAGCTGTTATATTAGAATGACAGAATGAAGGTTTTTTTTTAATTTGTAACACTTTATATTATTATTAAATCATATTGTAATTTAATTTCAAAACATTTGCATAGCAAATTATTGACATTTTCAGGTGGCATGTCTTGAAATGTTTTTTTTTTTATTTTGTTTTCCAGTTGGTGACTTAATTTGAATGTGTCACTGAGAATTGTAAATAAGCGTTTTAAGTATGGTAAACCCTTGCAATATTCAGTTTTATTAAAACGTAAGTCAAGAAATCCTGGGAATATCGTGCAATTCCAGAATGATGTTACACAAAGGAGGGGGGTGTTATGGGAAAGTGCACACAGGTCCTGGTCTGCTGTCTTCATTTTCTTGATCAGCTTGCTCACGCGTAGTGAGCAGACATGTTGGACATAGCCCCATCCAGCCTACCATTCCTCTGTATTCTGCCACAGTGTCAAACATTCCAACCATCTTCTTAAGCCATAAACTATTTTTTACACTTCTAGACTTTGGAAATCTAAATAGTGAGGTGTAGAATTATACAGTCCATTTATGCAAAATTAAATGCATGCATCTGACTGCAGAGGAAGGAGAGAAGGATGGAGGAGTATGTATGTTGGGGTGAAGGGGGGAAGAATAGTTGGAGAGAAAGAGACCTTGGAGGAGCACTTGAGGGAGATGATTTAATGGTGTTACACAAGTCCCTAGCATGCTTGAAAGAGATAACATACACAGAACTTCACAAGCAACTCAAAGGATTGTTGAGGGGCATTTGGATTCCATGAAATATTTGTTTTGTTCTTGGGTTTTGGGCCTAAACTCTAAGTTGGATTTGGCGCCATTGTCTGTTTGTTTCTCAAGGCTACCCTGGCCCTAAATTTGCATTTTAGTGTTCTCAACAAATCTATAGCTTCATATAACTGCCCACACCCAGTCACTGTCACTGAGGACCTAGCCCACTCCAGATCCCCACAGAACCACAGAAATGGGTGAGTAGATGCCATAAAAGTTCTAGGTGATAAGGAAGAAAGAGGATGTGTGTGAGACTGGCAGAGACTGGTCAGGGAGCTCCTAGTACACCTACAACACAAGAACTTATTCAGGCCAGCGCTGCGGTTCACTTGGCTAATCCTCCGCCTGCAGCGCCGGCACACTGGGTTCTAGTCCCAGTTGGGGCGCCGGATTCTGTCCCGGTTGCCCCTCTTCCAGTCCACCTCTCTGCTGTGGCCCGAGAGGGCAGTGAAGGATGGCCCAAAGTCCTTGGGCCCTGCACCCTCATAGGAGATCAGGAGGAGGCACATGGCTCCTGGCTTTGGATCGGTGCAGCGCACCAGCCGCAGCAGCCACTTGGGAGGTGAACCAATGGAAAAAGGAAGACCTTTCTTTCTGTCTCTCTCTCTCACTGCTTAACTCTGCCTGTCAAAAAAAAAAAATTTAAAAAAAGAACTTATTCAATGAGCATCTAAGGAAATGCCAACTCAGTGCCAAAATTCATTGAGGAGCAGTACTAGAAAGTGAAGGAGAAACAACCAACCAACAATGAATAATGGACACAGTATGCTAAGCAAGCTACACTCTACAGCTTTAAACCACTTCTAGTTTATTCAGATGAGCTCCAGAACTTCCAGCCAACTACAGTGACTTTGGAGCCCCAACAGCATTATCCACCAGGTTCTTTGGCAAAGTCACCAAATTGGCTTCAATGCCCTGCTCAAACAAGGTCCTGGAAGAATGGCTCATATATTCATTTATCTATTTATTCACAGATATATTCATTCCCACACACAACCAAACTCCAATCCATCTTAATGAGTTAATTTATTCAATAAGTATCAATAGAGCAACAACTTTATATCAAGAAATTGTTCCAAAACTTCTGTACACAACTGGGCAATTTCTTCCACAAAGATCAACATCCCAGTGATGGATGCATCAAGGGGTGTGGGAGTAAATCCAAATTGCACGGCATGTTTTTGCATTTCTACACTGTGTCTTCCCTCCACCCCCCCTGCAAAAATGGGAAATATCCTCTCCAAAACAGAAGCACTAAGGGATCACTATCCAAATGTACAAATTCTCTTGTCTCACTATTTCTTTCATGTCACGCATCCTCGCTTCTACTTATAAGATTCAAATTAAACTTTTAAGGTCAAAATGAGATCTAACAGAGACATAAATATTCTTAACTAGTTGTGTGGAGATGGCACCTATGGAATACCCAAAGGATATGTTGTATATTTTTAACTTGCTACTAGGACCTCTGAATTCAAGTAAGAGGGTTTGCAAGCAAAGGAAAGACACATCATGTTACATAAAAGAAGAAAGTTCGGTGTTTTCTGCAACCGATGAAAGATGCTTTCCTCTTCTAACGAGTCATGAGTGACTCATCTTCTCTAGGGAAAATCTGAGGTGCCCAGTGATTTGAGTGCATTTTCTGCTGTAAACACATCCAAGAAGTAGAGCCCAGGAGACAAACAGTAAAAGACCCTGTGAAATTCAAATAATTTTCTTTTTCATTTTCCAAATGATAACATATTAAAAAAATTTAATGTGAAAAATGAACTGTCTTTCATCTTAGAAATATTATAGGAGGCCACTGAATCAACTGGTTTTGCCAGAGTAAAAATGGGGGGGGGGGTGTTCTTATCTATTAATGGGATTCCCCTTAAATATCCATCCAATTCCATCACTTTATAAATGAAAGTCGCAGGATGACTTTCACTTCTATTATACCTGGTTGATAAGACACCATTACGTTTTCATTTCTGTTTCTTTTTCTCTGCAGAATCTAACTAGTTTGGTAACTTACAAAGATGAGAAATGTTCAATGTTGAGGAAAAACACCAGAGAACTTTTTGAAATTCATTGTACCCCAAAGGCTGACAGCAAGAATATACTTTCTGGTACAAAAGAAAGAAAAATGTATTTGGTATGACTGGCTGTTAATATGTCATCAAGATAAATCATAGGTCTTACTCTTGATCATCTTAATAAAAGAAGTCACTTGAGATGTGGAAAGTACAAAAATAATCACCAGGAGGCTCTACCTTTGACTAGAACCTGGGGAAATTTTGAAAGTGTTCCTTCATAGAGACACTTAAAGAGACATTGCCCAAATTTATCTTTGTCATAAATTCTTGCTGACTACAAAGTTTCCTTAGAATAATTTACAATGCTCATCATAAAATACTTCATCAAAAGGAATCACTTAGCTTTAATACAAAGCTAACTCTGAGGGACTGGGAAATGGTCTCAGCCAGGCTCCAGAAAAGATGTGATCTGTGGCTGCCATCCGTCTCAAGATTGGCCTTGCTTTCCGCTAGCATTCTCAGCTTCATGACCCTGCAGTGATGGCCTCTTTCCAGAACTCCAGAAAGAGACACGTTCCCTTTATTGTCTATCTGAGGGGGCAGAGGCAAGGAATGATGCCGCCATCTGGACACTGCAGTTGGGTGATTAGAAGTAACCCCATGATTTTTTTTTAAGATTTATTTATTTATTTGAAAGAGTTACACACAGAGAGAAGGAGAGGCAGAGAAAAAGAGAGAGGTCTTCCATCCACTGGTTCACTCCCCAATTAGTCGCAATGGCTTAAGCTGCGCCAGGAGCCAGGAGCTTCTTCTGGTTCTCCCACACGGGTGCAGAGGCCCAAGTACTTGGGCCATCTTCTACTGCTTTCCCAGGCCATAGCAGAGAGCTGGACTAGAGGTGGAACAGGCAGGACTCAAACCAGAGCCCATATGGGATGCCCGCACTGGAGGTGGCGGCTTTACCTGCAACGCCACAGCACTGGTCCTGTAATCTGTGATTAATAAAGCAGACACCCTGAGTCCACATCCTAGCCTCAGAGTGGAGGGAACCAGTCCATGCTAGATGTTTCTGGATGTCCACCCTATCAGGTAACTGGCTTCACTTCATCTCCAGGACAGGGAAGCTGTTAGTTCACAGGTTCATCTCAAGATAAAAGAAATTTATATTTGGAAGAACAGAGCATCAGCCTTCCTTTTTTCTGCTGTTCTCTGCAAATCATTAAGGCAATTAATCTGAACTCTGGTGCCAATCCTGATGAACCCATGTGCTCCAGCACCACAGTCTATGCTGTGGACTCAGTCACTCTTGCTCACACTTCTAATTCTTTTCTATCAATTAAACTCATTGTCTTCTTCCACAACTTGTCATTCTGTAAGGATATCTCCATCTACTTCAAATCAAAGCCTTCAACCTTGACATTCAAGTTGTATGCCACCAGTCTCTTGAACAACCTCATAGTCTTTTCTCACATGCAATCCCCTTGCAAATGGGCTGGCCCAGCTAGACAACTCATGCTGCCGCTGAGGGTCTTTAGCATACTTTTGTTCTATTCCTGAAAATAAATCTACCTATAGCATAGCTCTGCTGATGTTACCCTGACACTAAGAACTTTCAACAGTTCCATGTCTTCTACCATGTTTTCTGTTCTCATTGAGCTTTGCCCTTCATTGTGATAACCATCTATGCAGCCTCAGTTCTCACTAGTCCTTTTAATATACACATGGATGTATATGAAATGTCCTAACATTACACTCCATCATTCCTGGTGCCATTACCCCTGTCCCTACCTTTGCCTGGAATGATCTCTCTCTACTGCTAACCAGTTAAAATCCTACACTTTACAAGTCAAACTAAAGTGCCACATTCCCTACCAAGGATTTCTTTCTCTCGATCAGACAGTCTATTTTGGATTTTTTTCTCATTATACCTGGATCATTTGATACTGATAGCATTTTGTATAATCTTTTATCTCCTATGTTAGTCTGTGAGCATGTTATTATTGGATGGATGGGGGGGTGGGTGGATGGATGGATGGGTGGGTGGAATTAATATTCTATACGGATAGAGTTGATATACAAAACTGTGGAAGACAGTGGCTTATTTGATCAAACTTTCAGTTACCAGTAAGTGGTAATCCTATTTCTCATCACATCCATCACTTCTAGATAATCCTTGTTCTAGTTGTGATGTTGGTAGTTGAAGGAGGTGCGGGAAAAGCAGCAGAACCAAGAATATGGAGACTAGATAAAACTATGATGAAATAAATGTGCATATTTTCCATAGACATCTGAAGATCCTGAAGAGGAGGAGGATGGTGTTAAAGAAGGGAAGACCTGAGCAGGGCAGGCTCCAGAAGTAAGCCCAGAGAAGACGGAGAAGTGAAAAGAAGAGATTTTAAGACCCAGAGAAGAGACTGAACATATGCTCAGAAGTTTTGAGCACAGAATGTTCACTGAAATGCAAATGATTGGAGCTTAAAGTTCAAAGAAATAGATGAGAAGTAAGACTGAAGAGGTGGAGACAGCCACCAATTAGAGGTGACTTCCAGACATTACCTCCTTTGAACAACTCCACATCTCTTACCTGGGGCTGAGTTGTTTCCTTCAAAGATGACAGAGCCCAGGTGCTCCATGACAAGGAAGGTCATAGCCAATGAGTGCTGGCAGCAAGAAGCGAAAGCAGCAATAGTGAACCAAGAGTTGGACAGCTCACCAGGAGCACTGCTGTTGGTGCTGGCACCAGAAAGGTTTGCAGAGTTTTACCAAAACATCACAACCAGAGGTAAGGGAAAGTGTGAAAACAAAGTTGATGAAGAAACCATTCCTTGAAAGCTGCCATAAACCAATCGAAATTTGAACTTCACTTTTCTTGTAAAGAAAATGAAAATACCAATAATGTAAACCACAAAACAGACACTGCTCAGGTGCCTACCAAGTATACGCACATGATATAAGACACTGTCCTCACAGCAACGTATTTGGGAAGTGTTGGTAACCATATTTAACAGATGAGAAAACTGAAATATACACAGATTAAGAAACTTTTCCCAGTCCATATGGGTTAGTTCATGGCTTAGCTGAGCTTCAAACTCAGGTAGACGCATGCCTCAGCACTGCATGACATTTATTCTCCTCCTGTCAGCTCTTTAGGGCTTGACTCCAAAGTTGACACAAGGCTCGGTTAGACCATCGCAAGAACTGAAAGATCAGGCTCGCTGGGAAAAGAGAAATTAAAAGGCTATTCTTGCCTAGGCAAGAATAATTATATACAATTAGGGTCAACAAGTTATCCATAGTCCCAGAGTGCCTTCTAAGGCTAACAGTTGGGAGGGATGGAGCCATAAAGACGTCCTTGCAGTGACTACAGTCATTATCCCATTATTCACGAATAATGAGAATCAGTGAGTTACAGCAGGACCAGCAGCACACTTCTCTGCAACCCTGAAACCTGGAGAGCCCAGGGAGAACCTCCCGTGGCTGCAGTTTCCATGCAAAAGACCCAGCAGCACCAGAGCAGGAGGGCAGCAGAGGGTGAAGGTCAACCAGGAAGTCCTCTTGGAAGGAAAAAATTTGGACACGGTTCTTCAAGTGGCACAGAATGAGGGCTTCCAGGCACTGCACCCAAGAAAGAGAAGCACAACAAATGTCAATCCCCATAGGCACGACAGCCACTGAGACCTCAGACAGCTCAGAGCCAGAGCAGCCACCACCTCCAGCACATCACCAGTTCCTGGGCACCGTGGTGGCCACGAGTCTCCCCACAAGGCAGGACTCGTCATCCTGGCTTCAGGGAGAGCGGGCAGCCAGCAGCCTTCAGGCTGCCAGCCCTTTCAAGAACCTCTTCACCCAAGGTCACCTGCTTCCTGGAGAGGCCTACATGGATGGCAGATGGAGGCAGTAGGACAAAGCTCAAGTCATTTGGGCTCAAAGGACAAGAACGATGAGACATGGGCTCCAGAGCTCCTGTGTCACAGCTCTGCGGGGCCCTGCCTAACCTTCTGCCTCGCCCTCCCTTCCACAGGTGTTGATCAGAAACATGATCCCCAATAAATCCACCATGTACTCTCTCTGTCTCAGAGGGCACTTCCTAGGAAGCCAGCCCCGCAAACAGCATGTGCCTCTTAGCCACATCCCCAGATACCTCCTGTTTCCCATCCTTAATTTTATGTAAACCCTACGCATCCCTGTCTATCTAACCAGATTGGGGACTTGTATGATGAAGGAAGGGGACGAGAGAGGGAGGCTTAACGGCCTACAGGTCTGGGTGGGAAGTGAGGATCAGTGAGAAAACGTTGTGTGCTCACTGGGAACTGTAGGGAGGTTCTGAGGGTTGAAGGACAAGCAGATCTGCACAAAGCGGATTGTATTGGTGATGAAAGAGGTTTTGAGAGGAGTTACTGAAATTATGAATTGTATCCCCATTGGTGTTTTTCAAGAGACACAAGTAAATATTTAAATCACTTTTTAATTACTCCTTAGTACTGGGCCACACATTTAATATTCCACTCCACACAGAATTTGAGGCCCTGACTTTCACTGGGTGTATTAGTCAGGGTAATTAACACTAGCTGCTTTAACACACAATCCCAGATCTCAGCGGCTTAATATAATAAAGGTTTATTCCTTAACCGTATCAATCAAGCGGGGGTGGGGGAGCTCCTGTGGGTGACCCTCCTCCAGACCGCCCATCCTGATGCTGCCATTTTAAACCTGACTCTGAGATTGCCACCCAACTATGCATTACTGACCTAAGGATTATTTAGAATTGTGTTGTTTAGTTTCCATGTGTTCGAGGATTTTCCTAGTACCTTTCTGTTACTGACTTCTAGTTTGATTCTACTGGGGCAGAAGACACCCTGTGCCTGGTTTCAAGCCTTTTACATTGGTTGAGGCTTGTTTTATGGCCCAGGATATGAGCTATCCTGGTAAATATTGCCTGGGAACTGAAAAAGCCATATTGACTGTGCTGCTGTTGGGGGAGTGTTCTATAAGAGTTGCTCGGATCCTGTTAATGGGTGGTTCTTCTATCTTGTCTTGTATCTTATTTTCTGATTGTTTTATCCCTGGTTAAAGAGGTTATTCAAGTCTCCAATCGAAACAGTGAGTTTGTCTTTCTCTCGTTTCACTACTGTAAGTTCTTGTTTGGCCTTTCTACAACTCTGTTCTTAGCTGTTACTGTTGTGTGACTGTCTCCCTCAGAAACGCACACTGAATGTAACTGTTGTGGCTGGAGCTGGGCATTGTGGCACAGCAGGTTAAATAGCCACCTGTGATGCGGGCATCCCATGTGAACTCTGCTTCAGGCCCAGCTATTCCACTTCCAGGCAGCTCCCTGTTAATGTGAAGGAAAGACAAAAGAAGATGTCCAGGCCGGTGCTGCGGCTCACTAGGCTAATCCTCCGCCTAGAGGCGCCGGCACACCGGGTTCTAGTCCTGGTCGGGGCGCCGGATTCTGTCCTGGTTGCCCCTCTTCCAGGCCAGCTCTCTGCTGTGGCCCGGGAGTTCAGTGGAGGATGGCCCAAGTGCTTGGACCCTGCACCCCATGGGAGACCAGGAGAAGCACCTGGCTCCTGGCTTTGGATCAGCGTGGTGTGCCGGCCACAGCGTGCGGGCCGCGGCGGCCATTGGAGGATAAACCAATGGCAAAGGAAGACCTTTCTCTCCTCTCTCTCTCTCTCTCTCTCACTGTCCACTCTGCCTGTCAAAAAAAAAAAAAAGAAAAGAAAAGAAGATGTCCAAGTAGTTGGGTTTCTGCCACCCACTTTGGAGACCCAGATGGAGTTCATTGCTCCTGGCTTCAGCCTGGCCTAGCCCTAGTTGTTGCAGTCATTTGGGAATGAACAGCAGATGGAAAATTGTGTGTGTGTGTGTGTCCCTCTCTCTATATAAATCTGTCTTTTGAATAGATAAAATAAATCTTTTTTTTAAACGCCATTGTCACAGTACTGAGGGGCAGAAGCTGGAACAGGTGATGGGTTCATAAGGGCACTGCCTTTATGAATGGGGAAAGGCTGATCTCGCAGGAGTGTGTTAGCTCTAAAGGGGGAGGTTCTGCCTCCTTTTCTCCCTCTCTTGCCATGCTATGCCTTCCACCACGGTATGGCACAGCACAATGGCCCTCACTAGATGTGGTGCCTATGTTCTGGATTTCCCAGACTCCAGAACTATGAGCCCAATAAACTTGTGTTGTTTCTAATTTGCTCAGTCTGCTATCAGGCTACAGCAGCAGAAACAGACTAACACAGGTATTTGCACACTTTAGGGCTGCCGTGCCTCCTCAGTGAAGAGACTACGCAAAACTTCTCTCTGGCTCCAGTAATTGCTTTTTTCTGAAGTTGATTTTGTTTGATGTTAATATGGCCATGCCTACTTTGCTTCCTTTTGTTCAACCAAATATCACTTTTCATCCTTTTACTTTCAACACACCTATGTAGTTACATTTGAAATAGGTTCTTACTGACAGCATGCAGCTGTATTTTTTATCCAATATCAATCTCTATATATTAATTGCATGTAGGCCACTTGAATTAACACAGTGGGGGTGGGAGTTTGGAGCACTGATTAAGATGCCACTTGGGATGACCACAGAGTACCTGGTAGGAGTCTCAGCTCCTCTACTTGCAAACAAGCTTCCTGATAATGCACACCCCAAGAGACAACCAATGATGGGTTGCAGTCATTTAGGGAGTGAACCAGCAGATGGAAGATCTCTCTCTCTCTCACTGTAATTCTGCCTTTCAAATAAATAACTGTATATTTAATGAATAAAACGGAAAAAATAAAATATACTTATTGTGTATTTCAGTTCTGAAATTCCCATTGGGTTCTCCTTTATACTTCTATTACTTCTTTCCTGAAATATCCTCTTCGCTTTTTATTTGTTTTAAGCACGTCTGTGATTGTTCACCGATGCATTTACATGGTGACTGCTTTAAAACCCTTGTCAGATAATTCTAATATCTGTGTCACCTGGGTGTTGGCATCTACCGATTTTCTTCTGTCACTCAAGCTGAGATTTTTCCCACCTGTGATGGGCGACTGTCAGCAGTATCTTGAACATTTTTCTATTATATTATAAGACTCTGCATCTTATTTCAATCTTTTATTTGAGCAGGCAGCTGCCACTCCGTCACCACAGCACCTCGTCACCACTAGGTGGGGGGTGAAAGTCCCAGTTCTTCATGTTCCTTTCATTTGCAGGGGAAGGGCGGCATTGTTACTGTGGGGGCTGGAATTTCAGACTCCACACTAGGCCTCCGCTGGGGGCGGGGGCACCCCATTACTTTACCATTATGACAATGTACCATGCAGATTATAAACTATTTAAAACATGTTGGAAGGATAAACCTTTTAAAAATTATTTAAAATAAAATGCTAAGGTTCACTGGTGTTCCACACAGGAAACCACTGCTTGGACTCCACTCAAGGGCTGTGTTTCCCCAGCAGTCCCTGGGTTCTGCTGCATTCCACAGACTCCCTGAGAGGCTATGCCCATGCTGTTCAGACAGGCACCCCTTCACAAGTGCCTTCTGCGCAGACCATACAAGGAGCTGCCGGTGGGGCCTCCAGCTAGGCGGGCTACCTAGAGAGAGGGATGGGTGTTCCTGGTCAGGCTTGATGAACCCCCAAAGAGACTAGCCAGGCTGTTTCCAAACAAGATCTTGAAATGGACACAAGTCAATTTCAGTCAGATTTTATGTGGTGACTCTTTCTAAGCGATGCCGCATGGGTAGCTATGGTTTTAAATACTGAAAAATATAAGAAAATCCATTCCAAGACTTGGGTCCTGCTGAGTCACTGCAGCCTCCCATAACTTGTCCTATTCTTAAAGGGTGGTATTGGTGACAGGTACAACATATTGTATCTTTAATAGCCTTAGGTGAGGGTAAGGGAGGCTATCATCTACAGGGTAGGAGTTCAAACCAGTTGGTAAGACTTGGCAATAAATTGCTTCACAAATTCTATTTCAGAGACTTGAAAATTTTGCCTTCCTTTCATCCATTTCCTTACATACTCACTGGCATGAAAACACTTGCATAATGCATATTTGTGTTTAGTGATGCCTTGATGAGCTGCTATTCCAACTAAGGGCATGGGAGACAGCAGCACATCAAACACGATCCTATGATCTGGTGCTGGCACACAAGTGCTATAACTTGTGCACAGCACATGTATAATAACCTATCTGATAACCTGCTCATCACCCATGGCAGACATCACTAATCAATCGTACAAAATCACTGCTGAGCTTGGATTTAGCCTCAGATTGCTCCTCAACACACTCTCCAGTACAATCACTACCAATCAATCACAGTGGGCGCACAGATGAGCTAAGTTTGCCATCTCCAGATTACAGATTTTTCTCTGCTCCAGCTCTGTTCTTAGATATGGGTAGTCCATGGGACATAACGAGCACCATCTTCCCTGGATCTGGTGCTCATTTCCTAGAAGTGCTCCTATTGGTGGAAGAGCTGTGCAATTATATGCATTATCCTTTTAAATGGATGCCTTTCAAGTCAAGGAACCAGAATACCTGTAACGCAATATTGTCCCTTCCTCCACTAAGATATTGTCACAAAGTAAGCTACACAATTGAGAGCAAAGTGAACATTTTAATTAATGATTTTCTTTAAATCCAAAACACTGTATATGCACAATTGCAAGTTCCCTTAGGAATGCTTGCTTTGTTCCAAGCTCCAATGTTTCCTGGATGAATCAGTAAGTGAGAATGAGGAATCAGGCATCTCACATGGGCCCTTTCCTTCTACCCTGGGTGAGCTTGCTCAGTCTCGGTCTACAGAACAGCACCCATCTTCCTAATGGCCGTTCTCCTCCAGTCTCCTGCAGAGAAATCTCATCTCTGGGGTCTGCTAACATGGAACAGAGCTACAGGAAAGAAAAATTTGAAATCCTGCATAGATATAAAACGGTCTTCTTTGGTTTTCCAAAGGAACACACTTGGTTCTCATTATTGGTCATGGTTATATTCTGTGATATCACCACAAACACCAAATGAGCAAATTCTGACCTACAGTTCCTGGGCAAGATACAGTTAACTCCCCGTAAGATTCCAGTCAATCCATTAACTTAGAGTTGTGCTTTCTGTGTGTTTCTCCTTAAGGACACATTACTTCTAATACATGATGGATTCATTAACATGGAACTCAAAAGCCACTGCATTGTAACTCATGTCTGAATGAAGCTGATCTAACACTAGTGAAATCACCAAGAAAAACAACACACAAATGTGAAAACGTAGCCCTAAACTGACAACCGAAGGACGTGCATTCGTGGTCTGAGAAGCAGAGGGCGACCTCCATCCACTGCAGCTGGAGATGTGTGCCTCAGACCACCCAGGTTTTCCACCCCTTCCTGCATGTCTGCCACTGACCATGAAATGCCACACACACTGCTTTGGGAGTGACAGACATGTTTTAGCAAGTAGGAAGATTCCATATATATGAGTACGTCTACTTGCAAATTCACAGATAATTTGCCTGTTTGCAGATTCTCAGACAGGGAACCTGAGAATAATGAGAATGGCTGTATTGAAATGACTGTCATGACTCAGAGCAAGTGCAGTGTGCTGGCTCATCCTTTGGAGGTCAAGAGAATCTCCAGAGACCTGAGTGTGAAGAAGTTGTTTTCAAATATTTGTTGCAAATATAGAGGAAACACAGAGTGCTGCCACTCTGCTGCTGGGATTTCTGTGTCTCCATAAACCACCCACAACCTGCTCCTAGGTAACTAGCTTTAAAGCACATTTGCAGCAAATGCCTACTGAGCTCTTCCTGGATTGAGCGTACCTTAATCTTTTTTTTTTTCTTCTCTTCTCTTTTCTTTTTTTTAAATCTGGCATTCAAGCATTCCTGCTGATGTGTTTGCTTTAAGCTGTTTTCATTCATTCGAATCAGTTAAGTATGGTCCGAGGTGAGGTGGGAGAAGCACAACCCAGCAGAGCACCTAAATCCACATGATGGAAGTTCTGGCAGCCTCTCCCAGAGCTCTGCGTGGCTTGCTACTTTCTCTGAATGGGGAGCCTGAAGGGGCCGCGTGAAGAGAACTGACATAGCAGTAGGAGGAGCAGCAGTTCAGCCCCTCCACCTTTGAACTTTGTGTGCACCTGTGACAGGGGATAGGCTTCTTTTACGTGGCACTCTGGGGGCTGCTTCTCTAGATAGGGGCAAATGAGAGGCCTCTAGGAAGAAAGATGCCTCAGCTCCACGAGGCAGCAACTGCATTTACTTAAACTGCTAGGAAAAGGGGCTGAGACCAGGCTGGGTGCCACAAGAGTTCTGGACAGAACGGTGTCCTCTTCATCTGTGGGGTACACTTGGGCCAGAGGAAGTCAGAGCCTAGAAACAGAACCGCAGGCATGGCCGGGTTTACATTGCAGGATGGCGTGCCAGCCTGCAGGCGTCACAACATCTGGAACCCTGCAGGTAAGGTCCCACGTGGGACCCTCCACTGGGAGGTGGGGACAGCTGGTCTCCCACAAATAAGGTGTCACTTAACTTCATAAGGAGTCAAGATGCCCTCCCTGGATGCTATGGACTGTGGAAACGACTGTGGGGACTGTTAGATTGAAATGCCATGTATCTGAAACAAAGCAAGGAATGAGATTACAGGATTAATGGAGTTGAGAACGTCCATCAGCGGGTGAAAAATCTGCCTCACCAGTTTGCTAGGAAGAGATGTGCCCTACAGGCAAAGTGTTGGTGGGGCCAAGACACCAGCACCAGCCCTTGGAACAATGGGTGCAAGTCCACGTGTGTGACAAGTAGCCCACATGAAGATTATCTTCCTTTTACTCTAGCCTTCATCCTCATTCTGCTCTCCTCACACACACTGGACTTGTATACAACACTGGTGTGGTCCAAGATGAAACACAGGCGTGGGCAGCATCGGGGTCTTTGTGGGAAGCCGTCCCTGCCAATGTACTGCAGGAGCAACTTCCCTGCATGAGAAACCACGCATTGCAAGCTTTTCCCCACTGCCTCCTTGACTCCGTCTGGTCACCTGCCTCCTCCTCCATCTATGTGTCAATCTCTCTTCCAGCTGCACACGGCAGACTTTCCTCCAAGATCGAGTGAACGAGTTCACCTGGACTGGCTGCTGTGCGTTTTGTTTAATTTCTCATTCAATCTTTTGGCAAACTTATTTTGTATTTATTGCCTTGAAAAGGACCTAACAAGTCTCAGGAGCCCCTTCGTGCATAAGATTTTTTTCCAGTGAACAAGGTTAACAACTGTCCGTTAGTGAGATGTTCCCTTCTGCATTCTGCGGGCTCTTGTCACTTGACTTTTATCACAGACTCTGTCACATCAAGCGGGTTAGCACTGCAGTGTTTATGTGACGCTAAACACCAAGCATGCAGGTTTCCTACACTACTGAGTTGCTTCTATTAGGGTTCACATACGAAATGGCCAAACGTTGCCAGCTGGGAAATATGAAAAAATGATTCTGAGCATATACACCATGTAAAAACAACACCAATCTGTCAAAGAGTGCCAGGTGTGTGTTTGCCTGTATAGAATGGGCCAAGCAATGGATTAATCTATGTTGGCATGCAGTCTTATTTACATTTATTTTATTTATTTATTTGACAGATGGAGTTAGACAGTGAGAGAGAGAGAGACAGAGAGAAAGGTCTTCCTTCTGTCGGTTCACCCCCCAAATGGCCGCTATGGCCGGAGCTACGCCGATCCGAAGCCAGGAGCCAGGTGCTTCCTCCTGGTCTCCCATGTGGGTGCAGGGCCCAAGCACTTAGGCTATCCTCCACTGCCTTCCCAGGCCACAGCAGAGAGCTGGACTGGAAGAAGAGCAACTGGGACTAGAACCTGGCACCCATATGGGATGCTGGCACAACAGGTGGAGGATTAACCAAGTGAGCCATGGCGCCAGCCCCCTTATTTATATTTTTATTATATAACAATTATCTACAAAATTATGATTAATTTGTAAACAATGCCAGGATATTTTGTAACAGGACTTTTTTTTTTTTCCTTTTTTGAGGGTGTATTGTGCTTCTATGTTTTAGGGTAGGTCTGTTCACAAAGTTGCAGTATTTAAGCCTTTGTCTTTCTGGGAAAAGGTAGGGAGAGCTCAGGGTGCCCACGGAGACTGGTGCACAGCAGAGGGGGACTCGGAAGGAAGGTGTTTTATGTGGGAACTCAGAGGGCAGTTGTCGGGTCATGGGAATGTCCCTCCATGAGGTCCATGGTTTTGAATAAGGAAGTAGTCCCCCGAAATGGGAGTAGGTAAAGTACTAACAAGCTCTGTGGTGTCTTGTATGCTCCTTTAAAAAGGAAAATACAGTATTCAAAAGGCAAACAACTTTTCTTATGAGTTTTCCAAATAGATTTCTTGCACAATCACTTTTTCTCTAGCTGTGCTACTACTTCTATTCCATATAGATGTGATTTATCTGGTCAAGAATCAAAAAAAAAAATGATATTTTTAGAAAATAAGTCTGAAGTCCAGAAGCTCAAATTTGGCAAAGGACTCCATGATTATCAGGGACCCAACCTCCTATTTTGATGTTCCAGCAAGCTACAGTTTCACTTCATGGTCAAATGAAGGCTGCTCAACCTCCAGCCATTATGTCTACATCCCAAGCGGTGGAAATAGGAACAGTGCCTCTCCTAGAGTCATGTTCTGTCAGGCAAACCTCTCGTACATTTCATACTATAATGTGTATCCAGAGCTTCTTCACCTTCCTCATTCAGCTGCAAGGGAACCTAAGAAACGTAGACTTCCAACTGAACATTTCACTGTTCTAAGAAAATTCAGGGCTCAGTTGTTAGGGTAGGAGTGGAGAGCAAATACTGGAACATAGCCAGACATGTCTGCGAGAAGGGAGGAAGATGAGGCAGAACCTCCCTTCCCGTGGGGGATTCACAGGGAGATGGAAGCCAAGCAAAGAGTCAGCTCACACAGGGAAAATGACAGCAGGGGCAAGTGGGACGAGGGCCTGTCAGGCGTGTTTGGAGACTGCACTGAGACGGGAGTGCAGGGCCAGAGAGGCAGGGGAGCCCTTCCCAGGAGCAGAGGGAAGTGCAAGTTGGTCAGACAGCTGACCCTGACGCCCTTGCGTGTGAAAGGTGCTGGCTACTCCTTCCCGCTCCTTCTGGGAGCCTTGGGGGAACATTTGCCATTGTGGTGGCGGGGATTCCATTGCTAGATTTCTACCTTGGAAACATCCTGGCTGTGGATGGGGTGTGGGGAGGGGAGATTCTGGGTGCTTATTGCAGAAGTGTAAGCCAGAGGTGTTCACCTGGATCACGGAAGTAAAGGCCAAGGCGAGGGAAAGGAGCCGGTTTCCAAAGAGTCAGCCTGTCCCGCAACACCTGGGAGAGCTGCGCACTGGGACGCGTCCCGCAGCTAGAGGAACACTCACGTTCTGATATCCAGCTCCACCTCCTTAATCCGAGGGGGCCAGACACTCGGAGTCCTGGGCGCCCTGCCGTCCACAGCGTCCTCTGAGAATGGGTCTGAGGGGAGCCTGGACGAGAAGCCACCTGAGTCTACCCAGGGCTGCTGCAGAGGCCTTCCTGCCCCGGGCTGGTTCCTGAGGTGACAGGGAGGCTCTCAGAGCTGAGCACACAGAGGCAGGCAGGGGGCTGCCGGGAAGGGATACCCTATCTCCCCTGCGGCAAATCCCTGGCCCAGAGAAGGCACTCTGGTTAGTATCTATTGCATGGATGGACTGACGCGCTGAGTGTCCTGTCAGCGAGACCCAGCTGCCAGGCACCTCCGCCCAGGTGAAGAGCTGTGCACACAGAAGCCTCCTCATCTAGCGCACGGCCATCCCTACCTATGTAGGCGCCATAAATGCTGCCAGAAACGTTCTCTCTGGCTTCTCTGCTTCGTTGAAGATCTTGTGCACAAGGCCTACTCCACGGCTCGTCCTCTTCCTCCTGTAGCATTCCACGGGTCCAGAACGTGAATCTACCCTCATGAACACTCTGTGGCCCAAGGTCTATCAGACACATCTCACTTTGAGTTCTGGAACCGGGCAGATCTCTTGGAGCTCAGATTCCAGCTTGTCTGCTTCCCAGTTGCATGACCTGAACCCAACTCAGTCCCCGGGTTCCTGTTCTCATCGCCACCTGGCTCTTCTGGTCACATCAAGAGAATCCCCTGCCACACCAACGCAATGCTCCATTCCTAGTAAGCACTCAGCAGCCCACCATCACGGCTGCCACACAGGACCACTTTCTCTCTCCCTCTCTTTTAGCATGACTCTGAACCCTTAAGTCAGGCCACAAAAAAAACGTAAATTCAATTCATGCAATTAGCCTTGCACGGTAAGTATTATGATGACGATCCTTGTTTCACTCATGAAAAAAAGAGAAGCACAGAGATCAGGTAACTTGTCCAAGGACACACAGCTTGAAGCTAAAGCCAGGCATTTGGGATCAAGTCCATTCTATTAACCCCCATGGCACAGACCAGAAGAAGCAAACACCCTTAGCTCCCAAGGAGAATGTGCTGTTTTGTCAGTTCTCCACCAAAGATGCTGGCAAAGCCTCTCCCCTGAGCCACCTCACCCAAGAAATCCAAAGCTCGATGGTTGCCCTCCCAAGATGAAAGTAGGAAAGCTGGTGTCCACGGCTGCAAGCCCACGCAGCAATAGCAGGGATGGCGCTCAGGCTGAGAGAGAAGGAAACAGAAAGGGAAGGCAGATGGAGGCAACGATGCTCAGGGATCACCCAGGCAACTCTGAGCACCCTGCAAGGCAGCCGGCAGAGGGAGAAGGGATGAGCTCTCTGCTCATTCATTCAGTGTTTGTCATGCTATTTACTATGAGCATGCGAACCCGACAAAGCTCCTTTTCCCACTGAGCTTACCCTCCAGGCAAGAAGACAGCCTATATTCAAACAAGAGATGTGTGCGTGTGTGTGTATGTGTGTGTAGACAGATAACATATACATGTATAGATAACACACACACACAACAGTGCTGCTGAAAATTCGAATTGGATGATATCCTACATTAGAGTTTTCTACCCTGACTACACATTACAATAAGCTGTTTAGATTTTTAAACTCCAGATGCCCAGGAGATCACTGGACCAATTAAAGCAGAATTGGTGGTAGGTGGGACAAAGACATTGGTATTTTAAAGTCTGCCAGATTATTCTAATGTATCTTCAGAACTGCAAACATCTTTGATAAAGGGGACAAGGTGACTGACTTGGACAAGTTCTCTGTGATGCTGTATTTACGTTGGCAACATCTAACCATGACTCCAATTCAAGGAGGAACTAAACCCGCAAAGATAAGACGGAAGACCCTTCCTGACAGAGATCAGTGCTCTTCCCAAACCCTAATGCATAGACTCCCTGCGTGTTTATGATCGTAGCCACTAAGCTTATTTTGTCTTAGATGATAAACAGTATTATCTGCAAGGGTTCTGGGCTGCAAGCAACAGAAAACAGATTGTGTAATGTTAAGCAGAGACTTAATTCAGAGGAGGAAATGAAAGTTCACTAGATGGATGGGAAGATAGAAAACTCAACTTGGAAAAGGAGCAAAAACCAGGATGTCTCAGAGAACCAGCCTTGCAAAGTGTTCTGCCATGACTGTACTGTCAGATTCTGTGGCAACTGCCATCAGTGCATCCCAGCCATACTTTTCCTGAACCCCATCAGTCTTGATGGCAAACCTAGGACAAATATCCACTCTGCCTCCAGAGAATCTCCTGCTAAAGAATCTTCTCTCTGTATCTCTGTCTACCTATCTACTTGGAAATGGAGAGAAAGACATATCTCCAATCAATTTGTTTACTCTCTAAATGCCTGCAAGAGCTGCAGCTGGGCCAGGCTGAAGCCTGGAGTTAGGAACCCCATCTGAGTCTCTGATGTGGGTGGCACGGAGTCTACTACTTGAGCCATCACCTGCTACCTTCCAGGGTCTGCATTAGCAGGAAACTGGAGTCAGGAACAGGTTCAGGACTTTAACCCAGGTACTCTGATATGGAATGTAGGCGTCCCAAATGGCTTCTTTACCATATGACAAATGCCCATCCCCTGCTGTAGCTTTTATATAAGGAGGCAGTGTAGCAAGTGTCACTAACACTGCAAAATCCAGAGAGGGAGCTGGGTGCCTGAATATTGCTTCCATAAATGAGACTTAGCAACCACAGACAACACTAGCTATCCTTTTCCAGTACAGTGGTGCACATAGGTGTGATCATGTTAGTATTAGTTCGTTAATAGGAAGCATATTCCCTTCTGGCTTGTTTGTTTTTTCCTTTTACAGTGTTCTTGTCCCGGACCCATCACATAACATTTCTCTTTGCAAAGTGCACATCCCAAGTAACAATTGTTGAATGAATATAATTGTTTTCAACTATCATCTTGCAGACATGTTCAAAGAAGAATCAGAAAGCAAAGTGTAGATTACTCTGTGAGTCCATGATCTTTCTCTTTCCCTCCCCATTCAGTCTGGAGCTCATCCTCCTCCAGGTCTGAGCCAGTGTTGGCCCTGAGCCCTTTCCCTGAGCATCCCACCACCAGCTTTTGCTTTGGGGCTGGAGCAAAGGCCTGCACCACGGGCCCCTCCCTCTGTTTTCCTTCCAGCTCCACAATGCAACTGTGTCACCCAGCAATTTATTGCCTTTGTGTACAACGCCTGAATAACTGCCTTTTGAATGGTTCTGATTAAAGGATGAAAGAATTGCATTCTATAATTTGCAAATTCATAACATTCTCAAAGAAATGAACCTTGTGAAGTTAAAACTCCATTAAAAAATATACCCTGAAAGGCTTACAAGTTACAAGGCTGACTTTGACAAACAGCTTCCGCTGCCTTTGGCATTTCGGTAATAACCTCAGAATTGCCACTGACCTACCAGCAGGCTTGATAAGGAGACAGTCTGCTCAGTTTCTTGCCCTGCTAAAATGTGGGAGGGTTGGGCCAGTGCTGTGGTGCAGTGGGTAAAGCCGCCGTCTGCAGTGCCATCATCC
Source organism: Lepus europaeus (assembly GCF_033115175.1). Lineage (NCBI taxonomy): Eukaryota > Metazoa > Chordata > Mammalia > Lagomorpha > Leporidae > Lepus > Lepus europaeus. The sequence continues at coordinate 67,439,291 of NC_084845.1, read as the reverse complement.
CATGTGGGCACTGGTTAGAGTCCTGGCTGCTCTACTTCCGTTCCAGCTCTCTGCTATGGCCTGGGAAAGCAGTAGAAGATGGCCAAAGTCCTTGGGCCCCTGCACCCATGTGGGAGACCTGGAAGAAGCTCCTGGCTCCTAGCTTCGAATCAGCACAGCTCTGACCATTGCGGCCCATTGGGGAGTGAACCAGCAGATAGAAGTCTCTCTCTCTCTCTCTCTCTCTCTCTCTCTCTCTCTCTCTGCCTCCCCTTCTCTCTCTGTGTAACTGTGACTTCTAAATAAATAAATAATTCTGTCTTTAATGTGCTGTACATTGCTATTTAATGCTATAATTAGTAATCCAATGGTAGTTTTTTCACTTGATGTTGCTATATGGGCAAAAAGTTGAAATCTTTACCTAATATATACTGAACTGATCTTCTGTATACAAAGAGAATTGAAAATGAATCTTTACATGAATGGAGGGGGAAAGGGAGCGGGAAGGGGGAGGGTGGCGGGCGGGAGGGAAGTTATGGGAGGGGGGAAGCCATTGTAACCCATAAGCTATACTTTGGAAATCTATATTCATTAAATAAAAGTTTAATAAAAAAAAAAAAAAAAAGAAAAAAAAAATAATTCTTTTTTTAAAAAAATGTGGGAGGAAGGGGGAAAGGGAGGGAAGAAAGAAGGAAGGAAGATTAAAGTAAGGTGTGGTACACAGAATACGGGCCCCTAAACGTGTCCATATCATTATCCAGGGGACCTCTGGATGTGTTGTTACGTGGAAAAGGACAATTAAGGTCACAGATGGAACTAACATTGTTAATAAGCTGACCTTAAACTAGAGAGAGTACCCTAGATCGTCCAGGGGTCGCAATGTCATCAAAGGGTCTTCATAAGTAGGAAGCAAACAGGAGACTCAGAGGAGATGTGACTGCAGGGCAGAGCCTGCGAGATGCTGCAGGGCTGGCTTTGAAGAGGGAGGCAGGGGCCACAAGCCAGTGCAAGCAAGGGTCTTCCTGAAGGCGGAAATGGCAGGGAAACAGATTTTCTCCTAGAGCGTCCAGAGGGACCCCAGTGCTGCTGACACCTCCATGTCAGCCACTGAGACTGGATTTTTGACATGCGTAACTGTAAGGTACTATGCTGAATTCACTCAGTCTGTGATAATAGGTTATGCAGCCACAGCAAACAATATGCAAGGAATGAAGAAGGAAGGCCCCATTTCTCAGTAGCACCCTTGGGCCATGCACTGGGCCGGGTGAACTCCCCTGAGACACCTTGTTGGGCTTTTGTGGGTGTTTGAAGCACATTCTTTCCTAAACAATGGAGCTCACTAGGACTTGAGGGAAGGAATAGTCATCCCTGGGTGAACAGTCATCCCTGGGGGAAGGGTCCTTCCTGGATAGAAATGTGAAACCAAAGGTGAGAGTGGGGAATCAAATGATAAAAGGAGATCATGCATAGAAAACAAGCTATCCTGTTTGCAAGGGAAGAGCCCTACAGAATGTCACTGAGAAGAGCAGGCATGGAACACCACCACCTCAGCCAATCCATAGGTGCTTGGGTACTTACCAAGAGCTGACCACTGGGCAAGATGGAGAGAGAAGGGGCACTGACCAAAAAGACCTGCACAATGCCTGCAGGGAAATTCAAACTTCAGAAGATTCTAAACTTGGGGCAATTACTTTGGTACAGGAAGTTAAGCTGTCTCTTGGTAAGCCTATATCCCATATTACAGAGCCTGTTTGAGTCCCGACTACCCTACTTCCCAGTCAGCATCCTGCTAATGCCCCTGGGAATGCAGGAGATGATGGCTTAAGTATTTGAGTTCCTGCCACCCATATGTGAGACACAGATGGAATTCTGGACTCCTGGCTTCAGCCTGGTCCCATTTTGGGGAATGAACTAGAAGATAGAAGATCTTTCAATCTCTCTTTCAATCTCTCTCTCTCTCTCTCTCTCTCTCTCTCTCTCTCTCCCTCCCTCCCTCCCTCTGAAATAAATACATCTCTTTTCTTTGGTAAAAAACAAAAAGATGCTAAACTCAAACCAAACCACAACAAAACACCCTACATACTCACTGGCATGACTATAATTAAAAAGAAAAAAAAAGTGTTGGCAAAGAATTGAAAACCTCATGTACAACTAATGGGATTGTAAAATGGTGTAGTCACTTTGACTATCTGGCAGTTCTCTACCAAAATTTAATTACTGTGTTAATGTACAACCCTGTAATCCCAATGTTTGATATATATCCAAAAGTGAAAAATCCACAGGAGTAGGCATTGCGGCACAGCAGATAAAGCAGCTACTTGGGACTCCCACATCCCATATCAGAGTGCTGATGTAAGCCCCAGATATTCTGCTTCCAACCCAGCTCCCTGCTAATGTCCCTGGGAAATAGCAGATGATGGCTCAAATAGTTGAACCCCTGCCACCTATGTGAGAGACTCACGTGGAGTTTCTGGCTCCTGGCTTCAGGCTTGGATGAGCCTCAGCTGTCAGAGTCCCTTGGGGAGTGAACCAGTAGATGGACAATCTCTCTCTCCCTCCCCAACCAGTCCCATAACTCTGCTTTTCAAATAAATATATGAATGAATCTTTGCAGCAAAAAAATCCAAGTAAAACTTGCATATAAATACTCATAGTAGCCTTATTTATAACAGCTAAAAGATAGAGACATCTAGATGTCCATTAACCAAGGAATGGATAAATAAATTCCGGTATATCCACAAAATGTAATATTACTCAGCCACAAACAGCAATGGAATGCTGGGACATGTTAGAACACGGGTGACTATTGAAAATATTACAGGCTGGCGCTGTGGCGCATTAGGTTAATCCTCCGCCTGCAGCACCAGCATCCCTTATGGGCACCGGTTCTAGTCCTAGTTGCTCCTCTTCCAGTCCAGCTCTCTGCTGTGGCCTGGGAAAGCAGTAGAAGATGACCCAAGTGCTTGGGCCCCCTCCACCCATGTGGGAGACTGGGCCCCTGAACCCATGTGGCTCCTGGCTTTGAGTCAGCATAGTTCCGGCCATTGTGGCCATTTGGGGAGTGAATGAGCGGAAGGAAGACATTTCTGTCTGTCTCTCTTTCTCACTGTCTGTAACTCTACCTGTCAAATAAATAAATAAAATCTTAAAAAAAAAAAAGAGCTTCCCAACTGCCCTCAGATAGGAAATGGAGTTTTTTAAAAAAAAAAAAAAGAAAAAGAAACTATTACATTAAATGAAAGAAGTCAGTCATAAAAGGCTCATATTGTATGACTCCATGTATACAAGATGCCTCCCAGGCAAATCTGAAGAGACAAAAAATTTATTGGCTGTTCTCTGGGGCTGGGAAAAGGGATGAGGGTATTATGGGTTAATAGTTAAGGTTTAGTGATTTCTCCTGAAGGAGATAAAAACATTCTAAGTGTAGGGATGGTAATGCAACTCTGAAAATATACCAAAAACAAAAATAAAAAAAAAAAACACACTGAATTGTATCCTTTAAAACCAGTTAACCTGGGGCCAACACTGTGGTGTAGCAGGTAAAGCCATCACCTGCAGTGCCGGCATTCCATATGGGGGCTGGTCTGAGTACAGCTCTCTGCTATGGCCTGGGACAGCAGCAGAAGATGGCCCAAGTCCTCGGGCACCTGCACCTGAGTGGGAGACCCAGAAACCCTGGCTCCTGGCTTTGGATAGGCACAGCTCCGGCCATTGTGGCCATTTGGGGAGTGAACCAGCAGATGGAAGACCTCGCTCTCTCTGCTCCTTCTCTCTCTGTGTAACTCCGACTTTCAAATAAATAAATAAATAAATCTTTTAAAAATTAAAAAAAAAAAGTTAACCATCCACTCCTGGCCCAAAAAACAAAACAAAACAAAACAACAAAAGCCAAGCAGGATGAACATAAAACAGCAGAGCAAGCGTCAAGGTGGAGCAGACACAAGCACAAGCACAGGCTGGTGCCAGGAAGGTTCTTCTAGGGTGATTCCTGCTCCCGGAGCGGCTGCTGACTTGAAGATTCTCACCACGGCTGATAGAAACTCCCCAGGGTAGACTGGCTTGCTCTCCGACTGCAGCCTTTGACAGAACCAAAGTCAATCTTAGAGACCCTCAGCTGCCTGCTGTCCCTTGGATCCCAGGATTCTGCTGGTTCTCAAACAGCCATTCTGTTCCTGCAGGGTGAGCAGTGGCTCCAAGTGGAACTACCCACATGTGCTTTGTCGCATGATTGCCTCAAACCTCATCAGCAACAAGCCTGCCAATCTTCCACCAATCAGAATTTGGGACTGTGGCGGTCTCACTGAAATGAAGTTGGGCTAACAGTGCCAGCCAGAACAGGAATTTCAGCGGCCCCTTTCCATGGAAGTTCCAAAGCTTTAGGACCACAGGAGAAGAAGAAAGAGGGAAGGGGCACTTGTGTTGTTTGTGATCACAGCACATCTGAGGGATTGTGTGATCACTCAATGAGACTGCACAGAACTGGAAGCCCCTGGAGGTTGGGCCATGTCTACTGCTCACTGCTCAGAGAAGGAAGCTTGTTCAAGGTCACCTTGGGCTGCTGAGATAAAGGGAGAGCTGCTCCTCTCCCAGCTGTCTCTCCGTGGCCTCAGCAGCTGCATGCAACTGTCTTAAAGCTGTAGCAGCTCGGATTTGTCTCCTGACAGCCAGTGCCCTTTCGGACTTCACACCCCATGCATGGCAGTGTCATGCTGCATTGCTTCCAAATGCCATCAGCCACTCTGCCTGTCTCCAACTGTGTGGATGTGTGGGGGTGGAGGTGTGCACAAGCACTCACAGGCCACTGTGTCACTGACCTCACGGGGGCTGTTCTTCCACCCAGCAGGCCACACAGGGTGTTCCTCTCTGGGAGCTGAACCAGCTTATATGGAAGCAAATATTTGAAGTTTACCAAACATAAACCAAGTAAAACCCAAGTCAATCAAAAGTGACTAAACACCACTTTAGTCCAAATACATGTTTCTAAAAGGTCACAGCTGGTGTAATTATCCATGCTAGACTTAGCACGCATTCAGCTGTGTGCTTAAGACTGCCAAGAACTGGAATACATTTAGAATCCTTAAATAAGAGTCACCTTGTTTTCAGAAAATGCTTGGTTAAGTCAGGCTCAGTGGGGGGAGGCTGTGTTATTGGGGGAAGCCTATTAGAGCTTAATGACACTTTGAGAAAATGTATAGGGAAACTTCTCTGGGAAAGGAATAGAAATATATGTCAGAGCCAATTTCTCATAATATGTGGGTTGAAACCCTTTTTCTTCAAAGAAAATAAGTCCTGACAAGTACAACAACAACAAGCAAAGAACACAATGACAAAATGAGCAGCCCAGGGAGTCAGGCAAGAGGAGGAGAAAGCAAATAGCTAAATGCAGGCTCAGAAGCCACCCCCAGAGGGCTGTGACCGGTTGTGCAGGGGGAGTGTGGGGCCATGATCCTGCTTGGAGTCTCCAGAGTCAGAGGCCAGCCCAGAGTGGCCCTTGGTGCTGGGAAGCCCTGCCCACCCTTGACGCATTCTTTTCTGGGGTGTTCCCAAGGCTCCAGCACAGCACCCCAGGGGGTCAGGAGCACAGGTTAACAGCCTTCAGCGCACAAGGCCCTGTCACAGAGAGAGCCTGCCGGCGCCGGCGCCGTGGCTCAACAGGCTAATCCTCCGCCTTGCAGCGCCGGCACACCGGGTTCTAGTCCCTGTTGGGGCGCCGGATACTATCCCGGTTGCCCCTCTTCCAGGCCAGCTCTCTGCTGTGGCCTGGGAAGGCAGTGGAGGATGGCCCAAGTGCTTGGGCCCTGCACCCGCATGGGAGACCAGGAGAAGCACCTGGCTCCTGGCTTCGGATCAGCGCAATGTGGCGGCTGCGGTGGCCATTGGAGGGTGAACCAACGGCAAAAAGGAAGACCTTTCTCTCTCTCTCTCTCTCTCTCTCTCACTATCCACTCTGCCTGTCAAACAAAACAAAAACAAACAGACAAATAAAAAAACACACACACACACACAAAAAAAGAGAGAGAGCCTAACAGAGCCCCCCACGGGGGAGAAACAGAACAGAGATGAAGCTGGGGGGGGGGGGCAGATTGTAGGGGGAGGACCAGCATTCTGCAGGACACCTGACAAGTCCCTGGAGGGACAGACAGAGAGCTACTCAGGGTGTGGATCCTCTCACCCAGGTCCTTCATGCTTTCATCAATGGCCCAGATGGCTGAGCTCATACAGAAAACAGCAAGACTGCACCACTTTTAAAGAACCCAAATGACAGCCTGGAAACCTCCCCCAGAATTCAGCCAGTGGAGGAGCAACGCTGGCAGTGCATAAGTGGAAAGGAGGTCATGGACAGGGCCTAATGTTCTACCTGAAAGAAGAAAAAGAGAGGTCTGAAGTCTCCAGTGGCAGCTCACGACGGTGAGGACCACTCCCTGATGCCAGCCTCCCTGGGCTCAAACAAGCCCTCTGCTCAATGCTAACCACTGGGCAAGGGACTTTAAAAGTCTCTAAGCCTGGGTTTCCTTCTCTCTGAAACAGGGACAACTAGAGCACTTCTCTCATACACTGATGTGAGACGTAAATAAATTATGCCACGTAAACCACTTACATAAGTGATAGCTATTGTTGCAGACACGTGGCAAGCCGTGAACATTTGTGAAATGTGAGGTTGGCACTGTAGTGCTCCTTATAGTCTTATGCTCGAAATGACTGAAGTTAAAAACCTACTTCCCCCAACCAAAGGCGCATCCTTCTGATTGTATCTCCAGCTTGATGAGACCTCTGAAGATAGCTATTGTTGCAGACACGTGGCAAGCCGTGAACATTTGTGAAATGTGAGGTTGGCACTGTAGTGCTCCTTATAGTCTTATGCTCGAAATGACTGAAGTTAAAAACCTACTTCCCCCAACCAAAGGCGCATCCTTCTGATTGTATCTCCAGCTTGATGAGACCTCTGAAGAAGCGTTTGCAGGAGGTGAAGACAAACAGGACTCTGAAAGAGTGGTCCTAGGACCAGCAGCACCAGCATACCCTGGGGAACTTGTCAGGAACGCACATTCCTAGGCCCCAGCTGGGACTCAGGTTGGCTGAGATCCACAGTCTGTGCTTCAAGTCCTCCACAGGATTCTGATGCAAGGCCGGAGGCTGTCACCCAGATGAAGAACCATGTGGCTTGAGGTCCCAAAATAACCCCATGAAATTGACTGCCTCTGATGTTGATGCTGCCACTGGCTGGAACATCTTTACTGGCCTCACTGGTGAATCTCCTCTCCCTAAAACCCTGTGAACTCCACATAGAACTCCATAGGGGTGGCTGGGAGAATGCATTCAGCAGGAATGCGCAGCAGAAAGAGCAGTTTCACTCTTCCTGACTCTGGCTGGTGAGGACCAAGGCTTGGCTGAGGTGACAGGGACAGCGTTCATGAAATTATCTTTTAACAGGACAGCATCTGTGACTCCAGAATGTTCCATTCCTCATACACAGCAACCTTAATCTCTCAGATTCCCTCATTGCCACCCTCCCACCCCCAGGGCTCACAGCACTGACTCCAGTAATGACCTTTGAGCCTTGGCAGTGGCCCAGGGTGGTGCATTTGTCTTACTTCTGCCCCCACTCTGGCATGCACCACTTGCACGGTGATTGTTGGAACGTGAGAGAACCATCCAAGTGCTGTAAAGGCATCTTTTAAAATTGTAAAACAGATAAAATAAAAACTACGGGGTTTGTACTACGATTGTATAGACACTGCAAATGTATCAGTGGGATGGACATTAAAAACAAAGACAAATTGTGAGCAGATTCTCCTGAGAGAGATTGTACAGGGTTAGGAGCAGCAGGAAATGATGGTTTGAGATGATTTAATCCCTTTATAAGTGAATACTGGAGAGATACCCAATAAATATTTGTTGAATGAATCAATAAAATGGGCCATTTACGGTACACACCTGTGTCTCATCACCGCACTTACACATTAACAATGTTCTGCCAATTTATCTGTGCCTGGGCATGAGGCCGTGTCCTTTCCTATCCAGGTGGATTTTTTTAGATGTCCACAATCTGCTACCAAAATTTCAGAAAGAAGAGAACAAAAAATTGTACAAAGAAGACAGAGCTAACCTCCAGAAAAAGGGTTAGCACGTATAAAACTGAAGTGCTCATTGAGCAATGGTGAAGCTTGACTTCTTGTGACAAAGCTGATGATAATGAATTTCTGATCTAGAGAACAATGAAAGGAGGCAGAGCGGGAAGGGGGGCGGGGGAAGATAAGGAATCTCAAATGTCAGCAAAGTTAACTACAAAGAGGAAACTTAAGTGGATCAATCAGGGTTGAACCACCAGATAGAAGGATTAAGTGGCTAATAAAAGGGATGTTCTACTGACCTCTAACACGGGAGGGCAGAGATAATGAGATAAGTAAAGCTGGTGAGGATAATAAGACTGTAATTATGGCCAAGTTCAAACTACTGAGTGTACATTAGAGAACGCTCCAGACAGCGTTGAGAGAAAGGAAACCTCGGCCTCCCCGGATGTTAATGCTGCCTCCTGGCCACATCTTCTTCTGGCCAGCGTGAAAATAAAAGCTTCACAATGGAGGTTGCAAATACACTAAAGCAGAGCTTGTGGTTCACTGTGCTGAAAGGAGAAGGTTGAAAGAAGCAGAGCCCGGTCAATGGGAGACGTCCACTGTGCTCAGAAGTCAGCCCACAGTAATTATCGTAAACAATAATGCTGTGACCACTGCCATGGGCATTCACTGAGCTCCTGCTGCGTAGAGGGTGGTGAGGTAGGCACTATACATTCTAGGATGCTTGAAACACACACACACACACACAGTTCCCCAGGCTGAAAGACAGAATGCAGCAAATTTACAAGTTGATTTCTTCAGAGTTTGAGGATAAAGTAGCAAAAACTAAATGGATTAAAGTAAGAGCATTTGCTGAGGGACACACGCACCATCTCCCTTTGCATCTGGAACATTTGGTTTTTCTGTGGAATGCTTGAAATAATTGTTTGCTTAATCTCTTGGGTGAAATAAACGTATGGCAGCTTTACTACACTGTTGATTCAAATTATTACTGTAATGACAGAGCTATCCGGGGAGGTGTCACTGGGTTTCACTAGACATCCTGACAGCTGCCTTGTGCATTATTAAGGAGTGTGCTGAAAAGGAAGCCCCTCCCCACCCGTCCTGAGCCACTATCCTTCCTGGCTCTGTGAGTCCTAAGACTCACGCCTGGGCTGTCACGAACCAAAGGGAAGCTTTCCATGGTCTGCAGCTGTGAGTCAGTGTGCCCCGGGCTGGGGGACGGTGATGACAGGGCACGTGGCATCCATGTGTCAGGATGTGGGGCCCTGAAAACAGGACTGGCTATTCACACAGGCACGGCAGGGTTCCTGTAGGAAGCACACACTTTCAGATCCTCACAAGATTTCTAAGAAAGGGCCTGCCTGCAGGTAAGGAAGGGTTAAGGAAAGTGACACGGTGACATGGGCTGAGAATGGGAGCACAAGGGCACATGTAAAGACACAAGCTGCTGTCTCCTCCCCTCAGACCCCCGCAGTCAGAGGCTTTTTAGGGCTGAGCTTCCAGGGACTCACACAGAGGGGATCTGATAAACACCCCCGTGGCTCCCAGGCTCAGTGCATAAGAGGAGAGGGTGAGGGAGACCTGAAGGGCTGGTGTACAAATACAGTGCCACAACATGTCAGTCAGAGCATGCGGTCGATGCCCCATAGTGGTCCTGATGCCACCTTAAAAGACAGTGAAGACTCTTCTCATCACAAGGGAGCCAGCCAGGAGCCTGGGATCTTCCTCAAGCAGACCTGGAAGCGAGTCCTGGCCCAGCCTCATACAGGTGTGTCCCCTTGAGAAAGCTGCTAACCTCCCAAGGCTGAGTTTGCCCTTGGGGAAAAGTACCACCACACAGAATTATCTGAAATCAGATGATGTTTGTAAAGCACTTAGGCTATGCCCTGTTTTATAATAACTTCTCCAAGATGGCAGTTGTTGATATAAATTAGGGAATCCATTCCTCTAAAACTGCTTAAACACTACAGGGCATTGCACAAGGATGAGACATCTGGCAGAACTCAAGAGAAGGATTTTGACCATTCTCAGAGCCCAGAGCCCAGACCCTGGTGGTGTCGTTTGTTTCCTGTTCTGCTTCTTTCTGCAGAAAAGCCTCTACATTCCCTCCTCCTCTGGGCACTGGCTTCCTGTTTGACTGTCCACACAGTGGACTGTGACCACTGAATATGCTTTATGACTACTGTACAACCATAAAAGCTCCCACTCATGCAAAATCACTCCCAGGACTCCCAGGCCTGGCTCTAAATTCTGAGGACAGAGACCAGATTGGCCTCACTCGGGTCCAGAGTCTGCCCTGCTGGGTCACCCTCCACGTGTGCTGACTCTCTTCCCTTGGTCCCTGCAGATCCACTCCCCGTCACGCTCTCCCCACCCCTGGGCCTGTGAGGGCTGCATCAATCTACAGCCTTGGCTTTAGTTTCTGCTTCAGTCTGGCCAATAAGAAGCCCCAGCAGGACACTGGAGGACAGAAGAGTATAAAGTGGTCACCCTCTCCCTGCAGGGTCAGCTCCAGGGTGGCTACTGGCCCTTCTCCTAAGGCCACATGTCATTCAAGGACACCATCTCTACAGGTGTTTCTGGGGTTTCAACAAGTTCTGCTTGGCCCTCAGGACCGAGGGTGGTTGGGCAGCTCCTCCGTGGGCATCTAGCTAGCCCCTGTGGTTCTCCACACCTGCCCCTTTGTTCAACGTTCCACCCATTAATTGGAACCTGACACCAGATTCCTGCTGGCACATGTGGCAGAGGAACACGGTTAAGGACTCTACATAAATGAGGCTCCTGGACTCGACCTGGTGAGGAGCTTTGTGGATGTAGGGAGAATGATTCAAACGCAAGAGGCTCCAAGCATTTTCTATGTTGTTATTGTTGCTACTGCTTTATTATAATGATTACTATAAATATCACTCATTGTTCAAGGACTTCTTCCCCCTCTCTAAGGCTGGATGTTGGACTGGAGTCAGTCTCCATCCCCCAAACAGCTCCGGTGCACAGGCCTCCAGGTACACAACTGTGAGTATCCTTGAAGCTGGACACTGTGTTTTTCCTGGGAGCCTCCAATGTCCTTAGCCTGAATGCCGGGCTTTTGGGAAAAAATGACAACACTTTTTAAAACTTTGGTGATACCCCATTTCTTGGGCCAAGTGGTGACACTGGCAGTATTCTGGGGGACCCAGGACTAACCCAGCAGTCCAGAGGACAGGAAAGATTTATCTGCAAGAAGACGTCCCTAATCACTGGCAAGGGAGGACACTCAGCTCTGCTCTGTGGAGCAGGACTGGCAGGATCATCGTCAACCATGCAAAAGCAACACAGATGGTGTAATGGGGGCTGCCCCAAGCTTCAGTCCCAGGCCTCTGCATTCCAGCTGATCACACACCCATCTAGAAAATATACTCTTTTTTATTATTATTTTTTGGACAGGCAGAGTTAGACAGTGAGAGAGAGAGAGACAGAGAGAAAGGTCTTCCTTTTTCCGTTGGTTCACCCCCCAAATGGCGCTCCGGGCAGCACGTTGCGGCCGGCGCGCTGCACCAATCTGAAGCCAGGAGCCAGGTGCTTCTCCTGGTCTCCCATGTGGGTGCAGGGCCCAAGCACTTGGTCCATCCTCCACTGCCTTCCCGGGCCACAGCAGAGAGCTGCACCCGCATGGGAGACCAGGAGGAAGCACCTGGCTCCTGGCTTCCAATCAGCGCAGGGCCAGAGTATATACAAGAGTGTGTGTATATATATATATGTCAGCAATTAAATAAACCTGCTAACCTGCTCCTGCTTCCATGATTAGTAAGAGGTTATTTCTATTTAACTATTCACAATGCACCAGAAACTGCTGAGGATGCTGGGTACAAAGTGCAACCCTGGCTTCTCCTTCCTCCTGCACTGAGTCTCCACGCCTCACATACGGAAGGAGCATGGCCCCCGGTATTGATTGGGGTTTAACATGCACATGTTTGGTGACAACATATATTCTTCTGCAGAGCAAGGGTTATTTTAGCAAAATTAAAAGCAAACATCAGGTGGAATCATTTCTCCTGACCAAGAGGAAGCTTGCACAATGAAAATGGAAAGTGGAGAAAATGCGGATTAATTTACCAAGCCAGTCATTTTCCACTTTTTCCTAGCTTGTTTAAATATTTGTGATTCAGTGTGGCATCTTCCTCTCCGAGCTCAGCATTTCCATCTACCTGATCCTGTGACAGAGCTGGGACAAGACTCATCGCCATGGAAATGGGGGGAGGTCCCCTGATGCCCAGCACAGTGACCAGTGACTTTTTGATAACTTTGGAGTAGTTAGAACTTTATCACTCAGTAGCTGTGTGACCTTGGGCATAGTAGTGAAGCTCTCCGAGTTTGTTTTCTCGCCTGAAGGTTGGGATTAATAACAGCTCTAAATCATTCTAAGAACAACATGGGATTCACTCAGTAAAGCGGCTGGTGTGCTTTCGGTGGCTCTGTATGGGTTCAGCAAATGCTAGGTGCTTTTGTTATTACACATTAGGAAGTGAGACTACATATTCATTTATTCATTCATTCATTCCATCCATGATTACTGACTTTCACTATGTCATAGACACCATTCTAGAAGCTGAACATGAAGTTCTGCCCTCATGGTGCTTACGTGGTAGTGAGGGACACAGATGATCCACAGGACCCTGCATGATATACACGGGTAGGCAGGGAGAAAGGCCGTGAAGAAGCACAGCCAGGGTAGAGGTCAGAGGAGAAGGGTGGCTTGCAGGGCGGGGGAGCTGTGTGTCATCTTCTCTGAGGAGGGGACATTGGAGGGGACAAGCTCAGTGAATACAGGGCAGGGGAGGGGGGCGGCGCTTTCCAGCAAGAGAAAAAAGGAAAGCCAAAGAGGTGAACAGGATGGCAAGGAGGGTGCACAGAGGGAAAAGGAGAGCACCCACAGGTCTTAACGTAAGGGAGCAAGGATGCTCGCATGTGCTCTGCTGTGGAAGTGAGAGGTTGTCAGGTTCCTGCTGTGGCAGGAAGCAGGACAGCAGGGTGACAGAGAGGAAGCTTGGGAGCCCATTTCCCGGATGGACTCTACGCTGCCACTCACCAGCCCTTGACCTGGGCTGTGCCACCGCTACAGTCCCCCGCCAGCAGCAGCGTCACCTGGGAGCTTACTAGGAGGAATGCAGTCTCAGTCCCATCCCAAACTGCAAGGTCAGAATCTTCGTTGAGACCAGGTGCCCAGATGATTCACAAGCTTATTAGCATTTGAGACTCACTGGCCCTGGACTTGACCTTAACCTCTCTAGGTCTTGGGAGAGTCCCATCTGTGAAATGGGCACAATAAAAGTAACTCCCTCATAAGATTATTCCAAGTTCTAAATAGGCTTGTGACAGTAAAATGCTTTTGTGATGTGTACTAGTTTCTGCATTTAATTCCTGGTATGTTAGCACACCAGGGGCTAGATCCTAAAGATCTGAGTTACAGAAGACACAATTCCTATACAATGTCTGAGAGCTTATAAGAACCCAGATGCTATGAGGATACTCTTTTGGACTCCTGGGAGCTGCCACTGTTGCCTGCTGACTGCGTGCAGACCCACTTGGAACCTGCACAGAGGAAGAGTGCTCATGGCCGCTTTACCTGCCTATGAGTCTGCCAGCTCCAGCTCCAGCAAGACCCCCTGCCTCTTCCTGCTACAGTGAAGGTCATCCTTTCCACTTGCAGAGAGCACTGGAGTCCTGATGGCAGCAGCAGCTGCAGTGGGGATGAGAGCTTGCAGGGACCCACCCACACTCCTTGGTCCAATTCCCCTTGACTCATAGCTCTCACCAAGGAAGGAAGCTGTCTCTGGAGAGGATCAGCTCTCGAATACTGGCCTTGATACTCTGTTCCCAGCAGAGAATGTTCCTCTAGCCAAGATGGAAGCTGTCAAGTCTACCTCCTTCCCAACTGCATAGTTATAAATCTCCAGGCCACAACTGTGTAAAAAATAAAATCTGTTTACTAAATATGAGTTTGCAACTTCCAGTGAAGCACCAGTGGCAAATACTGTAGAGTGATCAGGCATCTGGGTCTTCAGACACACAGTGGGGACTGGTGCTGTGGTGTAGTGGGTGAAGCTGCCGCCTGCAGTGCCAGCATCCCATCCCATATGGATGCAAATTCAAGTCCTGGCTGCTCCACTTCTGATCTGGCTCTCTGCTGTGGCCTGGGAAAGCAGTAGAAGATGGCCCAGCGCTGTGGCATAGTGAGTAAAGCCACCGTCTGCAATGCTTGCATCCTATATGGGCGCCAGTTTGAGTCCTGGCTGCTCCACTTCTGATCCAGTTCTCTGCTATGGCCTGGGAAGGCAATAGAAGATGGCCCAAGTCCTTGGGCCCCTGCACCCACATGGAAGACCTGGAAGAAGCTCCTGGCTCCTGGCTTTGGATTAGCGTAGTTCTGGCCATTGTGGCTAAGTGGGGAGTGAATCAGTGGATGGGAAGACCTCTCTCTCTCTCTCTCTCTCTCTCTCTTTCTCTGCCTCTTCTTCTCTCTCTGTGCAACTCTGACTTTCAAATAAATAAATAAATCTTTAAAAAAAAAAAAAAGACACACACTGGTTTTAAACCCCAGCTCAGTCATGCAGCCCTAGCTCCAATTGTTTTTTCCTCTCTAGTTTCTGTGTCTGAAACTGGGTAAAGGAGAGTGGTAGAGTATCTACTTCCCAGATAATACATTTAATGAACTTTTGAAAGTCTGAAATAAACTAAGCATTCTAAAACTGGTAGTGGTCCCCACAGTTACTGTTTCCTGTGTATCCAGTTGTACAGCAAGCCACGCTAACAAGGAAAACACTCCTGAGAAGACAGGACCCAACTTCAGTTAAGAGAATATGAAGAGAGGTTCTGCCACTCGTAGGGATGAGAGATGGTAAAACTCAACTGGAGAGATGACATGAAAATTCAGAGGAGCCCACACATGCAGGAGAGGTTTCTGAAATAGGGTCCCAAGGACTTTGAGATCTCTTGTGTGCAACGGGGAAGGAAACAAAGATTTAGACTGAGATTTCTTATCCTGTTCTTGCATGAATGGTTACGACCACACTCGACAGGAACATGGAGAAAGTTTCGTGAGAAAGGATGAGAAGTTCAACGGTAGTCTATGACCTTTAGGGGAATACATGTTCTGAACAAGAAATGTGCAGTTCTTTAGCACGCAGGTTAAATACACATTTAAAAACGCTCCAGAATCACTAGTCAGTGGGTATGCTAGGTACAAGCACAGTGAGACACTAGCATGGCTCTACCTAAAAGGACAGACAATGCCAAGAGTTGGTGAAGATGTGAAGAGACTGTAGGTGGGAGTGCAAACTGATATGACCACTTTGGGAAAAATTCTGGCAGTATTTTTGAAAGCTGACATGTGTTAGTAATTCCACTGCTGATGATATACATGGCTGAAATGAATGCTTGTCCACAAAAATACAGGTATGAAAATGCTCACAGTGATATTACTCACAAAAACTGGTAGCAAGCCAACTGTCCTAGGCGTAAAATGAAAAAATAAAATAGAAATATTATGTCATCTATTGAATAAAATACTGAATATCACAGACAAAATTTTGACCAAAATATCCAGAGCCACACAAAGAAAAGTTCTGATTGGCAAAGTTTACACAAAGTGCAAAAAAACCAGGCAAACTAATCAGCAAAATCTTAAAAAAAAGTTACTTTCATAGAAAATGTATGTGTTTTACTTTGTGGAGGGTATACCTCAGTTAAAAAGCAAATTAAAGAAGGAACACAGGGCTAAAGTAAATTAAACAAACAAACACAGGGCTGAAATTTTTGAGCAGCTCTTGAAAACTACGTAGGGAAAGTTGGCAGTTCTGGAATGCACTGGAACTCTAAGGCTGAAGTGGTTATTTGGTATGCAAAATGAGTTGCTGGCTCTAGGAGGACTATCAGACACTATTTAAGGTCATTCTTGGGATTAATGGTGATTTGGTGTTTGTGATCCCAGTGGAATCTGTAGTAAGCCTCCTGAAGGGCTAAGCAGTATAGAAGAACTAGAGGGGTGGGTCCCATAAGCCTTCCCGAAACACCAGGTAGCTTGGAAGAGCAGTGTGTTCAACACAGGGATTCCACTACAGGACATCACTAAGAGAGTGCCAGGACTGGCTATTCTCCAAGGGGTTCTTCCAAATGATGCTCTTATTGCCACCCAGTTCAAGAGTGACCCATGCGTTCAGAGTTCCTAGAAAGAGCAGTAGATGGTGTGTCTGCCAGAGGTGGGGCTGTGCTGTGGATTTGTCTTCCAGGAGAACTTTAGTTGAGCTACTTCCTTTCCTGGGCTTCACCTTCCTCAGGTGCAAAAATAAGAACCAACCAGCATGGACCCTTTCTAGTACCATAAATCCCAAGATTCCATGATGCTGTAGCTCAAGTGCTTGTCTATTTGCTATCTGTTTATTTACTAAATATTTCTTGAGTACTGACTATGTGCATTGAAGACACAACAGCAAACAAGACAGAAAAAGCTCTTGTCTGCAAAGCACTTAGCTTCTAATGAGGGAAAGAGACAAGAAGATGGATGAAACATCCAGGTTATATAGTGACACGAAGACAATGATGGACATAATGTAGGAAAGGCAGAAGTTTGAGGTAGTGTGGCCTAGCACTGTCTCTCCTCCAAGGAACTGATCTTTAAATTGAGGTTTGAATAATGGGAGGAAACTGGCCACCCTGAGAGCCACAGGGTGAATCTGGTACAGAAAAGAAGAGCCAGGTCAAGTGAGAAGCACGCCAGCTCCCTGACACCCAACATGAACCACCTGTGGCCCATCTCTCTGCATCTTTCTCTGAGTATGAAGAGACTGCTACGCTCTCTGGTTTTCCATTTCCTCTCAGCAGCAAGAGGAAACAACAATTTTCCACCAGCAAACACCAGTATTTGGGGATTAAATGACCCAGGAGTTAGAACTCAGCCTGGGAGCAGGGGAGCCCATTGGATTTAGAATGTACTGGCTCAGAAAAGCGGTGGATATATCTGCAGACAGTTCCAATGGGAAATAAACAATGAAGTGGCAATTATGTGTTGGGTCCCCAGGCGCAGCCACACATATAGAAGCCGGAAGCAATCTTGGCTCTGGTGTGCCCGCTCCTTACCTTTGTCACCTTGGCACGTGGGGCTTGTGCCCTCTTAGGAATTAGCACTTGGGGTTGCCATTGCTGGTTTGCCTGTTACTCTCTCCTCCTAGCTGTTCAAGAGACCACATCAAACTTCCATTGCTAACTGCAGTACCTAGTTCAGGAGCTGGTGCTTTGTGTGTGTTTGGTAAATGTTTGTGAAAGGACTGTGTGCACACATTCATGAGTTATCCCATAGCCACAATCCAACTAATAATTACTGAGCACCTTCTATGTATAGGCACTTTTTCAGATGTTGAGGATACAGCAGTAAATAGAATAGACAAAAATTCCTGACCTCATAAAGGCGTCTTAACTGTGGGAACAGGGTCAGAAAGACAACAAAGGAATAAACAAGGAGGCCATGTGGCTGTTCCGGAGTAAGTGGGGTGGGGAGTGGGGTCAAAGTAGCAGCTGAGGAGGTCAAAAAGTTGACCAGGGGTCCCTGGTTTAAGCCTGGTTAGGGCTTGACTTTGACCCTGCAGCAGCTACTGAGCCATTGGATAGCTATGAGCAAAGGTGGCATAATCTCACTTCTACTTTTAAAGGATCAAGGAAACTCAACTTGGTTTTCGAACCAGAGGCTAAAGTGCCTATCCTGTCTAGTTACAGGCACCAACAGAGAGGAATCCTCACCCAGGGGAAGAATAAAATATTCACACGCCTGAGGCTCCTTCTGTGAACCTTGTGAAGAAAAAGCAGTCTGAGCTCACTGTGAAGGGCCTGTCTACAGTATCCGCCTGCCACGGACCATCAGTATCATCTGCCTCCTCATTCATTTTTTAAGATAAATGCCAAGGGTGAAAGGTGGCAGCGTAAGAAGGGAGCAGTGTCTGATCTCAGCCACCCTGGGCAACAGGCGTTCCAGGGCCTGGTGCTCTCTGCCGTGGTCTCCAGGAGTGTGCAGACTGCAGGGGCAGGCGGAGCTTGGCTGGGGTGCCAAGACTGCCCTGCAGAATCCCTTCTCTGCTCCCAGCCCCAGGAGGCTGGAGCCAGGGGCAAGGAGGTGGCATCAGCCTCATGAGTCCAAAGGGGTGGTTCTCGCGCTCCCCTTGCTCTCATCCAGGAAGCAAGTGGCCCTGCTCTATCTTCTCATCTCTTTCACACCTGTCCTTTTCCATCAGCTCTCAACAAAGCCCCAGATTCACCCCACAATTGCTGCCTATAATTGATTTCTGCCTCTGTGACTTCCCTTAGAAACAGCATGGGCCCACATTACACTGTATCTGTGTCACTTCCTGTTCCACACACCTCTTGTGTCTCCCTACTCACCCCATGAGAGCACTTGAACCCAGCCAAGCCTGAAGCCGAGGTTGCCTGGACTCTAGTAGGGGAGTGGGATCGGGTTCCTACTGCTTCAAAGCTTTCCCTGAGGCTTGGAGGTTTACAACATCACTCTTCTGCAGCTCAGGTCAGAAGTCTAAAATCAAGACTGGCAGGGATGTGTTCCTTTGCTGGTTCCAGGGGAAAACCCATTCCACTGCCTTTTCTAGCTTTTTGAGGCTGCCTGCCTTCCTTGGCTCACAGCCCCTTCCTCACATCACTCCAACCTCTGGCTTCCATCTTCACGTCTCCTATTCCTTCAGGAGGGCCCTCGTGATTACACTGGGCATTGGACCCCCCCAGATAACCCAGGATAATCTCCCCATTCCACTGTCTCTAAACTTCAATGCATTTGCAAAGTCCTCTTTTGCCATAGACAATGAAGTATTCCTGTGTTCTGGTGATACGGATGAGCACGTTTCTGGATGCCACCATTCACTGACCACTGGAGTCAGTGTTCTCTCTTCTGACAGACTGACGAACCCCTTTAGGCCAGGGATCTGCCGCTCATGCTAGAAGGAGTCCATAATACATACCCCGAAATCCACAGCATCATCTTATCTCTGGGGAACAGACAAAGCCCTAGTAATCAGTTTACCCAATCAGAGTTATAATTTCTTTGAATGACTTCAGTATTTTAATTTCATCTGACAGCACAGAGTCGAGGTTACCAACACAGCTTTCGGATTCAGACAGCTTGGGTCTATCTACATCCTGACCTTTCCACTTACTAGGTAACCTGTTAAGCTGCAATCCTCTAGATCTGTCCAGTGGAGATAATAAATGCATCAGCTTCAGCCAGCTATTGTAAGAATTAAATGAGATAATGAGTATTCTGTGCTCACACTGTAAGGTCAGTGCTGGATAGACAATGCCGTTTCCACTAGGTTTGTAGACAGGACTCCTAGCACCTGGTATCATACCAGTTTCTCATACATCTCAGTTAATTGCTACATTTTTATTTAGCTCCCTTAGAAACGGCTCCAGACTCAGAGAATGATTCTCACTAGGTCCTTACATCAGCACCTTAATTTTAAAGGTGTTGTTGCCAGCACTTCCACAGTACAGTCAACTCTCCAAGATTTTTGCAAATGGGCCATGCACGTTATTGATAACATCAATCGACTGCCGAAGAAATGCTACCCTGTCTGTGAGGTCTGTGTTTTTCAGCCATTTTAGGCAGAGTCTTCTTCACACCTGTGTAATTTTGTTCTTCCCCTGGCTTATGTAATAACCATGGTTTTTTCTGTTCTTATAGAAAATGTGATTGTTCCTCCTTTCTGCCAAACTCCACTTAGCACTTACAGCTCCAGTCTGACTGCAGAGTTGATTCCAGCCTGGCACTCTTGGGGAGCTGCATTTGTGGGTGGAGTCAGGGGGTGTTCTGGGAATTCACAGTCCATGCCCAACTATGTAACTGGAAACAACAGGCAGTGTCCACATGAACAGTTCAAGTTTGGTGGACTGAAGGCCAGCAAGGGGCCGTCATCTGTGATGATCAAAATACTCTGTGTGGTTGATGGGGGTTGAAATTTCAGGGTATTCTGTACCCGTGTGGCCAGCTAACGGGAGGAGATGTGGCTGGAATTTCCTAGACAGGTAAACTGAGCTTCTACCTGGAAACCTGCCAATCCCAGCATCAGACCCATCCACTCCCACCTTTCCACACAGTGAGGATCTCCTTCGACAGTTACTCCTACAAATTGGAGAGTAATTTCTTAGCTCTTTCACATAACTGATCACAACACATCTGGGGAAGACATTTTTGTTTCCGCTTACTGGGGTGGTAAACCACACACTCCTGGAGCAGAAGGCAGACATTTCTTTACCGTATGAAGTCACCCAGCCCTTCTCAGCTTTAAGATTACCTAAACCACTGTGGCAAATCCTTCTTTCCTTAACAGAAGGCAAAGACCAAACTCTGTCCAGGGAGACACGAGGAGAAGCCTGCTGGGTAGTTTTCCTGTGCTAATGAAACAATGGAGCCTCACAAGGAGGAAGTCTTTCTGTTTTCCCACCTTTCTGCTTGGGACGCAGGACTTGATGCTTGGAGCTGTGGCAACAATTTCTCTCCATGAAATAAAGGCCAAAATAATTTTCAAGATCTTTATTTCCATTCTTCCTTCACTAAACTGCTGCATCAACTTCTTCTTATGTGGTAGATTTCAATACCTTTATCATTTAAATCAGGGTTACTTGAACATTTTTCTACTTACAGAAGAATGTATTCTAAATGATAAACTATTTAACACTTTGTTTTCCAAAAAGAATATTGAAACTTATCACCTTCCATCTTTTTTAAAAATGTGTTCAGACATGATGGCAGCATTAGTCTCCTTGTCAAACAACTTTTAAATTAAGTCAAGTGTTAAAAAGTCCCCAAGTGGTAGTTAGAATCTTGGATTATCATTTCCCCCCACTAAATAAAGGCCTTTCTCTCCCCTAAGTAGTCAACAGCGCATTGCTGAGTTCTCATTACCCAACTACTAGACTACTTGACTGCTTCTGTCTCTTTTCTCTATACTGGTCATGCAGCAAGATGTGTGGAACACAATTTTCTATGTAGAAACATACCGAAGGGAAGTGGGAAATATCCTAGAATTCCCTGCTGTGAAATATGAGGAGAAACCCAGTAGGGAGCTGATTTCAGGACAGGGAAAGAGGAACAGAATCAGGAGCCACAATTCTCACGGACATTGCTAATTAAAAATGGCAGCTGAATCATGGTTTCCAGTATAGACTGTACCTAACAGATGGTGTTTGACTGTGGCCTTGCATCTGATAAGAAAATTAGAAGGCTGATCATAAAGTTGTCAGAAGACAGAAAAAAAAATATATTACACAAAGGGGTGGGGAAGTAGTTGATCTAAGGTCTAAACATTTTATAGCTTCCTTAGCTATAAAGGCAAATCTTACAGTAACTGTCACTTCCTGATGATACATAAGACTGAAATATCTAAAACTCTTAAGTGAGCAGGGCTGGCACTGTGGCGTAGCAGGTAGTCACTGCCTGCAGTGCTGACATCCCAAATGGGTGGCCACTCAAGTCCCGGCTACCCCACTTCTGATCCAGCTACCGGCTAATGTGCCTGGGAAAGCAATAGAAGATGGCCAAAGTCCTTGGGCCCCTGCACCCACAAGGGAGATGCAGAAGACGCTCCTAGCTTCTCGTTCCTGGCTTTGAATTGGCCCAGCTCTGGCAATTGCAACCAGTTGGGGAGTGAACCAGCAAATGGAAGATCTCTCCCTTTTTCTCTGTAACTATGTCTTTCAAGTAAACAAATAGATCTTAAAAAAAAATGGGCACCAGCTCTTAAGCAAAGGAGTCTGGTAGAAATGAAGTTACAAACCAGATGTTAGACACAAAGGAAACAAAGAAACATGGCCACAGCTCCACAGTGCAGAAGCTGGTCAACCACCGAGAAACAAGCCAGTAGTCCCTGTCTCAAAAGGCCTCAGGAAGAGGAATGCATGTTCCTGATGACTTCACTGGCCTCTGAGGGCTGGCACCTCAGCCCCGGCAGTTCTGAGAACTGACTTTTCTAGCACAGCAACATCAGTTATTATTATAAGATGTGGAATTGCAACACTAAGCCTCATGAGATTTGTTATAAAAATGCAATGACAATTTCTTAAGATTAATAAATAACTGGCATAGGTATTTTTAAAATTTTATTTAAGTTATATAAGTTTCATGTATTTCATATACACAGACTTAGGAAATCAGTAATACTTCACACCCTCTCTCCTGACCACGCTCCAACCCTTCTTTCTCCCATTCTCACTATTAATTTTTGCAAAGATCTACTTTTAGTTTACTTAATGATCATAAAGTTAACCCTACGCTAAGTGAGAAAGTTCAACAAATAGTATGAAGAAAAATACACTGTTCCTCGACAGAAAAGACAAGGGCTGTAAACAATCATCAAATCTCAAAATTTCCATTTCATTACAATACATTACATTTTAGGTACTCTGTTAGTTACCTCAGATAAAGGAAAACATATGGTATCTGTCTTTCTGGGACTGGCTTATTTCACTGAGTATAATGGTTTCCAGTTGCAATGATTTTGTTATAAAAGATAGGAATTCATTTTTTTTTTTTACAGCTGAGTAGTACTCCATAGTGATCATAATTTCTTTTTTTTTAACATCATAATTTCTGTATCCAGTCATTAATTGAAGGACATCTGGGTTGATTCCATATCTTAGCTACTGTGAATTGTGCTGCAATGAACATAGGGGTACAGACCACTCTTTCATATGGCTTGGGTAAATTCCCAGGAGTGGGGTGGCTGGGTCATATGATAGGTCTCTATTCAGATTTCTGAGGTATCTCCAAGCTGTCTTCCATAGTGGTTTTACCACTTTGGATTCCCACCAACAGTGGATTAGGGTACCTTTTCCCGCACATCCTCGTCAGCATTTGTTGTTTGTTGACTTCTGTATGAAAGCCATTCTAACTGCGGTGAGGTGAAACCTCATTGTGGTTTTGATTTGCATTTCCCTGACAGCAAGTGATCCTGGACATTTTTCATGTGTCTATTGGCCATTTGGATTTCTTCTTTTGAAAAATATCTGTTTAAGTCCTTTGCCCTACTCTTAACAGGGCTGTTTGCTTTGTTGTTGTGGAGTTTCTTGATATCTATGTATATCCTGATTATTAATCCTTTATCAGTTGCATAGTTGGCAAATAATTTCTCCCATTCTGTAGGTTGTTCTTCATTTTCCTGACTGTTTCTTTTGCAGTACAGAAATTCCTCAATTTGATATAATGCCATTTGTTAATTTCGGTTTTGACTGCCTGTACCTCTGAGGTCTTTTCCAAGAACTCATTGCCTGTGGCAATATCTTGCAGGATTTCTACAATGCTCTCTAATAATTTGAAGATATCAGGTCATAGATTTAGATCTTTAATCCATTTTGAGTGGATTTTTGTGCAAGGTGTAAAGTAGGGATCTTGCTTCGTACTTTCACTTTTTTTTTTGACAGGCAAAGTGGACAGCAGAGGGAGACAGAGAGAAAGGTCTTCCTTTTTGCCATTGGTTCACCCTCCAATGGCCGCCGCGGGAGGCGCGCTGCGGCCGGCGGGCGCACTGCGCTGTTCCGATGGCACGAGCCAGGTGCTTCTCCTGGTCTCCCATGGGGTGCAGGGCCCAAGCACTTGGGCCATCCTCCACTGCACTCCCTGGCCACAACAGAGAGCTGGCCTGGAAGAGGGGCAACCGGGACAGGATCGGTGCCCTGACCGGGACTAGAACCCAGGGTGCCGGCGCCTCTAGGCAGAGGATTAGCCTACTGAGCCGCGGCGCTGGCCCGTACTTTCACTTTCAGGCTGCGTGCATCTTTGTTGGTGAGATTTGTATCCTGCAGGCAGCAAATAGATGGGTTTTGAATTTCAATCCATTCAGCCAGTCTGTGTCTTTTAACTGGAGAGTTGAGGCCATGTACAATCAAGGTGACTATTTGACTTGGCCCTGCCATTTTTTCATAAATATTCCTATTTTTTACTTTGGATTTCCTTTGTACTTTTACTGGGAGATTTTCAGCCTTCACCTTCTTTCATAGTGATGGCCATGTTTCTGTGTTTCTGTGTGCAGCACATCCTTAAGCATCTTTTGTAAGGCTGGACGAGTGGTGACAAATTCTTTCAATTTCTGTTTCTTATGGAAGGTCTTTATTTCACCTTCATTCATGAATGAGAGCTTTGCAGGGTATAGTACTCTGGGTTGAGTTTTTTTCTCTTAAAACTTGGAATATATCTCACCATTCTCTCCTAGCCTGTAGGGTTTCTAATGAGAAGTCTGCTGTGAGTCTAATTGGAGATCCTCTGAAAGTAATCTGGCATTTCTCTCATGCACATTTTAGAATCTTTTCTTTATGTTTTTCTGTGGTGAGTTTGATTACAATTTGTCATGGTGAAGATCTTTTCTGGTCATATCTAATAGGAGTCCTATGTGCTTCCTGTACTTGGATTTCCCTTTCTTTCTCCAAATTAGGGACGTTTCCTGTTATTATGTCACTAATAACGCCTTCTAAACCGTTCTCTCTCTCCATGCCTTCAGAAACTCCCAGAACCCATATGCTGGGTTGTTGGATAATATCTTGTAGATTCCCAACAGTGTTTTTTAGTTCTCTAATTTCCTCCTCTTGTCCTTGGTTTGACTTATAATTTCCTACGCTTTGTCTTCTAAGTCAGACATTCTTTCTTCTTCTTCACAGATTATGTTGTTAAGGCTTTCCGCTGTATTTTTATTTGTTCTTTTGAATTCTTCACTTCATTTTGATCTCTCTTTAAGATCTCAATTTCATGAGAAAAATTTTCTTTCATGTCATGTATAGATTTCAGTAGTTCATGCATTCGCTTCTGATTGCTTCTAAGTAATCTAATCAATTTTTTAAACTCTATTTCTTGCATTTCTTCAATCTCATCATCTTCACAATCTAGTATTCAGTAATCTGGGGTGAAGAGGGTGTCTAGGGTGACACACCCAAGTTTCCATTGCCCATTTCTTAACAGGATTGTTTTGTCACTGTTGAATTTCTTGAGCTCTTTATATATTATGGATATTAACCATTTATCAGGTGCATAGTTTGCAAATACTTTTCCCATTCTGTTGGTTGCCTCTTCACTTTGCTGAGTGTTTCTTCTGTGGTGCAGAACCTTCTCAGCCTGAAGTAATCCTATTTATCAATTTTTGACTGCCTGTGCTTCTGGGGTCTTTTCCAAGAAGTCTCTGCCTGTGCCAATGTCTTGCAGAGTTTTCCCTAACATTTTCTAGTAATTTGATAGCATCAGGTCATAGATCTAGGTCTTTGATCCATTGCAAGTGGATTGTTGTGTAAGGTGTAAGGTAGGGGACTAGTTTTATACTTCTGCACATGGAGCTGGCACAAGTATTTTTTTAAAAAACTTTTATTTAATGAATATAAATTTCCAAAGTACAGCTTATGGATTACAATGGCTTCCCCCCCCACAACTTCCCTCCCACCTGCAGACCTCCCCTTTCCCGCTCCTTCTCCCCTTCCATTCACATCAAGATTCATTTTCATTTCTCTTACATACAGAAGATCAGTTTAGTATATATTAGGTAAAGATTTCAACAGTTTGCACCCACATTAGAAACACAAAGTGAAAAATACTGTTTGAGTACTAGTTATAGCATTAAATCACAATGTACAGCACATTAAAGACTGAGATCCTACATGAGGAGTAAGTGCACAGTGACTCCTGTTGTTGACTTAACAATTTGACACTCTTTTTTATGGCATCAGTAATCTCCCTAGGCTCCAGTCATGAGTTGGAACAAGTATTTTTAAATGTTCTCCCAATTAGTTCATTATCCTCTTAGAGCCCAATATTGGAAGAAAGTCCAATCAATTTTACCTGGAAGTTAATGAAATCATAAAGCACTGTATTTTTAGGATCGTCGTGTGAAATCATCTGATGCAATCAATGCCCTTGAAGGGGGCATGGACAAAACTCAATGACACTCATTCCTTCAACCATTTCCATAGGGAAGGATGCCCTCATCATGAGAACAGAATTCTCTAAGCTGTTTGGCTATGCCTCTTTCCCCGGGACAATATCTGGATGAACATTGCCAAAGCTTGTCTCCAACATTATCCATTCTCAATGCTGTCATAAATAGATTAAAATTCTTTCTGCCCAACATGTTAGTCAGGAGGCATGTTTATTCTTCTGCCCAGATTGCTGAAATATCCTACAACCTGGAATCTATCTCCTCTTTTCCAGCTCTTAAGACCCATTACGCATGATGTGCTTAACTCTCAAATGTAATCAGCAACATATGACCAGCTTGGCTCCTTCCCTACCTGTCCATTCCATCCCTCTTTCACTAATGTGTCTATTCAGTAGACATTTATTTGGGCAGAACTTGTTCTAACCTCTAGGGATACAGCAGGAAACAGAATAAACAAATAAAAACGCCTTTCCTTATTCAACTCACATTCTATCAGGAGAAGCCAGGCAGTACACTTATGTCAGAGGATGAGGAGGGATATGAGAAAATTAAAGCAAGGAAGGTGCATATAGATATCTGGGGAGTGAGTGTGCAATTTTTTAAATGTAGCATTGAGAGTCTTTGTTAAAAAGATAACAATAGAGCAAAGACATGCAAACAATAGCTATGCAAACCGTGGAGATATCTAAGAAAGAGCATCCCAGACAAAGGTACAACATGTTTATCTGGATTGAGGTGGACCAGCAGAGGAGCAGGAGATGACATCATAGAGTTAATGGTGTCGATTAGGGATAGTCACAGGGTTAGGGTTAGAGTTAGGGACAAAGCAGGGCCTACACAACTGATACATGGACAAAAGCTGAAACATACCATTGATAGAATTAATCTTATTCCTCTGGTCCCTGTAAAAAACAGGTGGGAATTCTGGTTCTTCAAGTATTATATACATAATATTACATATATTACATAATATTATATACATAATATTACATATAGTATTACATAAACCTAAGGTACAAGCTGTACCCATATTCATTAAATCAAGATTGCTGTGCTTCTACCTTGTCAGCCCTTGACTTAGGTCTTGATGATTTCAAGGTGAAGAAGAACTGGTATTCTAATGGGATAAATAGCCCCCATGCACATACTCTCTCAATCTTAAGCCAAAGAAGGGCTTCACCATAAGGGAGACTGCTGGATATCCCAGGAGGTGTAGTCTAGTCTGGGAGGTCAAGTCTCCTACAACAGGAGAAGAGACATTTAACCCCAAACCAAAGATGAAGATAAATTAATGAGAAAAGGGAGGAAATTCATCAGGGGAAGGGGCCATATTCTAAAATGAAAGAAGTGGGGTGAGGGAAAATTCAACAGAAGCAAAAAGTATGGGACGGGGAAGCAGCTGACCAACCTAGAGGAGTTGGTGGGTATCAGACACATAGATGAATGGCAGAACATGGAGTCTGGATTTTACAACAGGGCAATGACAATGTAAGAAAAGTTTTCAATTATCTATAAACTCCTTGAGTAGATATTTATTTAGGGGCTACTCTGTGCCAACCTTGTGCTTGCCAGAACATCATACTTTGTAGCCACACAGCTCAGCGGGGAAAGTAAGAAAGTGGCATAAACCCAACAACTTGGAAAGTCATAGTCTTGCAGGTTTGCACCTCATAAATTATTATAGATTATTCTTACAAATTGTAATTATTTTATAATTGTACACTATTATAGCTCAATGGTACATCATCTACTACACTCACCTATCTACAAATAAATTTTTCCATTTTACAGCTGATAAAACTAAGGTACAAAGAAGCTAAAGAATTTCCAAATTTCCAAATTTGGCAACCACAGTATGTCATATCACATATACTCGTTTTACTAAGTGACCTTGACATCCTTCCCATCATGTTTGTGTGCTCTTCATCTCCTTCTTTTGAGCCTGGGATGGGCCTGTGACTTTAGTGGGAGAGTTTACAAAGGCAAGTGGTTTCCACCTGCTTTGTCTGAGAACCTCACTTCTGGAACTTGGCTGTGGTTGATTGGAGGAAGCCACACGTGGCCACACAGGATGACCCACATGAAGAGGTCTTATGTGGGGGTCTCAGCTGAGACCCCTAGCAGACAATCAGCATCCACTCCCAGACATGTGAGTCATCAGCAAATTCCAGACACCAGCTGTCAAATCACTCTAGTTTTCAAGTCTTCCCTGATGATGCTCCCAATAGGCCCCCAACATCACGGGCAGACACCCCTGGCTCAGCCTGTCCTAGATTCTTGCTCAACAAGCTCTGTGAGCATAACTGAATAGTGGTGTTTTTATGCCACTTAGTCTGGATTCTTTCAGCGCACAAAGCAACCAGAAACGGACCAAGCCCCAGACTTCCTACTCCAGTCGCAGAGCTCTCTGATGTTCCAAGGCAGCCAGGAGAACGGAGCAGTCAGGAGCAAGCATTCAAGTCCTGGCTCTGTCTCTTATGTGGCTTTGGGAATGTCATTCAATGCTTTCTAGGCTGTAAAATTTATAAAATGGGGACAATACTGGGCTGCTGTGAGGTTAAATCAGACCACACACATTGAGAGATTAGCACATTGCCTGGCCCACAAGAAATAGCCTTTAAAAATACTATTATTTGTGCTGTACACTGTTATTTAATGCTATAACTAGTACTCCAACAGTATTTTTTCACATTGTGTTGCTATGTGAGGGCAAACTGTTGAAATCTTTATATATACTAAACTGATTTTCTGTATATAAAGATAATTGAAAATGAATCTTGATGTGAATGGAAGGGGAGAGCAAGTGGGAAAGGGGGAGGTTGTGGGGGGGAGGGGAGTTATGGGGGGGAAGCCATTGTAATCCATAAGCTGTACTTTGGAAATTTAAATAAAAATTTAAATAAATTTAAATAAAAAATAAAAATAAAAATATTATTATTATGTTTAGTGAATTTATATAACAAGACCAGACTTTATAATAAGATCAGAGTTTATACAAACTTAACTACATGACTGACACTACAACTCACTTATCCGTAAATGCTGTCATTGGATTATGGGTGTATGATTTTCTTTAGGACTAATCTATGTGGCATATTAGAAAATCAGGATGGTTATTGCATAACAGATAACAATTCTGATCCAGTTGATGTATCCGGATATGAAAATAAGGCTCATTATTTTACAAACACATATCATCTTTTACACTTCTTTGATCACCTATGATGGAACAAAGACATAAGCCTCAGCCATTCTTGCTCACTGCCCAGAAGATCCATGAACACGGGAATTTATGCTTTGCCTTTGAATCTCAATTGGGCCTCACACCCTATTGCCTTCATGCCCCATCCTGCATTCTCTTCCAGGGCCCCAAGGCCCTACCCAGTTCTAGGAATTCACCTCTGCCTGCTACCTCCCACCCCCATCCCCATCCCTAGCTCTCCTAAAATATAAAAAGGTCCGACCCCTTGGGGTCAAGGCCTCTGTCACATGTTCCATCAGTGTGCATGCTGGTAGTTGGTACTCACCTCTGCGAATTTATTTTCTCTGAATAAATTCAGTCTGGCTGTAAATTCGTATACTGCCTCCTCCCTATTCTGCACCTCTTTTCCTAACAACCTATCTTACTGAGCAGACTATTTCAAAAAGTGAATCCCAGTTTCAGAGTATAAAGGAACAAAAACCACATGAACCACAAAGCAAAAGACTGGTAAATTTAGCTGCACTAAAACTGGAACTTCTGGTCATCAAAAGACACCATTAAAATAACAGAAAGGAAAGCCAAGGCTCAGAAGAAGATATATGCAGTATATACATCAGACAAAAAGCTTATTCAGAATATATAAAGAGCTCCAGTAAATCAATAAGAAAAAGGCAACA
Source organism: Lepus europaeus (assembly GCF_033115175.1). Lineage (NCBI taxonomy): Eukaryota > Metazoa > Chordata > Mammalia > Lagomorpha > Leporidae > Lepus > Lepus europaeus. Next base: position 67,409,416 of record NC_084845.1, on the reverse strand, counting down.
TTACACTTGAATAAAGACTATATAAAAAAAGGAAATTCAAAGAGTCCATCAACATATGAAAAGATGTTCAGTCTCATCTCATTTTCATTATAGCAATGCAAATATAACCACAGTAAAATGCCAATATACACAGACCAGAACTAAAACCAAAAAGACTTACAGGGATGGCATTTGGTCCAGTAATCAAGTCACCAATAGGATGCCTAAATCCCATGTCAGAGGCCTGGGTTGGATTTCAGACTCTGGTTTCTGCCTCCAGCTTCCTGTTAATGCACATCTTGTGTGGAAGCAGCAATGGCTCAATCAGTCAGGTCCCTGCCACCCGTGAGGGAGATCATATTGATTTTCTGGCTCCTGTTTTGGTCCTGTTGCCATTGCAGGTAGCTGGAGAGTGAACCAGTAAATGGAAGCACTCTCTCTCTCCTTTATCTAACTATCTATGTACCTATGAACGTATGTATGTATGTATGTATCATCTCTCTCTTTGCCTCTCAAACATTTCCCTTTTTTTAAAGATTTATTTATTTACTTGAAAGAGTTATAGAGGAGCAGAGGCAGAGAGAGCACTAATCCATCCACCAGTTCACTCCTGAAATGGCCACAATGCCGCAATGGCCAGAGCTGAGCTGATCCAAAGCCAGGAGCCAGGAGCCTCTTCCAGGACTCTCACACTGGTGCAGTGGCCCAAGGACTGGGCCATCTTCTACTGCTTTCCCAGGCCACAGCAGCGAGCTGGATTGGAAGTGGAACAGCTGGCCCATATGGGATGCTGGTGCTGTAGGTAGTGGCTTTACCTGCTATGCTACAGGGCTGGCCCCAAATATTTTCTTTCTAATTAAAAAAAAAAAAAAAACCTACAGTACCAACTGTTATTAGGCTACTGAAAAAGAGAAAAGCTTCCACTGACTGCAAGAAAGCAGGTCATGGTGTTCTGTTAAATATATTCTCCTCTTGCACCAGACAAACTCAAGATACGTTCACATCACATCTGAATGCAGACAAAACCCACACACTGCTCAAGCCACAAAAGTGACCACATACCCCATGTCTCAGCTGTTATGGAGCTGGACTGCAAAACAGGTATGCCGAGGCTGTAATTCCCAGTACCTGTTCACGTGACCTTGTTCAGAAATGCAGTCTCTGTTGACACACTCTAGTTAAGAAGAGGTCATTAGTGTGCACCCCAATCCAATATGATGGCTGTCCTTATAAGAAATGGACCGGCAGTCTGGAGACAGACACCCAGGGAGAATGCCACAGTGGAGGAGCCACAGATGGGAGTGACACATCTACAGGCCAAGGAATGTCCAGGCTCGCAGTCATCACCAGCAGCCAGGGTACTCTGGGAACAGATTCTTCCTCAAGGCCTCCAGACTCAAAATCACCCTGCTGACACCTTGAATATAGCCTCTAGAAATGTGAGAAAATAAATTTATGTGGTTTTAAGCTGCCTAAGTTATGTTTCTTTGCTATCAAAGTTCTAAGATTGAATACATTGCTTTGTATAGTGAATTCTGCTTCCTCACAAATTCCAGTTTAGCTTCACTCACTCCACTCTGCCTGCCTTCTCCTTAAAACTAAGAAACTCAATTATAGGGGCTAGAGTTGAAGCACAGCCAGTAGAGCCACCACCTGCCAACAGTGGCATACCATATGCACTTCGGTTTGAGCCCTGGTTGCTCCACTTTCCATCTAGCTCCCTGTTAATGTGCCTGGGGAAGCAGTGGAAGATGGTCCAAGTGTTTGGGCCCCTGCACCCACATGGGAGACCCAAATACAGTTCCAAGCTCCTGGCTTCAGCCTAACCCAGCCCCAGCTCCACTGCAGTCTTTTAAAGAGTGAATCAGAAGATGAAAGATTCTCTCTCTCTCTCACCTCTTTCTCTCTCTCTCTCTCATTCTCTCTCTGTAACTCTGCCTTGCAAATTAATCTTTTAAAAACAAAAAAGGAAACTCAATCACAGAATTAACTCAGCTTCCTGACAGCACTCAACCAAGAACAAAGCCCAACAGCCCAGCTCCCCTGAATCCTGGGTAAAATCACACCACAGAGATTCCAATTTACAATAATTCTTTCTAAGGCCCCCTCTGAATACCTCACGATCCCCACAAGGTTGTTCTCCCTTACTGCAATGAATTGAGGGGTAAATTTTTTCAATGAAGCTTATTTTCCTGGTGCTCTTTTGCTGCACAACACTGACAATGTGGATTGCTATGACTACTTTAAAAATTGCTTGGCAATATCTACCAAAGCAGAAAATATTCATGCCCAGTGATTCAACAATTCTTATTCTAAGTGTACACCCAGCAGGACTGCAAGCACATGTGCACCAATAAACATCTATAAAAATGTTCATAATGGCACTATTTGTATTAGGAAAAATACTCAACTCCGCTGTCCATCAATAGAAGAATAAATGAGTAAATTGTGATATATAGGTACAATGGAATTCTATATAGTAATGAAAAGGAACAAATTACTGCTACATTAAACTGTATAGATACATTTCAGAAACTCATCTTGAGTTTAAAAAGACTAGACATGAAAAAAATCGTATTATATGATTCTGTTTATATTAGATACAAAAACATATAAAATTGATTAATGAAGTAGAAGTCAAAGGGCTCCAGGGAAGCTGCTACTGGTGTGTTTCTGAGTGGTGACTACAAAGGTATGTTGAATTTGCAGTCATTCATCAGTCTGCACACTTTGAAATTGTGTCATTGTCAGTATGCATGTTAGCATCAATTAATTATCAAACCAGTTCTAAGATTACCTATTCACACTTTGGTGTTGCTTATAATGTGATAAGCTGGTTTATTATATAAGTCATTCACTTAACAGACTTTATTGAGTATCTACTATGTGCAAAGCACTATGAAAACATAAGAGCTCCTGTGCATAACATAGCCCTCCCTTCATGGAGGTTTCCTTTTTAGCTCACGAGAAGAACACACAGAGATAAATGCACAACAGTGAAGCAGAGAAGAAAAAAGACGGAGAGAAACAGTAGCAGTTCTTGGAGGCAGCTTCAGCACCCTGTGAGTTCATGTATATTGCATGTGAAAGGGAATATTAAAATGATGTATTTGACAATCACAACAGATATGTTGAGACGCATTGCATTGATAACTTATAAATTGCAATGTGCTTCATAAAATGTTGATATGGTTATATGTAATATATTCTCATTGCAAAATTTATTGCTAAATTATTTAACAGTTTAGAACTGTGTGTATGGACCACAATTCTGCCAAAGTTGCAAAAAATTGTGCCTGCTTTTAAAAATTAATTTTCTTTGGATAATCTTTCCCTTTTTGGTGCAGGGTGCGGTATGGAGGGTAATTATCTTCTAGGAGCCTGGTTTACCCAAATCAGTCTTTCACTTAGAGCTATCTTCCCTGTACTCTCCTCTAGCTTGCTTGGGGATGAAGAGTCCACAAGACCTTCATTCACACTGTAGCCCCACCACAGTGAGGCGGCAAAACTGGGGGAAAACACCAACCCAGAACTCGAGCTGGACAGTCGAGAGCACAAGCTCAGCAGAGTCCACTTGTTAACCACCCTCTGCCACCCACTGTGTGAGCTTGGGCAAGTCCTTCACCTGGCAGCTTTTCAGTTTTATCGTTAGAAAAAAAGAGTACCTTCCTCTAGGACTAAGTGGACCCAATGGGGGAAAAAAGCATACAAACTGTAGCATAGTACATCATGGTACATCATGGGATCCTCCTTACTTCAGTGCCACTTTCTGTTGTCTGAAATGACACCTCCTTCTCTCACTTCTAAGTTTCTACTCTATGCAAAGTGGAGGCAAACAAATTCTTCTGTATAACATTGCAACAGAAACATCATTCACATTAGGCATCATTCAGATGCAGATGTCAAAATGTTCATTCAGAGTTAAGTCATTCAAAAGATGTCAACTCCCAGGCTTACCAGTTTGTCAAACACTACCAGAGAGAGAGAGAGTGGCTCCTTTATCACAAGCCCCAGGAGTGACTCTGATTGGATTATCTTGTGCCATATACCTAAGACTGAATACAGCACTATGCCAAGAAAGGTGTAATGATCCCTCGAACTGAAGGTGGATTCAACCCCATCCATAGCACACATATGTTAGGTAGGAAGTCAGAAATGAGCTTATGTGTGTGTGACAAAGGTCTAAGGAAATTATATCTAGGTCCAGCATCCTCCGATAACCTTCCAGGTGCAGCCCAGGATCTGCACTTCAAACATCCTACCTTCCAGAGGGTCCTGCCCCTTCTACCCGATAACCATACTTCCTCTAACTGGGGTGACACCAGCCAGGCTTCCCCTGTCTGATAACTTCAGGGGAAAAACTCAGAAAGGAATTTTTTGTATTTACATCCAACAAGTCCTTTGTTCCGGGAGGAGGAGAAGGAGAAGAGGCAGGAAGGCAAGACCCGTCCCCTTAACAACCCCAGCCTAACTGTAAACTGCACACTCTCTCTCAGGTCCTGTCTGGAGAGGTGCCCACCTGTTCTTACAGATGTCCCTACCCTAATAAACCTTGCTATTTTGCTTTCCACTTACTCTCTGTCTCACACCTGAATTCTTTCTTGCACAAAGACAAGAACCCTTGCTTCTCAGGTAACACATAGAGCTTAGAAGAAGTAGTCCTCCAAAGGGAACTAAAATGACCACACGATCTCTACCATTTGACTTTCACTAAGAAAGTAACAATCTCTGGCTCATTCCCCATAACCATTCCAACAATAGGAAAGTTTCAAGAAATAACACTAGTTAAGAAGAACCACAGAACATAGGATGGTAAAACCGGGAAGTGATCACGCACAACCTGAGCCTCGAATAGGGAAGCCACACACACACACCCGAGACTCCCAGCTGATTCGTGTGTGAAGCAGTGTGAAGCAGAGTATCCAGAGAACAGTCACGACGGAGAGAGGAGGACGCGGTCAGTCGGTTATGACTTCCCAGCAGAGGAGCAAGATGACTGCCTCCATGAGCAGCAGGAGGCTAACAAAGAGGCGGGCATGGCCTTGGAACTTTTCATTCTCTACACTGTCCAGCCAGTGCTGTCAGGAAGAACCCTGAAACAGAGAGGGATTTCTGCACCTTTATCTGGCTGTGCTTAGGATGACACAGACTTTAGTTAACTTAAGTTAGAGCTCTTTCACTTTTAACTTACATGAATTCATCTCACGCACTCGACACTACACGAGCGGGGAGAGAAGAGGAAAATGAAATGGTGTGGATGATTCTGTGCCTTTTCACTAACTGAGTGCCCGCTCCAGGATGACGGTGAGGGGGAGGTGCAAATCTGCAAGCAACGCCTCCCTCTGGAGCTCAACTCGAGAAAACACAATTGGATTTAATGCTGGCAGGAACACTGGCTGGTTTGGACTTAACAAGAGATAGGATGGCTCGTCTCCAAATGAATGTGTAGGCAATTTTGGCCACACAAGATATCCACCCTACGTGCTGACTTTCAAAGCTATCATAGGTTGCAACTGCACTGTGTAAGGTGGACAGCCTGGAGGAAAGGTCACAAACAGCACAATCAGCTGCTAGTAACAACAGCTAACACTTGGTATAAAACGATGCTAGGCAGTGTCTGCTCCATTAACTCATCTAATCCTCGAAAAAACCCTATGAAGTCAGAGGCAGATGTTTTTATGATTCTCAGTCTACTGAGGAAGAGAGTAAGACTTGTCCAAGGTCACAGAGCTGATTAGCGGCAGAATGTAGGGTATGCAGATATAAATGTGTGCTTTCCCCCTATGTCGGGTGTTTCCTTTGCTAAGCTCAAAGCAGCAGCCCATGTTGTCATGCAGTGTTGCCCTAGGTGTGTTTTGTGGGCCAGAGCCAAAAGCAAACCTGCCAGAGAAGACAGCATCCTTCTCAGCTACTTTTTGTCTAAAAGCCTTGCCTCTCTGGGAGACGCTACGGTGGATGATACTGGACAGAGAGAAAAGAAGCAAAAACTTCTTGAGTTTTACAAGCAACTTGAATTGAGAGCCTGTAGTGGAGTAGGTATTTGTGTCCCTGCAAAATCAGCGTCCTACCATTCACCTAATAAGAGGGTATCAGGCGGTGGGGCTTGTGGGGTGATTAAGCTAAGAAGGTGGAACCCTCACGAATGGGAGTAATGTCCTTAAAAGGAGACATGAGAGGTTCCTCTCCCTCTCTCTGTGCCCCACAGGATACACCAAGACAGCAACAGAAAACCAGGAAGAGGGCCCCCACAGATACCTGATCTACGGCCTTTGGATCTTGAACTTGTCAGACTTCAAAACAGTGAAAACAAATGTTTGTGGTCCACATCACCCTGTCTTTTACAGCAGCCTAAGACACAGAGGTGGATAGTTATTGAACAAGATGACAGAATGAAGTCCTTCCCTCAAACAGACTGGTCTACATCTGGTGGTTGTGGTGGTCAGTGTGCCATTGTGCTTTAGCCCCGAGAGCTACAGCACAGAGTCCAGGTTTAGCACAGGGGACTCGGAGCCTTACTTTCAGGTGAACATCAGGGCTGAAACAATGAGCCTGTGGGTGGTCAGCTGTCAAGGCCAGGGACAGGGACGTTAGAGCCCTGCCTGAAATGCCAGGCTGCAGGGACACCACGAGCCCTGGCATGGCCCTTTTAAGGTGAGCTGGTAGTAGAAGAAACTCCAGGAAGGACAGAGATTGAATTTTCTGATATTTCAGATTAAACTTGATTTAGGGAACTAAAAAAAGTGGCATTTCTTGCCCTATGGTGTGATGGAATAAAACAAATCCCTCCTACAGATAAGCAAATTCCTAGGGACAGGACTAGAGTTGACCTTGGTAAGAACACATTGGAATGAAGGTCCTGAAGAGGCAAAGGGGTGTTGAAACAAATGAGGCCTTCAGACAGATAACATTCCTGAACAAGGCAAGATAAGGGAACAAAGGCATATCCTTGGATAACTAGAGATAGGAGAACAAAGAAGAGACCATGGTGGGCCTCCAGAGAGGGTGATGGGCAGGGAGGGAGAGAGGCTGCATGGTAGTAGGGAGGGAGAGGCAAACTTGGAGGCAAAAGGGCCCAAGCATGCATTATCAGCTGTGTAATCAGTGTGCTGCTTTTGAAAAACCCGAGGAACCCCTACTTTGGTGTCTTGGTGTGCGTAGTAACAAGTGTGGTTGGGAGCTAACTGCAAATTTTTGCTTCTGTACCCGATTGCTTTGCTTGCTAATACTTGTTTTTGTGAAATGCGCCCCCCACCCCCAGGTTAGCCAATACTCTATAAGTTTCGATTTCCCGAGAGTTTCGCTCCGGAAAGTTCCGGTTTCCCCAGAAAAGAAACTGACTGTAACTCCCACCCGGGGCTCCCGCCCGGGACAGCCACTCCCCATCTAATGGATCCAATGAGTATTCATGGTAACTTTCAAACTGGCCAATCAAGCCAAAGCATGTGAAATATGTTAATCTTGTGGTTTTTGTCTTTAAAAGCTGCTGGTAACTGCCGCTCAGGGCTTCTCTTTGAAATTGCTGGCAGGGAGCCCATTTGCGCAAATGTCTAATAAAATCCTCTTGCTATTGCATCTACCAGTCTGGAGATTTGGGTCTTTGGGGCGGCCACCCGAGCATGTTGGATTCCCGATTTTGGGGTCCTTCACTTTATTTATTTATTTATTTATTTTTTGAGAGGCAGAGTGGACAGTGAGAGAGAGACAGAGAGAAAGGTCTTCCTTTTGCCGTTGGTTCACCCTCCAATGGCCGCCGCGGTTGGCGCGCTGCGGCCGGCGCACCGCGCTGATCCGATGGCAGGAGCCAGGTGCTTCTCCTGGTCTCCCATGGGGTGCAGGACCCAAGAACTTGGGCCATCCTCCACTGCACTCCCTAGCCACAGCAGAGAGCTGGCCTGGAAGAGGGGCAACTGGGACAGGATCGGTGCCCCGACCGGGACTAGAACCCGGTGTGCCGGCGCTGCAAGGCGGAGGATTAGCCTAGTGAGCCACAGCGCCGGCCTGGGTCCTTCACTTTAAATTAGCCTGGTGTGGCTTACTCCCCACACACTAAAGACAGGACTGAATACAGATGGGGATTTTGGGCTCTTGAACCCACTCAACACCAAGGAGGCTTCATCACTCTGGAATGAGTACAGGTGGCCTATGAGGTATGTAAGATGCATAGGACATGCTCAGGTGGGAGGGCAACAGGGTGATTAGCAGAGAGGCTGAGTGAAGGAGAGCTGTCTGGACAAGGCACTCATGGGCTGAGAGGGCCTAGAGCCCACAGGGCACAACACATCCCAGTGAGGTGTGATGAGGTTCATCAGAGGACACCAGTTTGGATATCAGAGAAGTGTGGGAAGTCCAGGTTGAGTCCAGTCCTAAGGTTAACTGGCAGTGGAAATAGGTAGACATTTTTATGGAAAATGACTGATGGAACAAGGACAAAAGCCTTAGCCATTTCTGCTCCTTACCTGAAAGCAGATAAAATTCGCTTTACCACTTTACCCCTGCTTCCTTTCAGGATACCAGTTCAGTCCCACGCTCTGTATTGTTCCCCACCCCTGCCAACCCATATTCTTTTCCATCTTTGCAAGCCCTTAAAAAAACCTGTAAGAAATAACCCACCTCCACCCCTGCCCTCCCTGCGGAGCCTTAGACCACCCTACGCCATATGTAAGACCTAGCCCATTGGAGGGCTGTGCTCTTTGTCAGGTGTTCTTTGTGTGCAGGCCAGCAGCCAGCTACCTCTGCAAACTTATTTTTCTTCTTGAATAAATTCATTTTGGCTGTGAGTTCGTATCCTGTCTCCTCTCTGTTCTGCCCTTCTTTTCCTTAAAATGACCATCTGGTTCTAAAATTGATTTTCAAATGAAAAAGATTCATAATATAATAGCCAAAAATATCTGGAAATAAAAAGTTGGAGCATTTACACTTCCTAAGACTACCTCGAAATATCAGCGAGGGAGTAGACAAAGACATCAACAGAGAGTCCAGAAATAGATATATACATGCGTGAACATTAGAAGTTCTACAAAGTTCAAAGGGGATTTAATTGAGAAGAAATAGCTTTTTAAACAAACTATGCTAGAATTATAAGAAAAATATTCATATAGTCCTCCATACTCAAAAATTAACAAAAAATTAATCACAGACCTAAAGAAAAACCTTAAAGTCTTAAAACTTTTAGAGACACAAACACAGGAGTCAGGTAACCATTTGCTAGATAAAACAAAATTACTAAAATTAAAATTTGATAACTTGCATTTTAGCAAAACTTTAAGCCTCTGCTTTTCAGAAGACACTATTAAAAGCACCAAAAGACAAAATGCAGACCACAAAAGATATTTTCCACTACATATCTGACAAAATTACAGCTGGTATCCAAAAATAAAGAAGGAACTCTAAAAACTCAATAAGAAACTATCAACTTTTAAAAGTGAGCAAAAATTTTAACAGATACTTCATTAAAGAAAATATATGGTTGGCACATAAGGACTTGGAAAAATGTTTCACATTATTAATCATTTGGGAAAAGAAAAATTAAAATCATTAAGTGATCCTTCTAACAACTGGTAATGATGTTGAAATGATCAAGATAGACCTTAACAGGTAAGGAAAAAGCTATGCTCTTATATACACTGAATGGTGCCATTACTTTGGAAACGTGTGGCAGTATCTTTAGAAATTAAACAAATATATGACCATACTAAGTATTCCACGCCCAAGTATTTTCCCAAGAGGAAAAAAAAGCATATCTTCATACAAAGCCATGTATAGAAATGTTCATAGCTGCTTAACTGGTATTATTCAAAAACTGAAAATGTAAATGCCTATCAGCACGTGAATGGAAGAATGCACTGTGGCGTATCCATACAATGGAATCCTACTCAGTAATAAGCAGGAATGAAGTACTGTACATATAAAATGGAGCGACTAAAGCCTAACCCCTCCAGGAGCTGGTGCTGTGCCATAGTGGGTTAAGCCTCCATCTGCAATGTTGGCATCCCATACGGGTGCCAGTTTGAGTCTTGGCTGCTCCACTTGTGATCCAGCCTCCTGCCTGGGAAAGGAGCAGAAGGTGGTCCAAATGCTTGGGCCCCTGTGCCCATGTGGGAGACCCGGAGGAACCTCTAGGCTCAGTCTAGTCCAGCCTTGGCCATTGTGGCCATTTGGGGAGTGAATGAGAAGACGGAGGCTCGATCTCTCTTTCTCTCTCTCCCTTTCTCTCTGTAGCTCTTTCAAGTAAGTAAATAAATCTTAAAAAAAAAAAAAAAAAAAAAAAGCCTGGTACCCCAGAAGAGAGTAGTAGTGTATAATTCAATTTATATAAAATTCCAGAAAATGCAAACAAATCTAAGTGACAGAAAGCTGATCAGTGGTTGCTGGAGACAGGGGTGGGTAGTGGAGAAGACTTAAAAAAATTCTCAGGGTTGACAGAAGTATTTCCTATCTTGATTGTGGTGATGGCTTCAGGGGTGTATGCATATGACAAAGCATCAGATTATATGCTTTTAATATGTACAATTTATTGTCTGCAAATTATGTTCCAGTAAAGCTGTTTAAGAGTCCTTGTTGGGATAACAAATTAGACAAGAGGTCTCTACAAAGTTCATGGAAAATATGTTCTACAAAAAAAACTGTATGTGGATTTCAAATTTTGGGAGGACCAAAATAAACTTATCATTTAGTTCTATTTTCCACAAACACTTAGCCCCCTAGTATAATTTTGCTTATAATAAAGGACCTGGCACTTCACACGGCTTGCACCCGTGCTGAGTAATAGTGTCAACATATCGTAGTATCTTTCCTGCCACAGTCATAGAAGCCCAGGAACAGAGGGGTCTCATCTCCAGATAGGCCCTGGCAGCAGACAGGAGTGGGGACTGAGGAAGCAGTGCTGTCTCCGACTAAGAACCTGCATTTGGGAATGGGGGGGGGGGGGAGCATTGAGCAGAAATGGGTTAGAACCCAGTTTAATCCAACAGTTTGCTAGCAGTGTGACCTGAAGCAAGTGCCTCACCTTCTGTGAGTTTTCAGATTCCACGTCTAGAAACAGTAGTGCACACCGACTAGTCTCATGGAGGTGTCTGGGAGGACCAAGTGAGACAATCCAGGAAAAAATAGAGACACACACCCTGCACACAGGACGCAAGGCAGCCTTGTGAAAGGAGAACAATAGCAAAGGTCTGTGCCAGAAGAGGCCGCTGAGCACAGATGCTTGGAGACGGGCGAGACCATGAATCAGAGGCGGTGGCTGCTGCCGTCTCGCCACTGAGTACCAGGCTCTCTGCTCACAGAGATGATTAACGGGCTGGGTTCTGTTTTCAGGATGCAATTACAACAGGGAAAAAAAAAGTGTGAAGACTCTTTTTTTTTCCTCTAGCTAAAAATGTGTTACTCTGCCTAAGTGAGTTGCTAATGAAACTATAGCATTGGCCACAGCAGGTAGTTAGCAGAAATGGCACAAATGTTTAGAAACAAGATGATCTGTTCACAGAGGAGGATGCCCTGTCCTTGGAGAAGGGACAAAGATGCTCCAGGGACAGTAAGTTGGGTGGTCACAGCGAGGGAGAGACAAGTAGAAAACCAGATGATTGTGGCTGCAGAGAGCAGCAGATGCAGGACTGAGCTGACCTGCTGAGGTCTTGCTCCTTGAAAAGTCATTTTCTCATGGATTATCTTGTCTGTGGAGTGAGTGCAGGCCATCAAATACAATTTTTCGAAAAGTTTGGGTCCTATTTCTCCATAAATCAACAGTGAGGACAGGCCAAGGTTTTGTTTAGTGAGTCAGCAGGCTGAGAAAGCTGAGCAATGACTGCTATGATAGGTTCTAAACTGGTCAATATCAAGGCAACAGAAGCCAAAGCACTGGGTTCCTTTTCTACTAGACATGAATCCTTTGCATCTCTACCAGCCAAAAGGAATTTGTGCCTTGTTAGTAAATAGTAAAAACTAAGTCCAGTGAAGTTGCATTCCCCTAAAGCCTGGTGGTGAAACCTGGTCTGCCTCAAGCTTTTGTAAATAAAGTTTTATTGGCATATAACGCCTTTGCTCAGGTATTCTATGGGGCTGCTTCCACGCTACAAAAGCAGAATGCAGACATCGTGGCAAAGACCATCTGGCCAGTGCAGCCTCAGATATTTCTCTGACCTTTGACATAAAAAGTTTGCTGATCCCTGCCCTAAAATAGTCGAGCCCAAAGTGGGCTTTGTAATGAGAATGTTAGTGTTGCAGTAGAAGGGCCTTGGCTTTCTCTTCAGATTTCAAATACAGAGCGACACACACACTTGTAGGCATACATGCATACACACTTATGATCCAGCTCTCTGCTTGTGGCCTGAAAAGCAGTGGAGGATGGCCCAAGTGCTTGGGCCCCTGCACCCACATGGGAGACCGGAAGAAGCTCCTGGCTCCTGGCCTCAGATCAGCTCAACTCTGGCCATTGCAGCCATTTGGGGAATGAACTGGGTTTGACTCTGTCTTCTGAGTGGCAGAAGTTCACTCTAAGGCCTCTGGGACAGTTCAAGACCCTGTCAGAGGTATCTCAGAGGTAAGGGGGGAATTATAAAGATGTCCCTTTGAGAAGTTTTTAATAGCAACAAAGAAGGAACTGTATTTCCAATAAAAGCAAATATTCAAACAAAAATGTATTGGATTAAGCTTCCAATGAATGTTCTGAAGTCATTAGTTATGGTAATAAGGGACCCAGAGTTCTGGTTTAGCGAGTTAAGCTCCCACACACAGTGCTAGCATTCATATAAGGGGCACCAGTTCAAGAGTCAGCTACTCCACTTCCAACCCAACTCCCTGATAACGGCCTAGGAAAAGCAGCTGAAGATGGCCCAACTACTTGGGCCCCTATTACCCATGTGAGAGACCCAAATAAAGTTCCTGCCCTCCTGGCTCTGGCTTCGGCCTGGCCCAGCTTGGCTGCTGTGGCCATCTGATAAGTGAACCAGCAGATGGAAGCTCGCTCTCTCTCTCTCTCTCTGTAACTCTGAATTTCAATAAATAAATCTTTTTTAAAAAAAGGAATGATTATAAGTCTACATTTTTGTTAATACAGGAAGGTCTCCATGGCCTATTGTTGAAAGAACCAAACTCAACCCAAGCAGCATGACCAGGATGATGCATCTGTTTAAGGATATAAGTACATAAAAATTATTGAAGGACAAACACCAATTTAATAATAGCACTTATTATTATTGGATGGTGACTTTTAATTTTCTTTATGACCATCTGTTTTGTTATTCCAATTTTGTAAGTATGAATGACATGAATAATAATAAATAAACATTAAGGATTTTTTTAAAGATTTATTTATTTATTTGAAAGTCAGAATTACAGAGAGAAAAGTAGAGACAGAGAGAGAGAGAGAGAGAGATCTTCCATCCACTGGTTTACTTTCCATATGGCCACAACAGCCAGGGCTGGGTCAAGCTGAAGCCAGGTACCAGGAGCTTTATCCCAGTCTCCCACATGGGTGAAGGGGCCCAAGCACTTGAGCCGTCCTCTGTTGCTTTCCCAAGCGTATTAGCTTGCAGTGTCCTGAATTGGAAGCAGAGCAGCCAGGTCTTGAACCAGTGCCCATATGGAATGCTGGTGTTGTAGACAATGGCTTTATCCACTATACTATAGCACTGGCCCCCAAGGAATATTTTTGAAGGCTTTCCTCATAGACAACTATATTGCAACTATATAGACAACTATTGTTTTTAGAGGATAACATGATTTTGCCTCATAATGTACACATTTATATCAATATAAAGCATTTTAATAAGAAGGATATAGTACAAATACTTCCCTCCAAAGGACATAATGCATCCTGGTTATTCTAAACTATTTTGTCTGAAGGGTTAACTACTTTCCCAAAGAGAACAGGATATGATAGAGGACTCAAAGAAGACATGCTACAGTAAATACACTCTTTTTCAGAACTATATTGATTCACAGCCCTTAAGGCATTTAGATCTGGCTAAAAAGCCCATGAGAGCATTTCAGGCATGGAAAGCCAAGAAACTGTGGCAAAAAAAATGACCTACATGAAAGATCTCTGTGAGTGAGAATCCCGGTGGAAAGAAGGTGCCATCAAAGAAGGAGGTACCTTTCTCTGAAGGGAGGAGAGAACTTCTACTTTGATTATGACCCTGTCTAAATAATGTAGGAGTTTGTGGACTTAAGAGCCTTCCATAGCCTTGGCAGCTCATGACAAGACCCTTGGGTGACCACTGACATCATAAATAAGAGTATCAGTTGTTAAATCAACAACAGGAGTCATTGTGCACTTGTTCCCCATATAGGGCCTCTGTCCTTAATGTGTTGTACTATGAGAATGGTAAAACTAATCTCCAAATAGTACTTTATACTTTGTGTGTCTGTGGGGATGCGAACTGTTGAGATCATTACTTAGTATACAGTTGATCTTCTGTGTATAAAGATAATTAAAAATGAATCTTAATGAAGAATGGGATGGGAGAGGGAGTAGGATGTGGGACCATTTGGGGGTGGGAGAGTGGGTATGGGGGAAGAACTGCTATAATCCAAAAGTTGTAACTATGAAAATTATATTTATTAAATAAAAGCTTTCTATTAAAAAAGAACTATATTGATACATCTTTGAATTCTAATCATTGACACCAATAAAAACTAGAATTTTATGTAAGCATATAGACTGACCTCATAAACTTCTACCTAAGAAAATTATTGATTATCTACACAAGATAACTATTAATTATCTACCTAAGAAAATTAACAATTATCTATGTAAGAAAAGTCCATATGACATACGACCTTTTTTTAGATTGATTTATTTTGAAAGAGTTACAGAGAGAGAAGGAGAGGTAGACAGACAGGGATCTTGCATCTACTTACTGGTTCACGCCTCAGATGGCCCCAATGGCCAGCTGTGGGTCAGGGTGAATAAAGCAGCCAGGGGCTTCTTCTGGGTCTCCCATGTAAGTGGCAGGAGCCCAAACTCTGAGGCCATCTTCCACTGCTTTCCCAGGTGCATTAGCAGGAAGCTAGATTGGAAGTGAAGCATCTGGGACACGAATCAGCACCCATATGGGAAACCAGTATCACAGGAGTTGACTTTACCTGCTATGCCACAATGCTGGCCCCAAAATGTGACTTTTCAAGGCAAACATTAAGAATGCAATAGCATCTTCCTTTTTCCTCTTTATTTTTCACAAGACATCCCAGACCTGCTGCTGTCACTGTATGTGTGTTGCAGTCTGCCAGGCAGCATAAGGGTGGAAAAACCATGGACATTAACCCAACACCCCCATTCGCGGCTGCTCAAACCTCTTGGCCACTTACACTCTGTTTCTGAGGTCAAACTGCTGTGCAAAAATCCTACAACTATTTGTTTAAGAGTTTTCCAATTTCACAAAACAATCAGATACAAGGTAACATGATTACACAATATATCTAATACATCAGTTCAACCACATGAATTATAAATGTTAAATATAGTAAATTGGCTGGTAGTGACTAGTACTTAAAAATGGAGGAAATGCTCTTTTCTTTCTCTGGATTAAGAGAGAATAAGAGTTGAAGTCATTAGTGTCTATTTCTGTTTGAACTATGCTCAGGTTAAATAATATATACAACAGGCCGGCACCGTGGCTCACTTGGCTAATCCTCCGCCTACAGCACCGGCACCCTGGGTTCTAGTCCTGGTTGGGGCGCCAGGTACTAGTCCCAGTTGCTCCTCTTCCAGTCCAGCTCTCTGCTGTGGCCTGGGAGGGCAGTGGAGGATGGCCCAAGTGCTTGGGTCCCTGCACCCACACGGGAGACCAGGAGGAAGCACCCGGCTCCCGGCCATGGATCAGCGCCGCGCCAGCCGTGGCAGCCATTAGAGGAGTGAACCAACAGAAGAAAGACCTTTCTGTCTCTGTCTCACTGTCTATAACTCTCTGTCTCTCTCTCTCTCTCTCTCTCTCTCTCTCTTTCTCATATATGCAATAAAGAGAAAAATCTTGCAGAAATAGGAGAGGTGTAGAAGAGGCTGTATATGCCTTACTAAGATATGAATACTGAAATCTTTCTCATTTTTCATGTAAGAATAAACTCTGGATAGCACAGACAGCACCAAATAGGTTTGTGAGAAAGAATTTTGCTAGATTTCAGTATCTTAGGTAAAACTGGCAGGAAGACATAGCTAAAACAAGAGGTTGGAGTATTTAGATGGACAAGAGGAGGAAAAGCTAAACACATGTACAATTAAAGCTTAGTCAAGTTATATTTTTAAACACTTGTTTGATTTATTCATGTTACTATGTTAATGTGTTTAAAAGGAAGCTTGATAAGGCAATTGGGAATATGCCCTAAAGAATTATTCTGCAGTGGAAATTTGTGACCAAAGAAGCCTTTTTCCAACTTGACATTAGTTTTTCAGTGAATTAATTGCAAATTTCAAGAATTATGAGATATCCTAAGTTATTTGTATTAGGAAATGAACAGGAAAATGTAATTATTTTTCCCCTCAAATAATATTTGAGGTCTGAAAAGAAGCTATGAGCTATGTCATATTTCTTGTATCTTTCTGACAGTTTGTAATTACTTTTAATGCTGCTGTTCTCTAAATTATTAATGCTAATCTGTCATGACAGGGGCTGAAGAGAACCAGTGATTATATAACCTTTTACTAGTAAGGCTGGTTTTAAATAAATGTCTTAATCACAAGAAAATAGAAGAGTAGTTACTTTAAAGGAAATAGATTTGCACCTTCTTCCAGGTCCCACCCATCCCTTCAAATAAAACAAATGCACACTGACAACAGTTGAGGCAGGACAATCCACGCAATAACTCTGCAAGTGACATGGTATGATGACACCCAGTGATTCAAAGACTCACAGAGCTCCAAGGTGTCTTAAAAAGCTCATCGGCTGCAACTTGCCTGCCAGTGTCTGCGCCATCTCTATTAATCACAGCCAATGGCCTCCTGGGCCCTGCTTAAAGATCTGCAGAATGCCAGCAGGCTTCTGCCCGAAGGCATCACTCTTCCTTATTTTGAGTCAAGACCTTGATTCCCATAAATTCTGCCTCCTGTTCTCAGCTCTGCCTTCTGGAAGTACACGGAACAGGCAGGTCCTCTCACTCCAGTCCTGCGTGGCAACCCTTCACAGGTTTGGAGTTCACAGTGGTGTTCTCTCTAGCTTTTCTCCTTTCCGGGCTAAACACACCAACTTCCTGGAAGAAGCTCCAGGAGACCAGAGGCCCTCTGTTTTCCTCACCCCTTTGGCTGGACACTCTCAGCACAATAGAGAACTCGGCAAATAAGAGCTGAGGGAATAAACTAAGAGTCTACTCATCATCTCCAGTGACAAATCGGACCACTCTTTTCCTTTCCTTGGCCAGTCATACCCAAACTCCTGTGTCAGGAGATGATCTCACCTAAATTAACGATTGAATGAGAGGCACAGTTCTTGATTCCCAATTCCTCCATGTTTACGCCCATTCTAACTTTCTTTTATCATCTCGATTGCTCTCCCTTCCATTCCTCCACCAGTTGTCTCTCTTCTGCTCTACCTCTTCACAGCCCCTCCTCCCATTTATTCAGTATGTTTGGGTGGCCTTCCTAAAAACAAAAATTCCCCTTTACCTTAACTTTTCTTCAAAAGCTGTCACCTTTTTCTTCAATGCCAATGGCTGCATTTTCTACAGACATATTGCATGTCCCCTTTATAAAACTGCGAATATTTCCTTGCTAATAAAAACACATAGGCAAGAAGTAGGAAGTGCCACCAAAAGATTTTAGATTCTGCATGTGGTGAAAATGACTAGTAAGAGTGGACAACTAATAAAGAAATGTCAATCAAATGAATTAATTCAGAGACACACTGAGGAGTAGGGCCAAGTATTACTGTCAAATAAGCAAATATTAACCCTTTGGAAAAATCTTTTATTGTTTGACATAAACTCATGTTTATGTCAACACATTGAAATAATGCTTAACTATCCAATATATTTCTTACAAAAAGGCAAAATCTTGATGGTCTAAATTCTGTTGCAAAATCAATTAAAAACATACGTTTTCACCCTATTTTAAAACCCACTATCAAAATTTAATGATACCAGATTCACACCTTTAAATTTTTTTATTTGTGTTTTCTTTCTAAGATACAAGGATAAAAAGTTCCCACTGACAGGTTCACTTTCCAAATGCCCACAGTTACCAAATGCAGACCAGGGTTGAAGCTGCGAACCAGAAACCTACTCCATGTCTCCTTTGTTGGTGGCAGGAACCCAACCACCTCAGCCATACTCACTGCCTCCCAGGCACCACATTGGCAGGAATCTGGAGTCAGGAATTGGATCTGGACAACACAGGTACTCTCATATAGGACGTGAGCTCTCATATAGGACGTGAGCATCTTAACCAGTAGGACAAACATTCACCCTCATACCTAACTTTAATCTTTAGTCTGATTTATTAATATCAGAAATCAAATGTATAAGATACATTCCTCTGTTTGTTTGTTATTAATTCCTGCTAACATCCCTTTGTGATAATTTACATTCTATTGAGGTTCACCATTTCATCCTGGTCATGTTGGGTGCTTCTTTAGAGTGAGAGACTGTATTAAGGAATCAGAACCACATAGTATATTTGAAAACAATTAAAAACTACCATGCTTTTATTAGGTTCTAGGCTGATTACTTCATGCACATTATTTCCTAGAATCATGGAAGGAATAATATTACTTCCATTTTAAAGATGAGGAAACCAAGGTTCATAGAGCTTAAGTAATGTGCCTAGGACTATACAATCAGTGAGGAGCAAAGCTGCGATTCAAATGCTAAAACCAATGCTCTTAACCACAGTACCATTGCTCTCCTTTATACATTATTTAAACTCATTCCCTTGAGCTAAGAGTTAGGATACAGAGGTGCAGAGAGGCGAGTAGTTTATGCAAGCTCACACACACTGCTAATAGCAAAAGCATAGATCACCCTTTGAGACCCACACCAGCTAAGAGGAAAAGATGATTTACAATCATACCAGCTTCTGAGGCTGGCTCCCCTTTTCACCAGAAAGCATTTAGGTTCTGATTGGGAAGCTGTCCTGAGGACCAAGTGAATGGAAACTAGGGTTGGAGGGATAAGAGAGAAAGGGGGCAAGAGCTTCAGTCTCTGCACTTAATTTGCCTGTTGTTTTCGACTTTGCCCTCATGCTGTGATCCCACATTTAGATAGCACTGAAGAACTAAATAAAACCTCTGTTTCTCCAGCACTTTCCCCATCATTCTGTCTTTAACAGCAACCTATGCCATTGGGAAACACAGCAAGGACAGACAAACCACAAGACATTACTAGTAGAGGAAGGAGTCATCCAGGCAGCCCATACCATGGCCTGACAAACGCTGAAGTCTTTGCTGATCCAAAGCGAAAGTTCAAGTTGAATTTAAATAGGAATCTAAGAAATCCATACCACTGCCAAGGACATAGAGAACTTTTGCTGAGCTATACAATAAGACATTTGTGCAGAACACATTTGCATTTGAAACTACCAACAAATCCTAAATGTGCGGCACATGTACAGATCTGTGCAGGAGCAATTAGGAACAGAAATAACCAGAGCAAGTGAATTCGAGCTGATGAGGTTTCCGTGTTCCAGGCAGTTGCTTCCTTCACGTGACTATTCTCTACCCAGGCCTCAGGACTAAGATGAGAAGCTGCTTTTTCTATAAAGTTTCCCCAGATCCCCAAAGCTAGGCTACATGCCCATCTGATGCATTCCATCTTTCATTTCTCCTGCTCATAGCATGTGTACCCTGATATCAGTATTACCAGTCTGCTTCTCAACTTTTCCCATGCAATGGTACAGTTTATGAGAGCCTTAGGAGTCTGGTCCTCAAATGACAGCCAACAAGAAAACAAAAACCACAGTCTTACAACAACAAGGGACTAAATTTGGCCAAAATTTGAGTGAGTTAAAAAAAGTATTAATCCCCAGAACCTCCAGAAGGAGACATAGCCCTGACAATTTTGATTTTGGCTTTATGAAATCCAGAGTAGCAAATACAATCTAGCAGACTGGACTTCTGATCTACAGAACTATGAGATACACACTTGTGCAGTTTTAATGAAGCCACCATGTTTGTAGTAACTTGTTGCACCAGTAATAAAAAACAATAGAGAGTTAATGTACTATCCATCAATTTACTACCTACCTAATATGAGCACATGTAGGTTCATATACTATATAGATATACATATACATATACATATATAAATACATAATATGTATATATGCATATTTGTCTATCTGTATGAAGATACTGTGTCTATAATCTATATACATACGCTCATCTTTATCTGTTATTGGTCTAAAATCCACCCCCACCCCGCTTCTCCTGTTTGTTGCCTGAACTGGCTTAGTTCTTTTATTTCCAAACACACATACTTTCCTTCTGGAAGGACCAACAACCACCAGCAAGCAATTCAATCAGTTGTGGGATCCTCTCCTGTGTTCACTCACACAAATATTCCGTGTTTCTTGCCATAGTGTTGTATCTACATTCTGCCCTCTGTGACTACTCTCTCCTTTACCTACTGGTAAAGCCTACTGGGCTCTGTCCTGACTCCACTCCTTCATGCTCAACAGTAACCAGCAGGTGCACACTACCTCATCCTTAATTAGTCCAAGCTCACTACCTCAACCAGTGAATAGTGCCCCAACCACACTGGTGTCTGGGAAAGATCCTGGAAAATCATCAGGATATAACTGGTTCATTTCTATGAGTGGGGTCACTTTTATTCTAAATGGGTCTTTCTGTTCTCTTTTCTCTTTAAAAGGACTTAACTTCAAACAGCTTTTTCAACTATTATTGAGAGACACCCAAAACAGAAAACTGTCACTAATATTCACCATTCTAGAAGAAGCATTATCCCTTAGAGAGAACCAGGCCAACAAAGTGCCATGGAGTCCACTGGAATGTGTTACCTCTCATAACAACATTTAAGCAACATTTCTTTATGGAAGATGCGTTATCCCTGAAATGGCACACGAGAGGCAAAAGACCACATAAATCCATCTTCATACAAGAAGAGTCAATTTCTAACTGCCGAGGCTCACAGAAATAGAGGTCTTACAGCATGCTACTTGCCACAATCTTAGACATGGAGATTTTACATACTTATATTTACTTGTATTCACTAAAACATATACAGATTTTGAGTACTGGCTTCATGCCAGTACTTTAACTTGTGTATCGTCCTATAATCTTCTCAACTCCATAAAAGAATCTTGCTATTACCTGCATGCTATAGATAAGCAGTTAAGAAACAGCCAAGAGCACAGGGCTAGAGCAAAACAAAGTTGGGATGCCCACCCAGGAGTCTAGAACTCAGGCTTGTTCTCTCAACTGCAGCACTAGGTTTTGTCTGTATCATGTGGACATTCACTGGAGTGAGATGGATGGACATCCTGCTCCTTGGGTGAATCACGTCACACTCCTGGTCCTCGTTTGTAAAGTAAGGGAGAATGACCATGTGTGCCCTCAGGCTCCACGTGGCTCCAATCATCTGCAGTTTCCAAGGGCCACCCCTCTGGTTGGGTCCCCTTCTTACTGCAGTATGAGAGATGGATGCCTGGTCAGTATGTACCATCAGCACCTCTTCTGTAATAATGTCCTGATGTCATACATCATATGATGATGTCATACATCATTGTCTTCTTTCTTTTTAAGATCATTTAATACCCCTATTTACTCACTCCTGTTAGTAGACTTCTTTGCAAAGAAATAGTGACAAAAGATTTCAGAGTGATTTTTCTGTGTGAAGGGTACACCAAGCTCTGCAGAGCACTGAGCCAGCATCCTAGCTCTGCAGCAGTTAAGTGCCATGAGGACAATGTTAGCAAGTAGAAAGAACCCAACCTCATGCATTGAAAGCCAGGTCTCAGCTTTGCAAGAGAGAGCATTGATCAATTGATGATGTCTTCAAAGGAAAGGCAGTTATTCATAGACCTCTGAAATAACCACTGACATTATAGGATCTGCAATTGTATCAGCTTGTGTTCAAATCAGTGTTCTACCACCCACTAGCTGTGTACAACTAGGAAAATTTAAACTTTCTGAGCATCACCCAAAATGGAATCATTGTAAGAATAAAGACCCACCAACTCATTAGCAACTGTCTTAAGGTTGTCCATATAAAAAGGTAGTGTAAAGAACACTGCTAAATATAGCAGGGGAAAAATGTTTTTCTTCTTGGATTAGGGCAGCAGTCACAAATGCAGTCACAGGCCCAACCTCACCTTTAGACCAATTTTAGTTGGTTCGCATTGTTAGCTTGCAAAGTATAAATAATTTTGAAATTAGCTACCAGCTTATTTTATACTTTTTCAAAATCTATATATCTAAAAAAGAAAAGGAAAATCCAACTATCTTACCTCTCTTAAAACCATGGTCTCTGGGTGGGAGGGAAGTTTTGGGGGGGGGGGAAGCCATTGTAACCCATAAGCTGTACTTTGGAAATTTATATTCATTAAATAAAAGTTTAATAAATGAAAAAAAAAGAATACACTTCTAATGCATAAAAAAAAAAAAAAAAAACATGGTCTGGAAGTGCCCCTCGTTTAGCCTGGTGCTTCAGATCTCATGCTCCACGACGGAGTGCCTGAGTTCAATTCCCAGAGCTGACTTCTGACTGGAGCTCCTTGCTAATGCAGACCCTGGGAGGCAACAGTGATGGCTCAAGTAACTGGGTTCCTGCCATTCACTTGGGAGACCAGGATTGAGTTCCCAGCTCCCAACTTCAGCCCCAGCCCAGCCCCAACCATTTGGTCATTTGGGAGTGAACCAATGGATGAGAGTGTGCTCTCTTTCTCTCTCTCTTCACTTCTCTAATTAATTAATTAAAATCTTGGTCTGACAACCTTGGCCTCATTTCTACATGAACACCTTTTCTTCTCCTTTCTCATATTATAATAAATGTCATATATTCACAAGAGTCCATGAAACACATATACAGTTTAAAGAGTAATTATAAAGCCCTCGTCTTTGTAACTAAGGTCCCAGGTCAAATGAAAGAACTCAGCCAGCACCCCAGGAGATCCCTGTGTCTTCCCTGCCACAGTTGCTATCAGTATGCAGGGATCGACACTTTTCCAACCTTCATGATGATCATTTTCTTGTCCTTCACTGTATTTTTACCATGTGAGTATGTAGTTCTAAACAAGGTTCTTCTGCATATTTAGAGAGCAGCATGTAAATGAAATGCCATGGAATGCCTGTCTAGCTACTGTTACTCAACATCACGACAGAGTCACAGAGTAATGGATTTCATTTATTTTCACTGCACTCTACAGTTAGACTCTCTGTCATCTCTACTCTAGCCTTGTTATAGGCATTTGTATTTGTTCTTTTGCAACAGGACATACAGATCCCCCATTAAGAAAAATAATTAACATTATGAGCGCATTCTGTTTTCTGAGTGCTCCAGCCAAGGTCCCCAGCTTACCCTGCAGCCCCACTGTGAGCTCAGCTTGCAGATATTCCCCACAAGGCTTAAACCTAAGGGGACTCAGTCTCTACAACTCCTCCTCTATGTCCTTACTCAATTTCCAGTGACCTTCTAAGCCCTTCTATTAAATGACCCAACAGTCAAAGCTGATCGGCCTACATTTATTAGCCCCTTCTTCTCAATAGGAGTTAAGAGATTCAGTGAAGCCAGAGCCAGATCATCCTTCTAGAAGCTCATAGCAGCTCCATCCAAGGCTGTTTGTCATTACTGTGCCTTTATGAGCCTTTGTCCAGCTCTCAATCTGTGCCGACAACTCCTCCGCCAACCCAATTTGAATTAATTTGTCAAGCAAAATTTTGTGAGATAATATATCAGCTGCATTACTGAAATAAGATCTATGACTTCTACAGTGATCTTTTCATCTTCTAATTTAGCCATTCTATCAATAAAAGCAATCAAGTTTTCTTGGCCAATTTTTCTTTATAAATCAGCTTTATGGGTCACAGACCCACATTCTTCTTGATGTTTATGGATTTTCATTCCTAATATCTGTTCCACTGTTTCACTACAATGGAAGTGAGACATCTAAGACAATGAGAAAGCAAAAGTCAGGCTCAGAGGTGGAGGTATGCTGAACGGGCTTGCTCTCTCCACCCTCCATGGTGCATAGAGAGCCAAGCTCCAATCTCTCAGGCTGGGCGACAAGGACCTGAACCACCTGACCCCAACCCACCTCCCTAGTCTCATCTTTTCCATGCATGAGTGGCATGATAAGGCTCTGCCTTGTCATAATTTTAGTGGGTTTTATTTCCCTGTGAAGTCCTTCATATCAGTTATGACTCTGTAGCTTGTGAGTGACAGAAAGCTAAGGTAGTGACATCAGGTATAGGTGGATTAGAACTCCAGCAAAGCACTTCCTCTTCACTCCCTGCCTTCTCTCTACCCTCCATCTTGCCTTTTTCAGTCCTCAAATATAGAAAGTCTCAATGTTAGATTGTATTATTTTTCTAAACTCTTCACTTCTTTTATGTTGTAGAATTCTATATCTGGGGTGGCAGTTCTCACACAAGGGTGATTTTGCCACCCTGTGGAACATTTGGCAATGCCTGGAAACATTTTGGTTGTCATTATTCAGGGGGCATGCTACTGACTGACAACTGGTAGGGGCCAGAGATGCTACAAACATCCTACACCACACAGAACAGCCATGCCACAAAGAATGATCTGGTACCAATTATCACTGGTGCTGGGGTGAGAAACTGTGTGTTCCGCCCTTTGTTCTGTGAATTAGCAGTGAACCTCTGTCTCCTCCAGTAGTTAAAACAAAATGCTGGGTCTGCTGTCAATGCCCACAGTGTTCCAATCCTGCTCAATGTGAATTCACCATCTGCACAAGGATGCTGCACACGAATGTGCACAAAAGGCCAGATGGAGGGCTGAGTGCAGCTGACCCAAGTCTGGAAGCCCACGGACCAGGCAGTCAGGGCCACACCTATCCAAGAACAGGGCACCTTTCCCCAAGATTCCTGATTCCCAGGAGTGGCAGGAGGGGAAGCCAGGCTCTTTTCTGCATCTCTCACTAGGTTTATATTTTTCACTTACTAAAGTTTCTAGGTAGTTCATGTGACTTTTTTTCCAAGATTTATTTATTTGAAAAAGCGGAATGACTGAAAAAAGGACACACACACAAGGAAAAAGAGAGGTCTTCCATCCTCAGATTCATGCAACAAATGGCTGCAGCATTCACAGCTGGGCCAGGCCAAAACCAGGAGATGGGAACTCCATCCATGCCTCCCACACAGATGGCAAGGGTCCAAGGACTTGGGCATCTTCCACTGCCCTCCCAGAGACATTATCAGGAAGCTGGATCAAAAACAGAGCAGAGGCTGACACTGTGGTGCAACTGCTTAAGCTGCTGCTTGTGACGCTGGCATCCCATATGGGCATCGGCCAGAGTCCAGTCTGCTCCACTTCCAGTCCAGCTCCTGGCAAATGTGCCTGGGTAGATAGCACAAGATGGCCCAAGTGCTTGGGCCCCTGCTCCCTACATGGGTGATCTGAATGGAGTTCTGGGCTCTTGGCCTTGGTCTAACCTAGTCCTGGCTATTGCAGCAAAATGGAGAGTGAAGTGAACCAGCAGACGGGTGATATCTGTAACTCTACATTTCAAAGAAATAAATTTCTTGAAAGCAAGCAAACATCTGGAATTCAAACAGGTTCTGTGATATGGCATGCTGGCATTGCAAATGGCAGTTTAATTCATTGTGCCACAACACTGACCTCTCACAAGAGTCTTCAAGACTCTATTTATTTGAAAACCAAAGTTACAGAGGGACAGAGAGAGAGAGGTCTTCTGTCCACTGATTCACTGCCCAAATGGTTGCAACAGCCAGGGCTGAGTCAGGCCAAAGCCAGGAGCCAGGATCTTCATTTAGGTCTCCCACTCAGGTGACAGGGGCCCAAGCACATGGGCCATCTTCCTCTTCTTTTCTCAGGCCATTAGCAGGGAGCTGGATCAGAAGTGGAGCAGCTAGGGCACAAGCTGGTAACCATATGGGATGCTGGCATCATAGGTGCTGACTTTACCTGCTATACAACAGTACCGGCCCCAAGGAGGTTACTTTCAAAGCAAAAGGATTTGACCCACTATTCCAGACTTCAAAGTGGAGGGGCCAATGTGCCAGGGAATACAAGAAACCTGAAACATCTAAGAGGGGGGCCCTGGATAACAGCCACCTGGGTCCTACAACCCCAAGGAGCTGAATTCTGAAAACAATAAGAAAAACATTGGAAGGAGACTCACCCCTACTGATACTGGGTGAGAACTCAATCCAGTCAACACCTTGAGTTTAACCCTGTGATGCCCTGAGCAGAGCAAGCAGCTTCACTGGACTTCTGATCTACGCAACAGTAAGCTAAGTAATGCGTGTTGTTTTAAGACACTAAATGTACGGCCACTCGTCACACAGGCATTGAAACCTAACACACCCTGAGCAGATTTCCAGTCACAGTGAACACCCAAACCCTCTGCTAACCCCAACACATCGAGTCTGTACCTATTCCCACTTTCTTTTTTTTTTATCTTTTATTTAATGAACATAAATTTCCAAAGTACAGCTTATGGATTAAAAAGGCTTCCCCCCCCCCATAACTTCCCTCCCACCTGCAACCCTCCCCTCTCCCACTCGCTCTCCCCTTCCATTCACATCAAGATTCATTTTCAATTCTCTTTATATACAGAAAATCAGTTTAGTATATATAAAGATTTCAACAGTTTGCCCTCACATAGCAACACAAAGTGAAAAAATACTGTTGGAGTACTAGTTATAGCATTAAATAACAGTGTACAGCACATTAATGACAGAGATCCTACATGATTTTTTTTAAAAAAATTGATTAATTTTCTATGTAATTTCCAATTTAACACCAAGTTGTTTTTTTTTCATTTTCAATTATCTTTATATACAGAAGATCGATTCAGTATATACAAGTAAAGATTTCATCAGTTTGCACCCACACAGAAACACAAAGTGTAAAAATACTGTTTCAGTACTAGCTATATCATTACTTCATATTGGACAACCCATTAAGGACAGATCCCACATGGGACGTAAGTACACAGTGACTCTTGATGTTGATTTAACAATTTGACACTCTTGTTTATGGCGTCAGTAATCTCTGTTTCAGTACTAGCTATATCATTACTTCACATTGGACAACCCATTAAGGACAGATCCCACATGGGACGTAAGTACACAGTGACTCTTGATGTTGATTTAACAATTTAACACTCTTGTTTATGGCGTCAGTAATCTCCCTAGGCTCTAGTCATGAGTTGCCGAGGCTATGGAAGCCTTTAGGGTTCGCCGAGTTCTATCTTATTCCGACAGGGTCATAGTCAAAGTGGAAGTTCTCTCCTCCCTTCAGAGAAAGGTACTCCTACCTTGATGGCCCCGTTCTTTCCACTGGGATCACACTCGCTGAGATCCTTCATTTAGGTTTCTTCCTATACCACTGCAGGCAGGGATGACTTGCCTGATTGTGCAAGCTCCATCATCTGAACAAAGTTGTTCAGCATGAGACCAAAGGACTTTACTTTTCGTGGAGCTAAGCCACCCTCTCCATTAGTGCTCAAGGATGGCCCTTACCTCAGTCATTCAGCAATGCTCTTTTTAAAAGCTCAAAGTGTATTATTTCTCAACCAAGATGCAAACACGGTATCAAGAAAAAAGCCGTCACCCTAATGCTGAGCTTTACCAGGGTGCAGCAGGATCTCACGGTGAGCCCTCTTGAATATTTAATATTCACTTCGTCTCCACCGGAGGCTGTGAGGCTGAATAGAGATGATGTCCTGGGATTGTTAAACATAACTCTGGCATGCGTGCCTGAAACACATTCTGGTCGCTCGGAGATGTAAGATATAAGAGGCAGAGTATTCTATGCTGATGTAACTCTTTCCTACTGAATCTCCAAGCTTAGCCACCATCAGAATGTTTAAGTATTTTGGGCCAAATGTTCATCTACTTGCAGTTTAAGCGATATTTAAAAAGTTAGCCACCAAGTCCCACTATAATTTGAAAGATATATTGGAAAGCACTATTGGGAGTTGGGAGAAGATGTTTTGATCATGAATTAAAGTTTCATAATACCACTACAGCATTTCTGATGGTGCTTTTGTCTGCCTGTGAGACATTTCTCCGGATTTCAGCTCTGCATTTACATTTTTAATATTCAGTTGTGTCTAACTCGTGCCCAGACTTTTGGCCGTGTTTACATTAGAAGCTAAAGAAAAGAATTTGCAGTTCCCAATTATTTGCTACTGAATGCTCTATTGTTTTTAAGCATGTCAAGGGTTCCTGGCCAATGATTAGCAACAGCAAAGTTATAGTTAGAATGACTACATTGTAAAAGAAAAGATAGGCCATAAACTCCTCTGGATAATTAAAAACCTAGACAAATTATACTTGTTTATTAAATGAACATAAACATGCTACTTATACAGATGATTATTGCATTCACTCTAAACCAATACTGGCTATTAGTTAGCAATTGGGCTTGTTTCCTCAGATTTAGAAAAGCTTTTAAAGAAGGCAGTGAAAGGTCTATTTTGTTTCCCCAGTTTCTCAGGGATCGTTGACTAAATGCCAATTTAGTTTCATGCAGCAGGAGATGGTATTCAGAATCATATTAAATGTCACAAAACTACCCTTAAATTCAGAGGTTTTTTTTTTTTCCCAATAAAGCATTGAATCAGTTACTGCATATGTGTATTCCTTGTGCACATACATCACATGTTTGTGTGTATGCCAGTGTGTGCCCATGTACACATGTGCATGTACATGTTCTGTAGGCATGTGTGTGTGTGTATGTGTGAACAGGTGTGCGCGTTTTGTGTGGATGTGCATTTGTATCTCTGAGTGCACACGTGCATGTGTGTGTGCATCTTCAATTTGGAGATGACAATGGAGTGGAAGGGTGATGGTAGCGTCATGGCTCACTTGGCTATCCTTCGCCTGCTGCGCCGGCATCCCATATGGGCACCGGGTTCTAGTCCCGGTTGCTCCTCTTCCAGTCCAGCTCTCTGCTGTGGCCCGGGAGGGCAGTGGAGGATGGCCCAAGCGCTTGGGCGCCTGCACCTGCGTGGGAGATCAGGAAGAAGCACCTGGCTCCTGGCTTCAGATCGGTGCAGCGCTGGCCGTAGTGGCCATTTGGGGGGTGAACCAACAGAAGAAAGACCTTTCTCTCTCTCTCTTTGTCTGTCTATCTCTATATGCAAAAAAAAAAAAAAAAAAAAAAAAAAAAAAAAGGGTGATGGTAAAGAGCATTGGGATTGGGATTGGTTGAGTATGTGGTTATAAGTATTTTCATGCCAGTACTTTCTCTACTTCCTGTTTTCTCTCTGCTAAAATGGACCCAATAAATAGATCAATATGGCAAGAAATGAGATAGCCACACTAGATAACACTGAGTGAGATGGACAATAGAGTCCTCAATGTAGAGAGAGGGACTCGTCCCTAACCATGCTGCATTTTCACCTGTCGTAGGGGCACTCGAGCAGGTTGCAGTCAGTCATGGGGTTGAAGAAAATGTGGGGTGGAATGTCATAGCTATCGGGGTTACTTTCTTTTTTCTACCCTTAATATTCTTCTCTTCTTCCCCTTTCTGGTCACAGGAGTAGACATCTGACTAAAGCTTACCTATCGGGGTACCCTGCTTTTCTGAACACCGATGAGTAAGCTAGGGCGAGCATGCCATTCAAGAAAGGTTAGCCAGGTTTCTATAGATAATAAGAAAGAGCTACTCCCTTTGTGTTACTATGAATAACCACTGTCCCCAACCACATGATAAGAACTTGTCTGCTAAATGAGGGAAATGAGAAACAAATAGAGACACCAGAAAGGGAATGGGTAGATGACGGATGGATGGATGGATGGATGGAAGCACAGACAGACAGACAGACATATATGATTGCCCTTGTGCTCCCCACCTTTAAAAGGGACAGGGGCACCAATAACTGTGTCCTAATCTGATATTCCTTGACAGACCAAACTCATCACTATTTTGGTTTGGTTTTCTAGTGATATCATTTGAATCCTCAGAGTCCCTGAACAAGAATGGGATCTGAGTAAAAGGACTGTCCCCAACCAGCCTCTAATCACAGAGCTGCAGCCGCATACTTTCAGGTTGGGAATGGAGTCACATCACAGGCTTCCAGAAAGCAAACAGGGTCTACTGGTGTTGGACCAGGTGGTGGCCAGCTCCACCCTCCAAACCATTATTAAGAGCAATTCTTTGATCCCTTGGTTTGTCTTTTCCCAAGTGGCTCTTCAGCTTCTCATCAAGTGGACTCCATGGTGGTCTTTCCCCAGTAGACCTTAATACGGGGCTAAACTTTAGGGTGAATATGACTTGGGCCCAAACCAGGGTGCTGACCACCTGTGCTCATCTAGTTTTCTACCATCTGTGCCTCTGGTCCTTACTGTCAGAACTTGGCAGCTAATGGGCTTCCTGAGCCAATCATGGGGCTGTGGAGAGATGGCATGATGGCCTTGACCTCATGGAATTTGTGTTGGACTTCCGCGCCCATGCAAGACAAAGCTTACTAAGTGCAAGGAAGCACTGAAAGTCATCTTCCCAGAACACGTTCGCCAATCATAATACACAGAATTCCTTTGAAACTTGATTAAAATAAACTAATAATAAAAAAGTTTTTATAATTTGGTCAAGGAAATAAATGACAAGATATTTGATGCTAGTAAGCAGATGTTTATCATTTTTTAGATATGATAATGGTACTGTAAATCTTGTATTTATTAATTTTTATCTCTTAGAAATACATATTGAAGGGGTTGGTGTTGTGGCACAGCAGGTTAAGGCACTGCCTGTGGTACTGGCATCCCACATTGGAGCACCAGTTTAAGTCCCAATGCTCTACTTCCAATCCAGTTTCCTGCTAATGTGCCTAGGAAAGCAGTAGAAGATGGTCCAAGCCCTTGGGCCTCTGCACCCACATGGGAGACCCATTTAGAATATCTCTTTCTCCCCTATCACTCTACCTTTCAAATAAATTTTAAAAAAAAAACTTAAAAAGAATACTACTAAAGTATATACAGATAAAATGATATGATGACTGGTATTTGTTTTAAATAAACTGGTGAAAGTGAAAGGGGAAGAGAGAAGTGGGTGGGGTGAGAAAGGATACCCATGTGTTGACAACTGTTGAAGTGGGGTGATGTTTACATGGCTCCACTGTACTATTTTACCAATGCCTGTGCTTGAAGATTTTCATAATAAAAGGTTAAAAAATAATTTCAGGCATATCATTCAAGATTCTGAAGTCAGCTCACTACAAGCAAGTTGATAAATGGTCATCAGCACTTCCCTGATGCGAAAAGCCAAACACCATGATGAAAACACATACCTTCCACCAAAAATACACAGCAGAGTCAAGCTGTGTACATGCCAAACCAAACCAAAGGAAAGTGATATTCCACCAAACCACAAAGCTACAAGACATGTCTGCTTACGCCAAAATCAAGCAACAACTGAGTACTATCCTTGCCCATGTCAAAACACTGCCTCTCCACCTTCAGGGATCAAAGGTGAGGCTGTGATTTCTCATCAGAAGCAGATACACAGTCCCTCTGAACACATGTAATAATGAGGATCTGAGTGGTTACTCAGTTCCTTCTCAAGAGGTCAGTTTTGACTGGAGCCATCGGCCATCTCTCAAACACGGGTACTCCAAACATACCCATCATACCGGGAAAAAGGATTCTTCCCCATAATGTTCAGAGACACAGGGAGTGCCTGTTTGAAGCCTGTTCATTTACGGATCTTTCTAAGCAGCAAAATGAATAGAGGACTCAGGGTGCCTGACACATACAAATGTGTCCTTATTTACTTTGACCAAATCACTGTGAGTGTATCACCGCTGCCCTCCCAGAAAAGGGAGTCTCGGCTTGGGTTTATACACAGGCAATAAAAGAGATCTTTGAAAATTGTGCGTTGAATGACTCCACACACAGTCTGTGGTGCATCATTTTTATTGAATGTGAGGAAGATGTCATCTGCGTGACAAGACTATCTTCTGGGCATGGCTGGACACAGAACCTTTAAGAAATGTTTAGCTTTATTCTCCGCTTCTGCCCAGCAGGACTCAGGGAGGGAGGCTGGTGTGGTCAGTGAGTGGAGCTCGGCCTTGGAGCACAGGCCCGGCTCTGAAGGAGACCCCACCTGGATGAACCCAGGTGCAGCCTGCGATTGTACTATTTCTTCCCCTGCCTTTCCCAGTGTCGGAACTCCCAGCCCTAGTCAGCTGTGGGCCCTGCAGACCATCAACCTGAGGGGTAGATCTATGCCCCACCCCCTCAACAATGGCAGCCCAGCATACCAGGCAATCAATACCCACATCCAACAATGGCATGTACGTGTCCTCTCAAGTCTCTCAGCCAATGGTTAAGAATGATGGACTATGGCACCATATGAGTGTATTTCAAAAAAATCCATGCAACAAATGGACTTAAAGAGAACACATATTTTCCATGAACTATGGAAGACTCTCCATACGCTCCCTAAGCATAATGAGCTTTCCCAGATTTGCCTGGTCAGGTGTCTGCTTTTCTCCTTAAACCAGAGGTTTTCAACTTAATCAGGCATCAGAATCACCTAATGGCTCCTAACACGTGTTTCCAACTCCACTGAGTCTAGTGAGCTGCCAAGTGAGGCTGATATGGCTCATTGGAAGGCAGTACCCCCTTGAGAAACTGCTTGAGAGCTTTCTTTTCAGTCTGGAGCCTTTTCTTGAATCCTAGTCTCCTTGGTTCCTGTCCTCTTTCTCCTTGGCACAGACGTTGGCCTTAACACCAGAAGGATCACAACACACAGGTTAGTCTGATTCAGCTTCAAGACTCCTGTTGATATATCTACTTGAACATCAGCTTAGCATGTTCACCAACCTAGAGATGACAGCATTCTGCATGCATGCTAGGACATTGGGATTTGAATTGCTGCTACTGCCTTACTGCCTTTCCTAGGGTGCTGAGTTAAATTCTCTTAGTTCCTGTCCCACCCATATTCTTTCTTCCTGCCCTGGAGCCCCAGTACAGAGGTTTCAACCCTTTGTAACTGCACTGACAGGACAGAGTACCAGCCGTGTGCAGATCTGCCCTCCCCTCTCCTCTCAATCCTGGAAGCCCAGACCTCAGGCTGTCCAGCATGCTCTGGTGCCTGCACTGCTGAACCACCTTGTATTTATCATTACCATTGCTGCGGCGGCGGCTGCTGTTGTTACTGTATGTCCTTCCAGAAAAGAGAAGGCCTAAAATCAGACCCAACTCTGTACATGATTATCTGGGAGGAATTTGGTCAAATGCCTTTAGTCCTCTTGGTCCCAAGGCTCAAAGAAAGAATCTGTCGATGCTCAGACTTCATCTGCAGATATTCTGATTTCATGGAGCTGAGAGGGGACTCAAGCTGCAATGTGCAGACAGAGCTGAGACCCACGCTGGCGTCACCCCTCCTTCAGGACTGAGGGGACCAAGACTCAGAGAGATCTGTGATGTGCAGGAGCTCCAGAGTCACTGAGATCTGGCACCAGGCTTCGGGCCTCCCAAATCCTAGTTCAGAGATCCATGTGGAAATGGAAGAGATGCCATCCCACTGCAAGGCAGGGCCGGACCAGAATTGTACAGAATCCTACTGCAAGGCAGGGCTGTACACAGAATCTCCACAGAGCTTGTTAAAACAAAATGTGCTCCAACCAGGCTCATAACCAACACACAAATTAAGAACAAGACATTACTAGTACCCCAAGAGTCCTCACTATTGCCCTCTCTCCATTTCCTTCTTTTTAACATGGGGAAAGAAAACTCATTTTTCCGCATACTCACGTGCATTTCTTGGTAGGTATATGCCTGAGTGAGAATCCTGATTCTGGATTTGCCCTCCACTCCCTGGCTGTGATGCTCTGAAAAGACCTCACAGTTGATTGTGAGTTGGGCTCCAGTTTTGAGGTCCCAACTTGTCTTCTCAGCTTATGGACCCTCCCTCTCTCCCACTGTCTCTGCATCTTGCCTGACTCCGGAGGTTGTGTGCCTCCCTCACAGAGGACCTCATTCTCCCACTAATGGGCAAGCTTTCACAGGCCTTCCTTCCCCACAAGAAAGCAACCAGGTCTCTCCTCTACAGGGCTGGGAAACTGGACTCATTATACACACTATTAGCTATAAAGGCTTCAGAGGCTATTAGAGAGAAACAAAAGTTCCCCTAGTGGCTTCCATGGAGGGTCTGAAATGTTTGCCATTGTCCTCAAACAACAGCATGTCACAGGGACATATAATTCAGCTGAGTCTGAGTAGGCCCCTGGCTCTTCACTGGTTTATTTATGTCATTTATGGGGAGCTTTTAAAGAATTGTATTTCCCAGTCAGCCTAATGCACTGATGGAAGCACACTGTCAGCCCTCAAAACTCAGAATCACATCGTTGTCCAGTAAATACGTTCCTGCTCTTTTATGGAGGTTTAAAACTGTGCTCCATTGAGAAGAGAAAAATGGTACATGTAGTGTGTGAGCATGGATCAAAATTCTCTCCACTTGGGGGAGGGTCATCTGAGGATCTGTATCTTTCACAAAATGTGGCAATTTATTTGAGGAAATCCCATTATAGCTAATAGGAGTTAAAACCATTAAAACAGATAAGGATGTCTAGCCATTTCAAGATTATTTTGTGAAACGCGCCCTGCTAAAAAAAAGAACGAATTTTGCAAAGAACATCACAAGTCTACTCATACCAATTCAACTCACAAAGACAATTAAAACTAAATAAATCTGATACCAGCGCTACATGCTTTTTAAAAATCTCTCCTTAAATACACCAAGCTTAGAAATTCTTACTACTAGGAAAACACGTGCTGCACATTTAGACATCAGTGGTTATTCCTAGGCATCCCTCTTTAAATAACTGGACAAAATAATTGGACAAAATTTTAAATTTACATCAAGTAAGTTAGTACTATCATTTACAGAAATGTAAATTCCAGACATAAAGAACCTTCCGATGGAAGTAAATCACATTCTTGAACCTTTCTTCTCAAAGGCAGTGTCTTGAGTGAAGACAGAATGCGTTTTCAATTTACAGAGGAAACAAGACTGAGTGAAATAAGCAATCCAATGGAGAATAAAATAAAGATGATTCACATTGATTTTGACAGGCTTAAATAAATCGCACCCTTTACTAAAGTAATTCTATTCTACATGTAGAAATTGATTCTAGGGGGGAAATCCTAAGAATGTTAGAGGAAAAAATAAAAAAGGAAAAGAAAACTGTATGCAAAAGGATGTTCACTACAGTCCTGATTATAACAGAAGGAACAAAGTGTGCACATACTAGACTGTTGTAACAAATTATAATACATTCATATAAAGAGGTATAATGCTGTGATATTTATGAGAACTTACACAACAAAAATAAGTGCTTGCTTAAAATAAAACATCGGGGTATAAAATAGACTATCAAAATTTTTACAAAATGAGACATAGGAAAAAATAACTAGAAATGGTATACCTCCATGGTGGTAGTTCATTAATTCCTCATGGTCACGGTTCTCAGCACAATCACTCACTCACTCTATCATCTAATGTTTAATAAAGACCCACTCAGGCCAGGGTGAGGGTGTGGCTCATTTCCTTTTGCTCCCTACCTGTCAGTTATAATTCCTTTGAATACATTATATGCCAGGCTGCAGTTTCCTCAAGAAGACTCATTTATAAAATGAGTAGAATTAGGGGCCAGTGCTGTGGCACAGCAGGTTAAAGCCCCCACCTGCAGTG
The DNA here is from genome assembly GCF_033115175.1 of Lepus europaeus. Lineage (NCBI taxonomy): Eukaryota > Metazoa > Chordata > Mammalia > Lagomorpha > Leporidae > Lepus > Lepus europaeus. The sequence continues at coordinate 67,373,650 of NC_084845.1, read as the reverse complement.
CCAGCATCCCATATGGGAGCCAGTTCCAGTTCTGGCTGCTCCACTTCTGATCTAGCTCTCTGCTATGGCCTGGGAGGGCTGTGGAAGATGGCCCAAGTCCTTGGGCTCTGCACCTGCACGGCAAACCTGGAAGAAGCTCCTGGATCATGGTTTCGGATCGGAGCAGCTCCGGCCATTGCAGCCATCTGGGGGGTGAATCAGTGGATGGGAAGCTTCTCTTTCTCTTTCTGCCTTTGCCTCTCTGTAACTCTACCTTTCAAATAAATAAATAAATATTTTTAAAAAAAATGAGTAGAATTACCTTACCAAGTTTACAGCCTGATACAGCCTCTCCTCTTTGGTTTAAAATGCAAACTCAGAGCAGGCATCTGGCACAGTACTTGAGACCCACTCTGGGATGCCTGCATCTTCTATCAGTGTGCTTGGGTTCACTTCCCAGCTCTGTTTATTATCCCAGCTTCCTGCTAATGTTTACCCTGGGGAGCAATGGTGGCTCAAGTATTTGAGTCCCTGTCACCTACATAGGAGACCTGGATTGAGTCCTGGATTGAGTTCTGACTCCTGGATTTGGCCTGGCCCAGCCCTAGTTGTTATGAGCATTTGGAGAGTAAACTAGTAGATGGAAGACTTTCTCTCTCTCTCTCTCTCTCTCTCTCTCTCTCTCTCTCTCATAAAATGAAGTAAAATAAAATAAAATGTAAATTCTATCCCTGTTATCAACTCTCCAGTTCACTTGGGTCTCCTTTCTGTTTTACTTCTTTGAGAGATGTTCAGACTTATCAATTGATTGCGGGTGTTACAAACCCCATGGAGTAAGCCCAGGGACCACTGAAGACTTTATGAGCTGGTTCTACTTCCCCTCTGAGTCTTCGCCCATACAAATAAGAGTCTCCCACACCAGCTCTCCCACTGTAGGCACCAATCCTCAATAATGGCCATGTGGCATAACACATGCAACAAAAGAATGATGCCTATCACACAACTTCAGAGGCACCCAAAAACATCCAGATCATCTAATTCAGGGCTCTGAGAGTTACAAATAACCAAAATTTTCTCAGCCCAGGCCTTGGGGCCTTGGCACGTGCTATTCTCTCTTTGCAGAACATTCTTCTCCAGGTATCTCCATCATCTCCTTAATGTTTTTGCTCAGCCATCTCCTTCATGGGAAGACCTCTCGAACTACACTATTTAACACGACAGACCGTGGGGCCAGCAATGTGGCATAGTGGGTAGAACCCTGCCTGTGATGCTGGCATCCCAAATAGGTGCCGGTTTGTGTCCCAGCTGCTCCACTTCCCATCCAGCTCCCTGCTAATGGCCTGGGAAAAGCAATGGAAAGTGGCCCAAGTTTTTAGACCTCTGCTACCCATGTGGGAGAGGATGAAACTCCTGGCTCCTGGCTTCAGCCTGGCTCAGCCCTGACTGTTGCAGCCACTTGGGAAATGAATCAGCCTATAGAAGACCTCTCCTTCTCTGTGTATGTGTCTCTCCCTCTCTCTCTCTCTCTCTCACTATAAAGCTGACTTTCAAGTAAATAACCTTTTGTTAAAAATGATTTTAAAACACTTGACCATGCCCCATTTATATTGCAGCACCCCCTGTTTCCTTTTTGGGCTTTGTTTTTTCTATGACATGGATATTTTCCTATACATTACAGAGTTTACTATTTCTCACCCTTCTCCCAGGAGGATAAAAGTATCTTTATTTTATAAGGCTTTAAATTCATTCCCTAAGGGAATAATAACACATCACAGGCACTAGATGATGTTTACAGAATGCACGATGAACGAATGATGCAATCCCAAGGAAATCGTAAGTCACAATAGCACGTGCCATTTCGGGAGAACTAGTTCATATGTGATTTCTTTTTTTTTTTTCTTTTGACAGGCAGAGTTAGACAGTGAGAGAGAGAGAGAGAGAGAGAGAGAGAGAGAGAGAAAGGTCTTCCTTCCATTGGTTCACCCCCCAAATGGCCGCTATGGCCGGCGCACTGCGCCGATCCAAAGCCAGGAACCAGGTGCTTCCTCCTGGTCTCCCATGCAGGTGCAGGGCCCAAGCACTTAAGCCATCCTCAACTGCCTTCCCGGGCTACAGCAGAGAGCTGGCCTGGAAGAGGGGCAACCAGGACAGAACCCGGCACCCCAACCAGGACTAGAACCCGGGGTGCCGGCGCCACAGGCGGAGGATTAGCCAAGTGAGCTGCAGCGCTGGCAATACCCTCTTTTTGTAAGGACTCCAGTCCCACTGATTAGGCTCCACCCATGTGACTTCATTTTACCTTAATTACCTCTTTCAGGGCCCTATCTCCAGATGCAGTCACACTGTGAGATCCTGGGAGTTAAGACTTCAACGCAGGAATTTGGGGGACACAGTCTCACCCATAACAGCTGTCAGCAGTGCTGGAATTTCACTGTGAGTCTGCTGACTCCGATCTAAATCCTCCCCCTCCACTGTGCTCCCACCTGTCCTGGGACAGCCCCTGATCTGCAGCCACAGCAACCACCTCTTCACGTGGACAGCTTCCTTCTACGCCAGGGGCTCCCCTGCCCTCCTCTTCCCATACATCATGCCCAAGCCAGACAGCATGATTTCCTAGTTCCTGGGTTTCCATGTGATCCAATTCCTCCCCAGCCTTGGATCTTATTAATCCAATTCCTCGGGTACTCCAGATTCCCTGGTGAGTCGCCTGGGAGCCATCTTCTGCAATGTGTCATCCTCAGGAAGCATCGCTCTCCCAAACGGCTCCCAAGGCAGCAAACGGCACTTCAGAAAGCAACAGCCCAAACGATCCCCAGGGGAGCCCAAGATGCCACTCTGGAAGGGTGGGCGGGAATTCACTCAGAGTTAGGGCCTGCAATGACTGAGGCTCCAGCTGCTGCCTGGGTGTTCCATAACCCCCAGTCCCCAAGGTTATTGTTCTGTCTCCCTAGTAAATGCAGTGCCTGTGTCTCCCCTTAGATACCCTTATGCTGCACCCCCATAGTGTTTACTCTGTCCTGAACATCAGGCAGCTTCACCAGCGATCAGACTTTGGCATCCAAGCCTCAGCCCAGGCCTAAGCAATGACTCTTGGCTGCTTCATTGCTGCTCAGCTCAGATCCCTATGTTGCTACTAAAAGACCACATTTATTGGACCACAAAGCAGTCTCTTTCCAGTGTCTAAATCTACAATCAAATCAGACTGACAAGGCAAATTGATCTGATCAACTGGTCAGTGACTGATCATTAGGGAAGCTTTAAAGGAAACCCATTTGGTGGGCACAGGCAAGCTTCCAGGCCTGATTTCTGTGTATATGTGCTTCTGTCAGGCACATACACACACAAAAAAGAAAGACACTCATTGGTTTTGTAAACACCGAGCTCCTTCCAAGACATAGGCTGAGCCCAGGAGTTACAGCAATGAACAAGGCATGGTCAAAGCTCTAAAGAAAACACACCGTGTTGCAGAGGTGAGGGGAACACTCAGCCACAGAGCGCTCACCGTGCGACACTCGGTGCCAAAGGACACCTGCAGGGAATCAGATCCTCACCCTCCAGGGCTCAGATGTCTGACACTGAAGAGAAAGGTGAGAAGGATGTTAGGACAGGGCTTAGCAGTCCAAGCACAGCCGGCTCTCAGCCACTTGGCTGAGCTGTCTCACCATTTCCTGGGGTTCCCTCTCAACTGGTTCTCAAAGGGATTGGCTTAGAGCCTTTGCCAGAAGATTCTTGCAGTGGGATCTAGTTCAGATCATCCTGGGCAGCAAGTCTACACTCAGACCTCCCCACTCTCTCATACTGTCACAGATTCACACACTCACACACTGTCCTGCTCACATATAAATATTCATAGCCACACACACATTCACACACCCATTCATGGATGCCTACACACGTATGCATGTGCTTTTTTTTTTTTTCATTTCAAATTTTTTTCAATTTCAAATTGAAGTAGGCCTCAAAGATGATGGGAACACTGAAGCAGGAGGGCTCCAAGCTCTGGGGCCATTTTACCCAAGACGTCTTTCTCAAAGCCGGTCTGACTTGCATCAGGATTCTTTTTATGCCAGCTCTATCTAGTCTGTTGTCAATACAGAGATCAGGAGGATCCTGGGAGGATATGAGTCATGCCATGCCTCTTGCTGGTTCCATCCCACTCCCCAAGTTTTTCCCAACTCATTCAGGGCAAAATGGCTCAAATGTTCATCACACCTGCCCCTGTTACTGCCTCAGCCTCTTCTCCCCTTCTGCCCACTTCCCTGCTCTGCTCAAAGCCCTCAGGCCTGCTCCCACCCGGGGATGCAGTTACGTGGCTGCTGCACTGGCTCTCCCCACAGCAGGCGCTGTCCTCCCCAGGTATCTGCTTTGTTCGTCCCCTTCTCTCGACTGGCATCTCTCCAGCGAGGCCCCCTCTGCTCAGCCCATTTAATAAGGTGCACCTGCCTCTCCCTCCCCCAGGCCTCCTATCTCCCAAACCTGTTTTGCTTTTAGCTCACAGCACACATGCAGTTCCACAGAGTGTACTTATGTGAATTACTCATTTTGGTCTCCACTTGCTCAGGGAGAAGGCAGGTTCCCTGAGGACAAGGATTGTGTTAGTTTGGGTCAGGTTTCCCCAGCACCTAGGAGCACACTGCACAGAGGATGGCTCCTCAAAGGAACACCAGCAGGAGATAGATCCACTTGCCCTGAATCCCGCAGGTACTCAGGTACAGTATAGGTCAGTTATCTTCACACCATGAGACAAGCACCATGGGGACCACCAGAGGAAGGGTTGGGAGTGGCTGTGTGCAGGGCTCTGTGGAACCCCTCCTCGATGCAAGGCAGCTCCTTTTGATTTCATTTTTATCTTTTTGAACTTTTCACATAGGGTTGCATCTAAAGAAAGTTTTCTGCCTCCTTGGATACAAAGTTTAAAAGCTGCCATGGCAAGATCGTGGAGATAAAAACAAAGCAAAATCCAGTTCCATTGCTTCTAATGGTGAGGTTCAGGCCAAGTCACTTATATCCTCTGAGCTTCAGTTTCTAGGCTTGAAAAATAAGGATGATACCCACCTTCAGGGGTGGTGTTATCAATATTTAAGCACTTTTGAGCCATAGATACCAGCCAATCAGAAGATATGCCATCAACAGCAAAGGAAATGCAGGGTGACTATGCCTGGCACAAGCAGGGGGCCATGAATAGATGGACTTCCACCACAATCCCAGCACCGTCCCAGGCAATCTGGGGACATTTGTGATTCCTCTAGGGGACATGGAAGCGTGGGGAAAGAACAAGGCTAATTCAGGATAAAAAACCAGAACCTAAACCTTTGTGCAGCCACCTTTGGTATGCAGGCTCAGGATGCTCCATGAATGAAAACTCAGAAACAAAAGCCCTGGCACACCTCCTTCCCTTCAGCCTTGCCACGGATTAAATAGCATACCTCAAAGCCACAGACAAATCATAACATGCCTATATTTTATCTGAGCTGTATTATGTGCAGTGTAATTAATGTTGAAAAAGCATTTCTGCAATAAAACGTCTCTGTGATAACCGGCATGTATCATGCGGGCACTGCGGCTGCTTTAATTTGATTGCTGAAGAGATTTCTAGTTAGTGGAGCTGCGCCGCCAATGGCCCCTTACTGGACACAGCTAAACACAGCCAAGTGATTGCATTTCCAATCAGAGGCGGCAGAGCCTGGGATGGACAAGTCCCTGGTGAACGCGTTTCCTGGCTGCAAAAGCCCTTTGTTCACTGTCTGGTTCTGCAAGTGAGCTTCCTCTGATGTCTCACAATCGCTGGGCTGTTTACCAGCATCTCCAAGGAGGCTGTTCGTGTGAATGTCACAAAAGAATCCTCAGCTGAGATTGCCTGGTGCCAGTCCTCTGTCGAGCCATTCTCTCAATTTGGTGAGCTGATGAAAAGCATCAATTATGTCAAAGCACTAAAGTTTGACAATGTCTTCATGAAATGAATATTTTAGTCCCCGTACAACCACAGAAGCAAAATGAGTTCCAGTGAGTGGGGAATGGACACCACCCATTTCTCCTCAGCACGAGAGATTTTCCTTCACTCATTCCTTCACACCTTTGCTGCTATTTTCCCTCAAGCAGCAGGAGGGGAGAGGGTGCCTGTCTCATCTAGGAATTTATAGGTGCAGCCTGAACCTGGCAGAAGTGGGGGTCATTTCTGGACCTAGAAGGCAGGATCTACTAAGTCTAAATAAAATATTCCATGTCTCTGGCTTGGACAGACCAGTTGTCAAGACCAGTCACCACAGTGACCATGCATACGCTTCCCACTTAACTCATAATTAATGAAAACATAACAGTGTACTGCTTAAAATGAATTATCAGAAATTGTGTATTACTTACTCTGTGATTAACTCATAAGTTGGGTCAAGTTAATGGTTATCCCTATAATAATGTCACTTACCTTACATTCCAACTTGCTTTCTAAATGGGCAATGTTTTGTGGTGTAAATTTGGGTCCATCAGTCAAAATGTTCTTTTTCAACTCTAAACTCTGCTGTATCTTCTATGCTCCTAAAACTGACTCTTTCTAGAAACAGGAGCTACACTCAGATTTCTGCTGTGAATATTGAACAGCACGCCTTTCCAGCACATCTAAATCTCAGCAAATTGCACAACTTCCTACATATGTACTATCTCAAGGAAACTTCCCAGCCCCTAGTGGAGGACGAGAAGATAGTCCACCATTTTTCGGGCCTTTCCAAAGGCAATGTGTCTACAATATATACTGACCCTCTTGGTTAATGTTTAGTTGTCCTTCCAATCCCAGCCAAAATACCTCTTCCTCTAGTAGAAGCTATCCTTCACCCCAGATCTAGAACTCAGGGACAGGAACTTTCAGTGTCCTCTGCGTTGCTATTAACAGATTTGCACTGTCCTTAACTGCATGCATGACTGACTTCCCTGCAAAGAGAAAGGCAGTGAAGGCAGGGAGTATGTGCCTCTTGACCACCACTGTAAGCCAAGAAGCCTACAACAACAGTAGGACCTAAAACGCATTTACTGTTTATTTGCTGGATGCATTATTTATGTAGTGAGTGAATTTGTTTGAAGATACAGAAATTGAGACTCAATTACAACAGACACCTTGATGAAGGGCCTTCAGAATGTTCTCTGAAAATATATATTGTGAAAAATTATTCACAGATTTTAATTTCTTTGTAAAAAATAAATTCATACTAAGTTGTTATAAACACCTATATAGAATAGAGTTTGAGGCACCAAGGAGAAGACACTAGTTCAGAAAGAACTCTTATTAGAATAACATGAGTTCTACTAAAATTGAAGCAAGAGCATCAAATTTATTGTGAATCTTGGGTGAAATAATGCTTAAATAATTGATGTTTTACAAAAAGTTTATAGGGACCATGCCCCAAAGAAATCAGCAGTTACAAAAGGATAACTTGTCTTAAGAAGGGATGAAACAATGTTGAAAATGAAGCCTAGAGTAGCAAACCAGCCATATCAACTTGCAAGGAAAAAAACCAGTCTTGTTAATAACCTAATTAAAGAAGACTGATGAATAATAGTAGAAACAATAGCCAACACTACAGACATCTCAACTCATTCAGCTCACACAATTCTGGCTGAATAGTAAAGCAAAATGAAATTTTCTGCTTGATAGAATGTCAAAACTATTATGCCCAGATGAACCACAGAAAAGAGAAGTTTCTAGTGGAAACTCTGAAGAAGCAGTATCAAGATCCTGAAGCATTTCTTCAAAGAATTGTAAAGCAAATGAAACATGGCTTTTCCAGTATGATCCTGAAGACAAGGCACAGTCAAAGAAATGACAACCAAGAAGTAGAATTGGACCAGGTAAAGCAAAACCAAATTGGTCAAGAACAAGGGTCATGGTAACAGTTTAGGGGGATGCTCAAGGCATTTTACTTAATAACCTCCTGGAGGGTCATAGAACAATCACAGGGGTCAATGTTTAGCCTAGTGGTTAAGATGCCCACATCACCCACCAGAATACCTGGGTTCAATTCCCAGCTCTGACCCTTGATTTCAGTTTCCTCCTAATGTAGACCCCTGAGGAAGTGGTAATAGCTCAAACAGTTGGGTTTCTGCCACCCTGGTAGGAAACCTGGATTATGATCCCAGCTCATGACTTCAGCCCAGCCTTAGACCAACTCTGGTCACGGCAGGTATTTGGGGGATGAATCAGCAGATGGGTATTAGCTTATTCTTTCTTTCACACATCCACTATCTCTCCATCAAATAAACAAATTATTTTTTAAAAGAATAATATTATTGGGGTCAGTGCTGAGGCTTAGCTGATAAAGCCACTGCCTACAACACTGGCATCCCATATGGGTGCCAGTTCAAGTCCCGGCTGCTCCACTTCCAATCTAGTTCTCTGCTAACATGCCAGAGAAAGCAGCATAAGATGGCCCAAGTGCTTGGGGCCCTGCACCCACAAGGGAGACCGGGAAGAAGTTCCTGGCTCCTGGCTCCTGGCTTCAGCCTGGCCCAACTATGGTCACTGAGACCATTCAGGCAGTGAAACAGAAGATGGAAGATGTCTCTCTGTGTCTCTTCCTCTCTCTGTGTAATTTTACCTTTCAAATAAATAAATAAATCTTCCATTAAAAATTAAGAATGATATTATCTGCTTATTAGTAGAGTGTTATGAGGAAGCTGACCAAAGCTTTAGTAGAGAAACACCTTCCTGGGGAAGTTTTCCCAGAGTCCTTTTCCAGCACAATGTTCCTGCACATTCCTCTCATCAAACAAAGGCACACTTGCAAGAGTTTCAATAGGAAGCCATTAGGCATCGTCCTCACTCCCTTTTGTTTCCTGATCTTAAAAAATCTTTAAAGGCACCCATATTCCTTCAGCAAGTAATGTACAGCAAACTTCACTGACATGGTTAAATGCCTGGGACTCTCAGTTATTTAGGGATGAACTAAATGTTTGGGAATACACTTACAAAAGTGTTTTGAACTAGATGGAGCTTATGTTGAGAAAGTCTCTTCTAATTTTTTTTTAATCTCACTGTTGCACCAATATTTCAACGTTCCTTTATATTGTTCCCCCAGTATCCCTGTTCCCAACATTTCCCAGCCTGTTTGCATTAGAAGAGGCCACGTGACTAGTTCTGGCCAATGGTCTGTTAGCAGAAGCAGCGTGAGTCCCTTCAGGGTCATATCCTGAAGGAGTGGGTGTGGTGTTCCCTGTTCCCCCCTTGTCATGGTGCAGTGATTGAAGAGGCCCAAGGTGGGATCACCTGTATCCCTAAGTCTCAACTTGAAAGGGAACTGACTTATTTTGCAAGCGTGGCTTTGGATTGCTGAGAACCTTGTGTGATTATAAACCCACGCAGAGCTGAGAGCCTTGTCTGCTCCTAGAGCACAGCCTAGCCTAACTAGACCAACTCCAGAGGCTTGACTGTTAGCACAGCACAGCGTAGCCTAACCTGATTCACAAGTTTTCCAGGGTCGCAGATTCAACTTCAGATCTCCTGGATTTAAAAGTTTAAGACTAATATGGGCTTGCCTTTAATTTCATGTAGCCTAATATCTTTTTATTCATCCTTCCAGCCAGAATTGAAAGAAAATTCACAAACCATCCACACCAAAATCTCTAAGGAAAATGGCTAGCCATTTGCTATCAATTTGCTAACATTTTCTGTGTCTATTAGGTTGATGTCTCTCGACCCGTTTATCCACTCTATTTATTGGCAAAAAAAGCTATGTGGGGAAAGGATCATCCCTCTTTGTGAATGAGGCCACCTGTTCCCGTGTTCTGATTTGACGGGTTTGAGTCTCTTCCCTGGGAGTGGGTGGACAGTCAGAGTTGATTTGCTGGATAGTATTCTCAGATATGATTACAGCACAATTACATTGGTAATCAGCTCAGTATGTGATCAAAATGTTTTCTAACCAAAAAAAAAAAAAAAAAAGTATTCCAGTCCATGGACATCAGAGTCTTTAGGGAGTGGGTTATTTATAGGCTAATGTCTCCTTACATCAAATACTGTTGCAAAGGGCTCTTTCTGAGAAGTCTGGCAAAGGTAGACCAAGTGGGCAAGAATGAAGGAGTTCT